>NC_134102.1:105721712-106052283 GCF_000715075.1 Nicotiana tabacum | reverse complement strand
TTCGTCGATAAGATTGTCAGCATGTACTTCTTCAGAATCACCAAAAACTGAAGCAATACATAGCTTAAATGAATCGAAAAAATGAAAGAGATGGAAGGCAGAAGTCAGTTCTATTTTGTTTTTTGGTAACATTGTGAATTACCATTCATATCATTCAAACAGTTACAAACTAAAGAGCACCTCCTCACAAGAAACTGTGAGTAATGGCCTCAACATATCTGAACTATACAGCTATTGCTTGCAAAAAACCTCTGCATTTCCGTGCTTTCCTTGAGTTCCTACTTACTTCCAGCCTATCTATTACTTATTTTTTAATTTGTACAATTGTAACCTCAGTATTTACATTAGTTCCTCTAAAAATTTTGAAACAGTAGATTGTCACATATCAAAAGCGAAGGAATGGTGGAGCAACTGAAGAAGAGGAAGAAGAAGAAGAAGTATATTTTGATGCCTCAAAGTTCAATAGAACCAGATGGAGGAAAAGGAGTGAGTTGAGTCCCACATCGAAAGTGGAAGAGTAAGCCAGAACTTGCTGTGACATATAAAATGGCAGATGCGAAGAGCAGTGAAACTCACGCAGCCACGCAGTGAGCACAAAGCGAACTATTCTTTCGCCTTTTACTAAAGAATACTGTGTGTGCGCTGCATTCAGTGGCATACGCCTATTTTTGGAGGGGTTCTCTTCTTTGAGTTCCCCCTACAATTCTAGTGTCAACCTTTAATGAGTTGTTTGATAGGCATACTATCTGAAGAACCAAGTGTGAATGATTTGGGTCTCTTCCTAAGTTAATTTCTCAGAATGGAAATGAACATCACTTATCAAACTGAACCATGGACCAAAGACGGAAATGAAGCCCTAGAAAGAGAGGGCACCTGCACCGTTTTTGTTTATAAAAACAGGCATCACTGAAGATGTAATTATGTTTTATTTTTCTGATATAATGTGAGCAAATGTATTACCTCAATTAATTCATTATTTTACTCGTTCTAGAAAGTTTATTTATTCTCGATTCCAGCTTCAGTAAGATAAAAGTTAAATTGGCAGTGCTGATTTTTTGTAACATTTCAAAAATAAGAGTACTTTTCCCCTGAATAAGAGAGTATTGGATATGATGTCTAATTTCACACAATTCTACTTGAGGATGGGGAATTATAGTAAATCTATCTGCTCCAAATTGTGACGTTCTAACAAAAAAAAGGCAGAACTCATACTGAATTATTAGAATGTAATTAGCTACAATCTTAAAATAAAACCATATTTGAGAGACTTGTTATTAATAATATAACTCAGAAAGAGGTAATAAGTGGCTGAGTATATTCAGATGGTGGAGTGCAGTTCCACTGCTTTAAAATTTGCATATTTCAAATTTTCTGACCAAATATGACAATACAAAAACCGTTTACCGTTCAGTTCTATTTATACTTAGGTTAAGTTTCCACATAGCAGAATGCCGTTCTTCAAGAATTTTGATATCAATAGCGGACATCGGATCAAATAAATGGTTTAGTTGACTGTTGGATAATGAAAACCAGCATTGATTTGAAACAATATAATTTTAGCACTCACTATTTACATAGGTAAGACACTATGACATCCATCACGATCACATCCTACCATTGATTGTGGCCAGAATTTGGCTAGAAATTATGACGATCAGCATAACTTGCTAAAATTTTGGCGATAGTCAGTAGAGGCTTTAAAATTCTGGCGCCGTACTTTTTCCAAAAACTTCTGTACCTGGGTCAAAAATCAATAGTGCCTCAAAAGTATCTTATTTGTGTTATTCTCCTCAATCTCAATAGTTTTGAATTCTTATTTACTGTAAACATCATTAACATTCCCCATTGCATCATCTTTTCAAGCGCGTACAACAGCCTGAGATTCATCATATTTTCCAAACCTCAAATATATGAATGGGTAGATAAGCGCGTCCTTGTCATAAGCAGCAAGTAAAAAATCACCAACTAAGTTGAAGGAGTTCAGCAGTGAGCAGCATCACAAATTTACCAAAACTTGGTGGAATATGGCAGCAAGTCTTTTCTTATAATGACCCTTTTCAAGATAAGATTGGTCCAGCCTGTGCAAGTTGAAGAAAAAAAAGGAGGAATATCTAACATTTAATTGTCCTATAACATCATAAACCAAGGCAAGTACACTACAATGGATTAAAACTTCTGTACCGGGGATAAAAATGTAGTTTCTGACTAGACCATCTGCAACAAAACAGATGAATTGATGATTGCGTTGTAACTCAGACAATAAAGTTTCCCCATCATAACTAACATCCTGAAAATGATATGACAGAGGAGAAGCATTTTTTATGGCAGCAAATAGTTGATCACATACTAACCTACGATACAAGTCCGGCATCAGCAACTAATAGAATGCAGCAAGAACATAGTGTTTCTATAGGTAAATGACTTATTCTCCGCACCAATGCACCACAAATGTCCTTGTACTTCTAGGTCGCCTTTCATTCCTGCTGTTTCCCATACAAACTTGAAAAGCCCCAGAACTCTGCTTAGCTGCTTTACCCCACTCTGCAGTATATTCTGCTCATTGGATGTTAAGATCTTTCCCATGCACAGACGGAATTTATCCCCGCGACCAATTGCATAAAGTCCTCCACAAACTTCAACTTCAATATCCCATATGTTGCCATAAATATAATAAAGAAGAAGTGTGAACACACATCGTGATGAGTGACCCAATGTTTTACTCAACTTCTTGTGCACTAAACTCTCCTGGTGGCGAGTTTCCTTATATCCAATGCTTTTGTCTATCAGAACATCCCTAATCTGATAAAGCCCTTCTTTCATGACCTCAAGCTTCTTAACCTCCGAAGTTAATTTAGTCTCTTCACACAAGCAATTAATAAGGTCGAGAAACATTTCAAGAACATCTTCCCACTTGTGAGAAGTGGGTAACTCCGCGCCTTTGGCAGGTGCGAGGCGCATCCATGAAGTGGATTCAGGGTCATAAGAAGTGGCACTTTCTAAAAACTTTTGACAAGTTGCAACTATTTGCTGCGCCATTTTAATTTCTTTACTCGGACACCTACTATTTAGAAAATCTATCTCAGATTTCAGTCCAGTCAATATCTTCCCGAGTGCTCTGTCCATATCGGGTACTTTGTGACCTGTGCACATACTGATTGCCTGACAAGCTTCTTTTGTTGAGCAGACGCATTCAAGAAGTTTGACACTTTTGTGAGGGAATCAATTGTAATCGATTCCCTCTCGCTAGCTTTACTGAAATACACGGGCTGGTCGTATTGTGAATCAGCTAATGCTTCCATCACATTCTTCTTCATCCTTTCTTGCATTGACGGACACCCAACAAAGGTCCTAGCCAGTGATTTAAAAGTACACATCTTTTGTTCCAAGCTCTCATCATAAACTCTCACGCGGTCATTAACATTGACTAGCTTACCATCAACTAAGTCCACATTCTTTAGCAAGTGACTCAATTTTGTTAATTTTGAGAAAGCTTTCTCATACCATTCAGAAGGCAAAGACTCCTCATGGAATTCTTCTGGGCCGTGATAAAACCTCATCATTCCACTTTTACTGGCTATCAATATCTTAGCTCGAGGTATAACGTTCCTCATACTACTCAACGCCATTGTACGGCTAACCTAAAGTAAGCATAAACCATGCAATTTAAACGACCGAGAACTGCTTTGTGATCTATTTTTGCCAATTGAGTCCTCCATTATACAATTAACAACCAACCTGGATCTGAAATTCAATATATTTAGCCCAAATCATTCTGTGCAGCATTTCGTCGATCAGCTTGTGAGCATATATATATATATCTCTTCACAATCACCTAGAAACTGAAGCGAAATCGAATATTAGATTACAAATGATGCAGAACCACAAAAGTTGTTTTTATTTTGAAAAACCTGTAAATTCCAACCATATAGTAATTGCAGGACCGGTGAAGAAGGAGAAGAACAAGAAGAAGACGGAAAGAGTAATATACTTTGAAGCCTCAAGGGGAAAAAGAGTGATGCACGTACCACATCGAAAAGAAAGAGTAAATCCAGACTTTGTTACAACATAAAAAGGGAAGCACTGGCTATTGTAAAGCTCACGCAGCCATGCAGTGAGCACAAAGCGAACTATTCTTTCGCCTTTTACTAAAGAATACCGTGTGCGCGCTGCATCTAGTGGCATACGCCTATTTTTGGAGGGGACCTCTTTACTGAGTTTCCCCGACAATTCTAGTTTCAACTATGTTTATGATTGTTAGCTTTTTTTTATATTTTCCCATCAGAAAAATCGTGTTATAAGGGTGGTGAAACATTCAAAATTATACTCCAGTGAACGAAGGGAGTACTGGGAAAACACGTGGGGTTAATCTTATTGTATAGGTAAATAGTCTGGGGAAACAAATAAATAAAAGTAAAATTCGTAAAAGGAAAGAAATATGATTGACATAATTTTTGTATAGCAAATTTGTCCGAATTTCCTCTAAAAAAATAAGAGAAGACTAGTTTAAAACAAACCAAACGAGAAAAGAGATCTAAACTAGAACCATAGCAGTAACTATTCCAAACCAACTTTGAGTGGTCGTTTGGTAATCAGGATAAGGATGTTTGGTTATCAAGATAAGGATTATAATCTCGAACCTTGAGATTTGATTGGGATAAGGATTATAATCTTGAACCTTGAGACTTGATAATATTGTCAATATTATAGATAAAAGAGAGGACTTTTAGCTTCTGTCATTGATCCTAATGGTCTTTTATCTGCGATACTGACATAGGCTACTAAAAAAGTTCTCTATGTCAATATTGACATAGACTACCGAGAGGAGCTACTTAATATGGGGATTGCATGGCTAGTTAAATCCTTAAGCTTCAAATGCACGAATTAAGACTGAAGCGAACCTCTACTTAGAGTCGAGTGATCTAAACACAGTTTGCATGTAGTAAAGGAATTAGATAGAAATCCCTCAATTATAACATTCCTAGTTTGTGGTTCTCACCATCTAAATGCAACCATACAACGATAATTTACTACTCATAATCACGATACGCCAACGGAGGACAAACTAATATTTTGGGGAGTTGGCTGTAAATTAGTAGTGCCACTCCGATAGTCCCAAATTGGGTTACAGCTTTACAAGGTTCCACTAAAACACACATGCATAAAATGATTACTCCAAAAGAAAGGACGTTTTACCCCGAGCTCCCTGCAACAATAACTTCGGTGGAAAATGCTCTTTCCAGAGCCACTGAACACTTTGATGAATTTGAACTTTCATGTGAAAGAATTCTATCAGTTACATCGGCTAATCAAGATAAAAAGGAATGTGAGAATGAACCCAAGTTACAAAAATTACAAAATGGCAGGGGGCCGATGCAGGTCCCCACAAACTACAAAAAGGTATCCTCCTATCCAACAACTAAATCTTAATGATACAATTTTCTTCCCTTCTTTTTCACATTTTCATTTTCCCCTTTTCCATAATTTGCACTAATTGTCCGTTCCCCCCATTTACAGGTACAACAATTTCTTTTTTTCTTTTTCTCCCAAACTTCTTTTTCCTCTCATCTGATGGATTTTCTAGGGTAATGCTGTGTCAAAAACTCCTATACCTTCACGACTCAGTAAATCACAACTCGAAGAAGCCCAGGTTGTGGCTCAGAGTAATCAAGGCCCTCCTCTAGCAGGTAACGCTGGACAGAAATGGGAAGCCTAGCAGGAGTCCGCGAACCCTTTGTATGGTGTCCTGTTCCAACGCAAATGTAAACCTGTATTCGCTGGTCTGCTGATCTGGCAGCATTTCTCAACACAGACAGCTCACGCTTAAGGACATGAATAGCTTCACTAACATGAAGCCCATGCAGGTCTATGATTCTCTCTTGTCCTCTCCCATTTCCCTGCATCTCTGGACTGACTGGATTCCTGTAAAGAATTTTAAGTACATAAAGAGACACCTAAATATTCTTTACATTAAAAAAATTCGTTGAAAAAGAGATTTTATCAAAAATTTTTAATTTTTTTTGGGGGGGGGAGTGGAGGGACTGATGCACGGAACTTCTTCAGCAGGAGGTTTTGTGTTGACTGCTTAAAAGCTCAAGTAGCATGAATATACAGTTCAGCACTGGCATCCTCTCTGACATTTTGTGTCATTGCACAGTGAGAAGCTGAAATGCACAGCACCTGACGATTGTAAAAGCTACCTAAGCAGCACATGCATGAAAATTGAAAAATGCTGGAAATCAACAGAAAGATAATTTGACTTTGTGCGAAGCAGAAGAATTAGAAAATCGCTGCCTGAGTGAGATTAAGATTGTGAAAATTCTAGAGTCTCAAATTCTGGTTAAAGGACATCACCAGCATATAAAAACATTAATATTAAGAGTTTAGGGTGCCAGACAATACACGTGGAGAAAAAAACAGACCTTAGGCGATATATAGATTCTTGAGCCTTCCCATGAGCTGCCTTCATCTGCATGTTGTGCAGCTGTCCTTTGACACTCAGTTCTTTGGCCAAAGCCTTGTTACCAATAAGGTATGCCTGACGAGCCTACTCATAGACAAAGTTACAAAGGTTAAGGATCTGGTAGTGCTGCGTAAGAGAGCCAAGTTTACATGACATGATCATATTGGAATAAATTCCTGCCGCAATGATACTTAATCCTAAAAAGAATTCGTGATGGAGTGAAGCTAAATATCAAATGTTACATAGGTGCAACAGCCAACACATTAATTTTGGAAGTTGAGCAACAGCCAACTCATTATGATCATCCTACAATAAGATGGCCTTAGCAATTTGCAACAGCCGTAGTAGCATTATGATGAAATAGGAAGTGCAGACAATCACTTCTAATCTTAAAGTCCCAGGGCTTTGGTTCAATGGTAAAGGTGCAAGCATAAGATTTGAGGGTTAAGGCGCACGTCACAGTTCGAATCCAGCCGTAAACAAAGCCTGCTGGAAGGAGGGTCGAACCAGAACCCATAGAGGATTTCTTCGATATTAAAGAAAGAAAAAAAATCACTTCTAACTTCACCATCAGCACCCTTTAAGAACTTTCCAAGGGTCATCATCAATTATTGGTCCCAATTCCAGGTTAACTTCCCTTAACAAGTAAATTATACATGTTTCATGGCATTCTTTCTTCTTTCTCTTGCGGAGTTTCGGGAAGAAGAGGGCTAAAGTACTATCCCTTGTGGCTTTACATACTAATACGAATGCAAATTTAAGTGAGTTCACATTTACACGTCTATCCACCTTTGCAATCATTATGTATACCACATACCTGTTCAAAGTATGCATTACGTAAGCGTGCATGGTCACGAGCCTCTTCCCGCATTTCAGAATATACATTTGCTGCAATCTCGACAAAGTTAAAGGACATAGACGTGCAGAAATTATTTTCCTCAATGAACATTCAAAAATTATATTGGCTGCTTTAGGAAAACATTACCAACTGCTTCTCCAGTTTCAAGCCAAACGGGAGCTGCACGCGTGGAACCTCGGCTCTGCAACCTATCACCATAAACTCCCCTGTTCTGCCCACCAGTGTAAGAACTAGCCAAGACAGATGAATTTCTACTTGATCCAACAGTAGCATCAGCTACTCCAGTCCTATCATACTTCCATATGCTAGAATCCTGAGAGGCCATCTTCCTGACAGCAGATGCAAAATCTGTAGCACCTCGTGAAGGGATGGAAGATCCAGATCTAAACAGAAGGGTGTTTTCTTTTTCAGAAGACCTATAGGGGTTGACATTTTGTTGAACATCATTGCCAGAGTACTTTAGGCTGCTGTTTTGACTTTCTGCCACACAGAGAGCAGGGAAATCCAGAGCACTAAGATTTGGAGCAGATACGGCTTTTGAATTCATATTTTGATTCAACCCACAGTCAACTTGAAGCTGTATAAAGTGTGTTGAGCTATTAGTACGTAATCGAACGTTCCTAAGAACAGAGTCTTCACTGGAAATTCAATCTCCAAAACTATCAGATAGATGATGACGAGAAGTTTCAACATTCCCTATATTGTGTCCATTACCAATATTCTGTTCAGTGCAACTAATTTGACTGAACATCTAACTATTTAGTATAATCTAAACAATTATTTGCTTTTGACTCGAGACAATCTAACAAACACAAAAATGACATAGACTACTAGGACACTGGGACTCAATGATGACAGCTAATTGATTAAACTTTTTTGTTTTATAAGTAGCTGCTTGACTAACTTACCACACTTAGTGTAGAATTTTCTAGACAATTATAAGCATAAAAGACTTAAACATCACGTGGAGAAAAATCTGGATTCCTCTATTTAACAAGACACGGGGCTCAGATAATTCTAATCCCTGATCAATACTTCCCAAAAGTTGGATACACTCAGAGGAAATAAATAAATAATAATCAACCAGTAGGCCATATAGACAATCAAATCCCAGCCTATACTGGTTAACAGAACTGCAGTACTTTAAGGTAACAGATCAAGTCATGAAGATTAGAAAGGCAATTGCCTTTTTGAAGTAAATACAATTGTATGCTACTGTATCCATTAAGATTAAGAAAGTGAACCATACCTCAAGCTGAGTAAGCATTTCAATTGTCAGATTCAAGTCACCTCCATTGGCATAGTACACCTCTGCAACACTTTCAGCAGCAAAACCAGGAAATTGGGAGGCCAAAAATTCAAGAGGGTTTACATCTGCTTCAAAAAATGGTTGCTCATTCGTCATGTCCGCAAAGAAGCTGTTTCCTGAATTCCCGTTATAATGAGGCCCCTCCCTAATATTGCCGAAAGGCTGGTCATTGGTCAGAGATGGCTTGTCCCAGGGTTTAGCAGGCAGATGAAAACTAGTTGGGGATGCATCTTCGTTGAAAGATGTAATAGGATATCCTGTCTTTTCAGCAAAGCTGGTCCCATTAACCCGAGGAGAGAATTCCTGCTGGTCCTTCAGCATAAAGCCACTGCCAGTTGAGGCAGGGAATATTGAAGCTTCATTGACATCACTTATTGATAATCTAGAAAATGGAAGACTGCTGACTCCATGAGAATCTTCTTCTCCCACGAAATTGAAGTCCGGCGTAATATCATCCGGGAGCTGGCGACGCCAGTACTGGTGGGCTTCATCATCTGAGTTATTCGAAACAGATGACTCTGATCTATCTAGTACAGCTTTTCCCGGAGTTGTGGTGGAGTTAGAAAGCTTTGCCGCATCTATACTGCTAGTGCTACCTGAGGGTGATCTGAGTGCAAAGGGAACAAATTCTGCAGCATTTGGATTCAAGCTGGTCGCTTTTGCTAAGGTTAGCTTTTTGTCACTAGTAGGAGTCCCTTTTCCTGTAAAGCTCATTCTTTTCTTTTCGTTACTTTTTATTTCCTCTTTCTTGTTTCAACTAGGTTAAGAAAATAAAGGGTATCTATGTGCTTAATTAAACTTGTAATTACAGGAAGATGCAACTATGCAATCCTTGTCACCCAAACCCTGCCAAAAAGAAAGAAAAAAGATTCAAAAACTTAACTACTCTATCAACATCTTTAAGTCCAAAATTCAAGATAAAAATAATCGTAAAACAACTATGACCACTTTTCATAGGCCAAAAGCTGAGAAGAAATGATCAACAACAGTTTTACCTTATCACAACAACAACAATCAGATATTAATCATATAAACAAACACATATAGAGTTTAAAGCTGGAATACATGGTCAATGAAGTGGATGAAAACTATGAGAAACCAAGGTTCAAATCCATGTTGGACAAAAGACACTAGTGAATTCTTCCAATCTGCCTAAGCCATAGCGGGCAGAGTTACTCGATGACTCAATAACTTTGTTGGTGGGAGGTGGCATGTACCCGGTGGATTAATCGAATTGCACAAAAGTTGGATCGGACACCACGTCAACACCATTGTATAAAAAAGGGAAAACAGAAAGGAACAAACACAAGTATGAACACATAGCTTTAGGTGGTCCGATAATAACTAACTCATTGCATGTTGTGTATAGATTCATCTAAATTTCGAGTTCAGTATATATTAAGTTACTTCAATCAGAAAACTCATCATCCGCCAAGTCTTGCATTATGTTCACATTAGACATGAATAACATCTATAATCAATCAACTACGCTCTGATCGTCGGGTCAGCTGTATGAATCCCTGTATCCAACCCACTGTATTTCATATCCATATCATTCCAGTACTAAATAATTTCGCTAATAATATCTAAGACTACGAGCATAAAGTGCAAATTATAAACCACAATTAGCAAAGCTTGATGTCAATTGTACTTGCACATCTCCATATTTAAACATAATAACATTAAATCCTAATCATACAAACAAATAATTCAATAAACCTTATCATTTTACCAAACTATTTCAACAAACTAGTGATACTTAACTGTGATAAATTCTATTCATGCAAAGCAAGAATTTTACTAAACCTCACTTTACCAAACTATTTCAACAAACAACAAGAATCACCACTAAAATAGACTTAATTTTTATATATATCAAATAAACAATAATAAAACTAAAAACAAAAAATTCACTGCTCCAAGACCAATAATATCCAGGGATCTCCATGAATCTCAACAGAATTTGAAATTTAACACAAAAAACAGAAACAAAACAAATAATTCAACCAGGAAGTGTAAAAATCATAAGATCTGAGAGAGATATAAGAATATACCTTTACGAAGCTCGATTATGGACGAAACATAATCGAATGGATCCATTAGCTGCAGATGTTGACGATAAGGTTTTTCAGATTCAACGATAACACAGCAGAAAAAAATATTAGAAAAAAATATTGAAGAAACAAAGAGAGTCAAAAAGAGTACATAACAGAAAAAATACAAAGGCAAAATGATATGAGAATTCTTCTGCTCCGCTGTTGTTCTTGGATGTCTTAGCTGAGAGAGAGAAAGAGACAGAGAGAGAGAGAGAGAGGGTTTTAATTTTAATTTTTTATTTTTGTGTGTTTTTTCTATCTCAATATATCTAAACATCTATCAGTATGTTTATCTATCTGCTATTCTACTGCTCTACTAATTCTAGCTTTGCGTTTTTCTTTTTCCTTTTTTCTATTTCTTTCTCCTTTTTTTCTGCCTGATAATTTCATTTTTCCCTTTTCTTTGTTATTTTTTTAGCTTTTAGAAAATCCATTCTTTGTGACCACATAATAAAAGGTCAAGTGAAACCTCAACCCTGCGCCACTCAATATCAACCCACCTACCCTTTAGTACTTCCCCAAGCCGCCATCTCTTTACGTTAGGAAAAAAATAATAGATGCATTAGTTTTTGTATTATCCTATATATAATTAATAATTTATTATGACATTAGTAATATTATAATTTTTAATATATAAATAAGTATATATATACACATATGCAATGCATGTTATTTTTTAATATATCAAACCAAATAGTAAATAAAAAATAATCTCAGCAATCCCAGCATTACGAATCCTATCATTACTAATATACCTTATTCAATAGTATTCTTATACACCCTACCAAACGACCTCTGATACTACTATGATACTATGTTTATACATATGAGAGTAATAAAAAAGTTCGGGTTATTTTTTGCAGATAGTTATTGAACTTTACTGTTAAAAAATATTGTCATAAAATTATTTTTTATTTTATTGAAAATAGTTGAGCTATATTTGAATTGCTCAAAAAATAAAAATGATCAAAAATTAAAATCCTTAATACAAGATTATGAGACTCGCTCGCAAGTCTCAATGCCATTAATTTTTGCATTATGTATTCACTCTAGAAAGATCATCACTGGTATAATTTTTTTAATATAACTTTTGTATATATTCTCTTAATATACTAAAACAATAACAACCCAATAAAATTTTACAAGTGGGGTCTGGGAGGGTAGAGTGTACGCAGACCTTACCCCTACCCCGAGGGAGTAGAGAGGTTATTTCCGTTAGACCCTCGGCTCAAGAAGACGACAAGAGAAATAATATATCAGTACTCTCAACAAACAATAATAGAAATAATGACAGCAACATAAGAACCAAAGAATAGATGCAAAGCACTAACAATAATCAGTAGATAAGGTTCGGCACAAAGAAAAACTGTAGAATAGTGTGAACACAACATGAACCACTAGCAGTCTAAGACAAAACCCTATCAGACTAGCCTCACACCTATACAAAGTAGAACAATGCTCAACCACCTCCTAACCCACAACCATAATGCTCGACCTCCACACATTCCTATCAAGGGTTGTGTCCTCGAAAATCTGAAGCCACACCATGTTCTGTCTGATCACTTCTCCCCAATACTTCTTAGGCCACCATCTACCTCTTCTCGTACCCGTCAAAATAGCCCATTAACACCTCCTTACTAGGGCATCTGGACTTCTCCTCCGAATGTGTCCGGACCATCTGAGCCTCGCTTCCCGCATCTTGTCATCCATAGTAGCTACGCCCACCTTCTCCCGAATATTTCTATTCCTAATCTTATCCATCCTAGTATGCCCGCACATCCACCTCAACATCTTCATTTCTACTACTTTCATCTTGTGGATATGTGAGTGCTTAACTGGCCAATACTCAGTCCCATACAATATGTACGGTCTAACCACCGCTCTATAAAACTTATCTTTAAATGACAGAGGCACTTTCTTGTCACACAGTACTCCAGATGTTAGCCTCCATTTCATCCACCCTACCCATATACGGTGTATAACATCCTCGTCTATCTCACCCATCCCCTTGGATAACTGACCTAAGGTACTTGAAACTGTCTCACTTGGGGATGACTTGTGATTCAAGCCTCACTTTCGTGCTTGCTTTTCTCGGCTTCGCGGCGAACTTGCACTTCAGGTATTCCGTCTTAGTCTCTGTCTCCAAACCTCTAGACTCAAGGGACTGTCTCCAAACATCCAATATCTCGTTAACGCCACCTCACGTCTCATCGATCAGAACTATGCCATCATCGAATAACATACACCATGGCACCTCCCATTAAATGTGGTGTGTCAGTGCGTCCATAACCAAGGCAAATAAGAACGGGCAAGCGCAGATCCTTGGTGTAACCCCATAACAACCGAAAAATACTTTGAGTTGCCTCCCACTGTCATAACTCGAGTCTTAGCTCCATCATACGTGTCCTTAATTACCCTAATGTAGGCAACCGACACACCTTTAGCCTCTAAGCATCTCCAAAGAACCTCTCTAGGGACCTTGTCATACACTTTCTCCAGGTCAATAAATACTATGTGCAAATTCATCTTCCTATCCCTGTACTGCTCCACCAACCCCCTAATAAGGTGAATAGCCTCCGTAGTTAAATGACCCGGCATGAACCCGAACTGGTTATCGAATATAGACACCGTCCTCCTTACCCTCACTACTACCACCATCTCCCAAACTTTCATGGTATGATTTAGTAACTTGATACCCCTATATTTGTTATAACTCTGGATATCACCTTTGTTCTTGTACAACGGAACCACTGTGCTCCATCTCCATTTATCTAGTATCCACTTCATCCTGAAAATAACATTAAACCCAGTCAGCCACTCCAAGTTTGCTCTACCTACACACCTCCAAAATTCTACTGGGATTTCGTCTGATATGGTTGGTCTACCCTTACTCATCTTACGAATGGCCCCCATGACCTCCTCGACCTTAATGCGCCTGTAGTACCTAAAGTCTCGGTGACTCTCAGAGTGCCCCAATTCACCTAGCACAATGTCCCGACCCCCCTCTTCATTTAGAAGTTTATGAAAGTAAGTATGTCGTCTCCTATTAATCTGCTCCTCTCCCATCAATACTCTACCGTCTCGTTTTTTATGCACCTCACCTGATCCAGATCCCGAGCCTTCCTCTCTCTCGCCTTGGCCAGTCGAAATAACTTCTTCTCTCCGTATTTGTCCCCCAGTTCCTCGTATAGATGACCAAATACCGCAGTCTTAACCTCTGTGATCGCCAACTTCGCCTCCTTCCTAACTACCTTATACCTCTATATTTGCTCTTCTCTCCTCCTCTCCTCCTCGCTTATGCTCTCTATTAACTTCAGGTATGCCACTTTCTTCGCTTCCACTTTACCCTGGACCACTTCATTCCACCACCAATCGCCTTTGTGCTGGCCAGAGTAACCTTTCGAGACCCCTAATACCTCTCTCATTGCCTCCCTTATACAGCACGCCATCGTCGTCTACATAGAGCTCGCGTCCCTACTACTCTTTCAGGCTCCTATATCCGATAACCTCACCCTAACTCCTAGGCTTTATCCTTAGTCAAGGTTCCCCACCTAATCCTCGATTGACCTCGTACAAACCTCTTCTTCCTCTTTATCATGATACTGACGTCCATCGCCAAGAGTCTATATTGCGTCGCGAGGGTCTTGCCTAGTATAACTTTGCAATCCCTGCACAGCCTTCTATCACACCTCCTGAGGAGGAGATAATCAATTTGCGTCTTCACCACCGCACTTTGGAAAGTAAACAAATGCTCATCCCTCTTTTGAAAACTAGAGTTCGCAATCACTATCTCAAAAGCCTTTGCGGAATCCAACAGCGAAGTACCTCCTCCGTTCCTATCCCCAAAATCGAAGTCGCCATACACCTTGCCATAGCCGCCCACAGTCGACAGAATATGTCCATTGAAATTCCCTCCTATAAATAAACTCTCAGCATGCGAAATACCATGCACAATCTCATCCAATCCCTCCCAAAAGCACCTTTTAACCTCCTCATCCAAGCCCGCTTACAGTGCGTAGGCGCTAACAACATTGATGGTGTACTCTCCGACTAGGGGTGTTCATAAAAAACTGAAAAATCGAACCAAACCGAAAACCGAACCAAACCGACTAAAAAAATCGATACTTTTTAGGTTTGGTTTGGTTTTGATTTTAAATTTTAAAAACCGATCAAATTTGGTTTGGTTTTGATTTTAATAAAAAAAATAACCGAACCAAACCGACTATAAAAGTAGCTATTTAAATTTATTATTACACCTATATATATGTATATTTTTATATAAAATTTCTAAAATTTTATGGTACATATTAGTCATTTGTATTTTTGGTCTAGTTCTTTGCTATTATAATAATCTAATTCTTTGTATTCTAGTTTGATTGGTAGTTTTCTTTTGCTAAGTACAAGAATTTATTTCATGTTAAAAATAATCGATTTTTAATTGAGTACTTAAATTATTCATCACTATTTGATTCAATTATCATCAATATATCTTGGTAAATGATAGATTTCTCAAAGAGCAATTAGTTTGATAGTGTTACGTTGAAAATGTAGTCGCCGGAATATGCGTTTTGCAGTGTATGCATTATATTTAAGAAAAAACCAATAAATAACCGAAAAAACCGAAAAACCGACAAAACCCGACAAAAACCGAATCTATAAAAAACCCACTTAATTGGTTTGGTTTGGTTCCAATATTTAAAAAACTGACTTACTTGGTTTGGTTTCTTTTTAGGAAAAAACCGACCCAAACCGAACCATGAACACCCCTATCTCCAACCTCTAACTTGATAGTCATTAATCTATCATTCACCCGCCTGACCTCTACCACAGACTCTCTGAGATCCCTATCCACCAAAATACCCACTCCACTCTTACCCTTCAAAACTCCAAAGTACCACAGCTTATACCCGTCCACATCCCTCGCCTTCGCTCCTACCCACTTTATCTCCCTGACACACGCTATATTGACCTTCCTCATCTGGAGAATCTTCGCCAACTCTATAGACTTACCCGTTAAAGTACCTATGTTCCATGACCAAATTCTCAACCTACAAGCTCCCTTGATCTGCTTACCTCCCTTGCCCCCCGTCTCACCCCGTGCCCCACCCTCCCCTCACACCCTGAGGACATGACCTTACTTTACCATCATAGACCACAACCACTATACCTATGATAAACTAAGGAAACCTACTAACACAGAACATGCAACGGACCAAACTGGAAGAGGACAAGTTGTAACTACGTCACGCTTCTAATATGACTAAACTAATGCAAACTAAAATGGGCACAAGTTAACTAACACACAGAAGGGAACCAGAAAACGGGAGGTACCAATTCTCGAGAGTAGGACCTGGAAATTTGACTCGGTGCACACCCGAGGTCACAGACACTGGTGTGCTGATAAGTGGGGATTTTGACTACTTATTTGCGCCTTTTGACTTTCGTTTTAGTTTTAAAATGCTTAAAGGTATTCCCGAAAACTGATAAAATATGCTTACTTACAGGAGTATTGGAAAATGAGCCAAAGTGATAAAATTCCACTCAAGAAGGAGTGATTTTGAACAAGGACAAAAATCAAGCAAAAAGGTTAAAGTGCGGACCGCAGAATTTTGTGTGCGGCCGTAGAACAAGAAGAAAATTTGACAATGCTGCAATGCAAAGTGCGAACCGCACAATAATTGTGCGGCCGCAGAAGTTAAGGTTCAGAGAGTTGGGAATTCAAGACAATCAAGATCTGCGGACCGCACTATAATTGTGCGACCGCAGAAATCAAATGTGCGGCCGCACCCAAAAATATGCGGTCCGCAGAACTCAAGATGTGCAGCCGCACCCAGAATTGTACAGTCCGCAGAACTCAAGAAGCGCGGCAGAAGTTCAGAATTTTACGGTCGCAGAAACCACTCATGTCAAGAGCTGCAGCAAAGTGCGGACCGCACACAGAATTGTGCGGCCGCAGAACCTCCTAAATGGCAATTTTGTCCAAAAAAGGCAATTTTGTCCAAAAATTCCAGCTTTGTATAAATAGACTACTTTCATGAAATTAGGTTAAGTTTTGAACATCTGAAAGTTGGTAGCCGTTTTTCTTTACTGTTTTAGGAAACTTTATCATAGCTTGTCAATTTTACATTAGGTTTTCATCTATTTATCATTAAATATGAGTTTAATCATCTTTTCTTTTTTATTTTCTTCATCACCCACTATGAGTAGCCAAATTTCTAGCTAGGGTTGGGACCCAACCCTAGTGTGGGTACCTAATAGATGTTTGATTTAGGGCTTGTTTATGGTTGGGTGTGTAATATTTAACATAGTTTTTGTTATAATACTAGAATTAATAGTTGCAAACATTGATTCAAGCATATTTGACTTAGTCTCTACTTGAGAAAGAGAGACTTAGTCTAGGAAAACTTGGCCAATAAGAAATTGGGATGAACTCAAGAAATTGATAGTCCCAATTAAAGGGTTGAATCTAGAGATAGTAAAACCCGACTGGAGCATTTATCAACTGTTTTGTGCATTACCCATTTGGACTTGAGAAAGCTAAATTGGGCAAAACCACTCTATTACCGAGAGGTATTGAGTGGGTAAGTGTGTGTTGATTGATATAATACACTCTGACCAACAAAACCCGCTCTAAAGCCCACAACCCGTTAGGCAAACACCTAGGTGGAAGTCACAACCCTAGATCTTTTACAAACTTGAAAAACAACACCAAAAATATTATTCTCTAGCTTTATATTTGCAAACCGTAGCATAATTTAGGAGTAGAATCAAAACACAGTTTGTGGAAGTGCATCTTAGACACTTTACGTGCTTAGTCCGAATATAGCATCTTAGACACTTTACGTGCTTAGTCCGAATATATACATAATCCCATTTACGCTCCCTGTGGATTCGATCCCGACTCCTAGTTGGGTATTATTATTGCAATAGACCGCTTCACAACCCCAAACTGAGGTGTGATTTGGGCGAGATCAATTTTTGGCGCCGTTGCCGGGGAGCATAAAAGACGGATTTAGCTATATATTTGGTTTTGTGTGTGAATTGTCTTCTTTTCCTTCCGTGTTACTAATCTTTTTGGTGAAACAATGGCTCTCAACAACAATGATCCTCTCGGAAACATGCCTTTGGGGGATGTGGACGTGGAAGATGACCAAGTTGAAGAGGTTCCTCCTGAATCTCAAGCAAATAGACGAGGCCGACCGCCTCAAGAAAATATTCCCCTTCCACCCCCACTTCCACCAAAAGCGGCTCAACACCGGTAGTTGCCGAATGAAGGGTATGCAAGTGCCATAGTCCGGCCCCGCATTAGGGCGGGCAACTTTCAAATCACAAATATTATGCTCACATTGCTAGAGCAACGGGGATTCTTCACCGGGGCTCTGAATCAAAATGCGTACAAACACTTGAAAGAATTTGTGGACACTTGCTGGGGGAGTAAACAGACAAATGTCTCTGAGGATGCTTTAAGGTTGAGGCTATTTCCTTTCTCACTATGGGGGAAAGCCTTGGATTGGTTAGAAAGGTTGCCAAACCATTCCATCCATACATGGGATGCATTGGCGTAGAAATTTATTTCCAAGTTCTTTTCTCCAGGGCATATGGCTACTCTTAGAGACGAGATTCTAGCATTAAAACAAGAACCCAATAAGCCTTTGCATGAGATATGGGAAAGGTACCGAACTATGGTGAAAGAGTGCCCGAACAATGACATGACTGAGGCTATGATTCAACAAACTTTCTATAAAGGGATCAATATTACCAATCAATGCGTGGTCAACCAACTTGCCGGTAGAAATTTCATGACAACCCTATATGTCGAAGCTTGTGAGATCTTAGATAAAATGATGGATACTTCATCGGCATGGAAAAGTAGAGCAAATGTTCCTCAAGGTGATCCAAATGTGATTCACCTACATAAAGAATTATATGATCACGGGCAAGCAATTGCCGAGTTGACCACTACAATAAATCAATTAGCCAAAGCTCAACTTTAACAAGTTCAGGGTCCTAAGCAAGTAATTCAATGGAAGGAGTAAATATGATGGTGAACAACCGAAGACAAAAAGGTCAACGAGTGCAAAACCGTGCGGAACAATATGTGCAAGAAGATAGTGGGTTTGACCAAGATGAATCTTACAATGAACAAGAGGAGTAATTACAATATGTGAACAACTTCCAAGGGCAAAGAAACAACTCTCAAGGACCGAATCAACAACAATGGCGATCTCAAGGTAATCAAGGGAATTGGAACAATCAAAACAACCAAAGCAATTGAGGTGGCAATAGTCAAGGATATTAGGGAGGCAACAACCAAGGGGGATGGAACAATAATCAAGGGAATCGGGGGTCAGGTTTTCAAAGGCCCCCGATGTATCAAGAACCAAGCAACTCGCCTCCTTATCCTTCCCCCCAACAATGAGATGGGGCGAATTGAGAAAATGTTTAAACAAATGATGGAGAAGAATGCTAACTCCGATGCTCAACTAGCTACTCACAACACTTCAATTCATAATTTGGAAGTTTAATTAGGGCAAATCTCGCAAGCTTTAAACACTCGTCCTAAGGGGGCACTACCAAGTGACACGGTGGTGAACTCGAAGGGTGGTAACAACACGAGACATGCCATGGCCGTGACTATAAGGAGTGGAAAAGGTGGGGATGTAACCACCTCAAGTCAAAGAAAAATTGTGGATGATAAACAAGTGATTCAAGAAGATGAGATTCCAAATAGTGTGGTGCAAGCAAATGACGAAGGGAGAATTGATATTGATGAAAATATGGAGGATACTCAAGAAGAAGTGAATCTGTCTAGGGAACACATTGTTGACATATCGGAACCGGTAGTGTCAAAGGCTAAGGCACTAATGCCAAGGCCTCCTCCTCCATGCCCTCAAAGGCTTGCCAAGCAAAATAGCTAGAACCAATTCAAAAAGTTCATTAACATGATGAAGAGCTTATCTATTAATGTGCCATTGGTTGAGGCTTTGGAGAAATTACCCAGATATGCAAAGTTCATGAAGGATTTGGTGGCAAAGAAGATATCGATGAATTGTGAGACTATAAAGATGACACATCAAGTGAGCGTAATTGTGCACTCAATGGCTTCTAAATTGGAAGATTCCGGAGCTTTCACAATCCCTTGCACCATTGGAAGCGACGACTTTGCCAAAGCTCTTTGTGATCTAGGGGCGAGTATTAACTTGATGCCCTACTCGGTTTTTAAAACGTTGGGGATTGGGCAACCAAGATCCACCTCTATAAGGCTACAAATGGCGGATCGTACTATGAAGATACCATTGGGTATTATTGATGATGTGTTGATTCGAGTTGATAAGTTCATCCTCCCGGTAGACTTTGTGATTCTTTATTGTGAAGTGGACAATGAGGTGCCTATTATTTTGGGTAGACCTTTCCTTGCTACGGGGAAGGCACTTATTGATGTGGAAGCCGGCGAGCTCACCTTCCGGGTGGGTGATGAAAAGGTGCTTTTCTATGTGTGCAAATCTATGAGGCGACCGAATAGCAATGAAGTTTGTTCATTTGTGGACTTAGTGACCGAGGTGATTGTTGATGATGCTAGTGCCATGATGAATGTTGATGATACTTTGGAGGTCGTATTGCTTAACCATGATGATGATGAGAAGGATTGCTATGTGGAATGTGTGAATGCATTGCAAGGAATGGGGTCGTACACTTATTAACCCCGCAAATTGTCCTTAGATCTTGAAAACTGGAAGACTCCTCTAACAAAAGCCCTCAATCGAGGAGCCTCTCACTTAAGAGTTAAAGCCATTACCTCCACATCCCAGGTATGAATTCCTTGGCCCGTGTTCTACTTTACTGATTATTCTTTCTTCTTGTTTGACTAACGTGCAGGTAGACTCTACTTTGGCGGTGCTACAAAAGAGGAAGAAAGCTATCGGATGGACATTGGCGGATATTCGGGGTATAAGCCCCGCCTTTTGCATGCACAAGATTATTTTGGAGGAGGATTCCAAACCCTCCATTGAACATCAAAGAAGACTAAATAAAGCAATGCAAGAGGTGATGAAGAATGAGATCATAAAGTGGTTGGATGTCAGGGTTGTTTACCCCATTTCCGCTAGCTCGTGGATCTCTCCGGTGCAATATGTCCCAAAGAAAGGGGGCATGACTGTGGTAACCAATGATAAGAACGAGTTGATTCCTACAAGAACGGTGACCGGGTGGAGAGTGTGTATGGACTATCGCAAGCTCAACAAAGTCACAAGGAAAGATCATTTACCACTTCCCTTCCTTGATCAAATGCTTGATAGGTTGCCCTGCCGTGCTTTCTATTGTTTCCTTGATGGATATTCCGGCTACAATCAAATTCTTATTACTCCAGAGGACCAAGAGAAAACTACTGTCGCATGTCCCTATGGTACTTTCGCATTCTCGCGGATGCCATTTGGGTTATGCAATTCACTAACAACTTTTCAACTGTGTATGATGTCTATCTTTACCGACATGGTGGAGGATTTTCTTGAGGTCTTCATGGATGATTTTTTTGTGGTTGGGAATTCCTTTGATGATTGCTTGAAAAACTTGAATAAGGTCTTGGCAATATGTGAGGAGAAAAATATGGTGCTCAATTGGGAGAAGTGTCATTTCATGGTCGAGAAAGGCATTGTCCTTGGCTACAAAATTTCAAAGAATGGTATTGAGGTCGACAAGGCCAAAATAGAAGTGATTTCTAAACTCCCACCCCCTACATCTGTGAAGGGAGTGAGGGGCTTCTTGGGTCATGCGAGGTTCTATTGCCGTTTCATCAAGGATTTTTCCAAAGTGGTGAACCCCTTGTGTAAGCTTTTGGAGAAGGATGCCAAATTCCATTTCATCGAGGATTGCATGAAGGCATTCAAATTTCTTAAGTTCAAATTGACTACTACTCCTATTATCACCGCACCAAATTAGAGCTTGCCTTTTGAGCTCATGTGTGGCGCAAGTGATGTGGCGGTCGGAGCATTTTTGGGGCAACGTATCAATAAAATCTTCCATACGGTCTACTATGCTAGTAAGACTATAAACAATGCCCAAGTCAATTACACGGTAACCGAAAAAGAGCTCTTTGCTATTGTCTTTGCTATGGAGAAGTTTCGCCCGTACTTGATGGGTACAAAGGTAATTGTCCACACCGATCATGCAGTGCTTCTGTACCTAATGAGCAAAAAGGATTCAAATGCGAGGTTAATGCGGTGGGTGCTTTTATTGCAAGAGTTCGATCTCGAAATCCAAAATCGCAAAGGCAGTGAAAACCAAGTGACAGACCACTTATCTCGCTTGGAGGAGGAGGGGAGGCCACATGACGACCTTGATATTAATGACTCCTTCCCCGACGAGCAACTTTTAGCCATTTCAATGACTGAGATGCCATGGTTCGCCGACTTAGCAAATTATCTTATGAGTGGTATTTGTACCGAATGAGTTCTCTTCAAACCAAAGGAAGAGGCTCAAACGGGATTGCCTTGACTATTATTGGGATGAACCATATCTCTTCTGGATTTGTACTAATGGTATGATTCGACGATGTGTGCCGAAGGAAGAACAAGTGGAAATTCTTGAGGCTTGCCACTCTTCACCATATGGTGGTCACCATGGTGGAGCGAGAACAACGACAAAAGTGTTGAGTTGTGGATTCTATTGGGGTACCCTCTACAAGGACGCTAGTGATCTAGTCAAGCGTTGTGATGAATGTCAAAGGGCTGGTGGGATTTCTAAGAAAAATGAGATGCCCCTCACCCCCATCTTGGAAATTGACATTTTTGATGTGTGGGGGATTAATTTCATGGGACAGTTCGTAAGCTCCTGTGGGAACACATATATTTTGGTAGCTGTGGACTATGTGTCAAAGTGGATTGAGGCCGTTGCTCTACCCAGCAATGAAGCTCGAAGTGTTGTGGCATTTTTGAAAAAGAATATCTTTATAAGATTTGGCACTCCAAGGGCCATTATAAGTGATGGGGGATCGCACTTTTGCAATAAAACTTTTGATACCTTACTCACCAAGTATGGTGTCACTCACAAAGTCTCGACCCCCTATCATCCTCAAGCAAGCATACAAGTGGAAGTCTCCAACTGGGAGATCAAGAGTATTTTGTTAATGACCGTGAATGCCAACCGGACGGATTGGTCGAAGAAATTTGATTATGCTCTATGGGCTTATAGGACGGCTTACAAAATACCAATTGGGATGTCTCCATACCGGTTGGTGTTCGGGAAAGCTTGTCACCTTCCGGTGGAACTTGAGCACAAGGCTATATGGGCATTGAAGAAGCTTAATCTTGAGTGGGATGTCGCCGCTAACCTGAGGGTGGCACAATTGAATGAGCTTGATGAATTCCGGTACCATGCATATACAAGTTCTTCCTTATACAAGGAGAAGATAAAGTACCTCCATAACAAGTACATCCGGAACAAGGAGTTCAAAGAAGGTGATCTTGTGTTATTGTTCATTTCTCGGTTACGGATGTTTTCGGGAAAGTTAAAGTCTAAGTGGAGTGGTCCGTTTGAAGTTGTGAAGGTGACACCCTTTGGTGCATTAGACTTGAAGAATAAAAATGATGAAGTGTTTAGAGTCAATGGTCACCGGGTGAAGCATTATCTTGGAAAAGTTAATGATGGCCATGTCGTGGCATTAATTTATTTCAAGTGATTGATGGTAATCTGCGTCGTGCCACGATGTTAGATGAGGCGCTTCTTGGGAGGCAACTCATGTTTCTTTTTATTTCTCCTTTTCTTCTTTTTAGATAGGTTCTGTTTTGTGCTAACTGGTTTTGAAGTGAATTGCAGGAATGAGTATGCTTTGCACGAACTGTGCTCGAAAAAATGGCTAAGTGTTGAAAAAGTGCGGACCGCACAATCTTGTATGCCACAACAGAAAGGAGTTTGCGGCCGCACAATTCTTTGTGCGGTTGCACAACTGGAGACCCAAAAATGCAACTCTCTGAAGTTTGAAATTGCAGAAAATTGGCCAATCTGCAGCCGCACTTGAAATTGTGCGGTCCGCACAAATATCTGCAGCCGCACCCAATTTTTTGCGGACCACAGATCTTCAGAGGGACCAGGTAAAGAGTGTGGACCGCACACAAAATTGTGCGGCCGCACTCAGCTGCACATTTTGACCTATAAATAGGCCCTCCTCTCACTGTTCCAAACTTTTCGCACTTTGAACTCGTAACACCAAAGCAAGCACAGTACACAAAAATTGTTTCAAACATCACACTCATTTCATCATCCTAGATTCTCCCCTGCATCCTTCATCACTAGTATGTTCAATTCGTGTTTAAATTTTTCAAAATTTTCTTAATTTTTGTTCTTAATTAATATAGTTATTTTTAGGCCTAAATGTGAGATGATTCATCATGTGTGCTTAAAATTGTGTGGGTAATTTCATATGTACTCATTGGGGGTTGGGAAAATCATGTATCGTGTCTATTTTGCCATTACCATGTCTAAATTGTGCAAAAAATTGAAAAAATCTAAGTTCAGTGCCCTATAATTTTGAATTGTGCGGCCGCACATGAAATTGTGCGGTCCGCAGATCCTTAGTTTTAGGGCAAGTCCATGCATTCAATGTGCGGACCGCACTCAAAATTGTGCGGTCCGCAGAAAATGATCTGCGGCCGTAAAAATATTTGTGCGACCGTATATCCAAACTTCAGAGAACTGGTTTTACTAGACCTGGAATTGTGCGGCCGCACTCACAATTGTGCGGTCCGCACTTCAAAATTGTGCGGTCCGCACAAGGCAGTCTGTGGCCGCACTTAAAATTGTGCGGACCGCACTTCCCCCTCTTGCCCACTGTTTTATCTGCAACTGTTTTATAGTCTATTTTTGAACTTTAACTGACTCATGTTGCTATGTATTGCAGAAAATGGTTAGATCAAGAGGATGTGGTGACACTTCCAAAGGGAGGGGTGAACCCTCCCGAGGCCGAGGCAGGGGTACCCTACCACTCTCCGTGCAAAGAGTGATTAGTAAGAAGGCAACAATAGGACGAGGTAGACAACCAGAGCCCTCCGAATCAAGTTCATATGCCCCTTCTAGGGAAGCATCGGAGGGTGACGCAGTGCAAAGGTAGCCTGTTGTGCCATCACAGCCACAAATTCCCCTGGACAGATACCGACTAAGAGACGAGCCTACCTCTTCTAAGAGTAATTTTGAGGGATCAGAAGGAAACAGTCAGTCTACGGAGCCCTAATCTACTCATGCCCCCACCGCACCAGTCACAGTTGATGATGATGATATTCCGGATGACGGTCGGGGGGTGATACCAAAGTTACAGGCCTAGAGAGGTCAAAGAAGAAGGAAGTTTGGAAAGATAGGTTTGTGAACCTGACTACATTCAATAGGTTCCAAGAGTGGTGGCCATAGAGATCGCTCACTCTTGAGCGGCAGTTTGTGTTGAAAGATCTGGATAGATACAACCCGAATGTGTTAAGACAATTTCGGGAAAGAAAAGGGTGGAAATGGTTCACGAAAAGCGTATTGGATGCCAAGAAGCACTTAGTCTGGGAGTTCTATGCCAATGTGGCGCACATCAAGAAGGTGACTAAGGTGCAGAACTTGAAAGTACGATTTGATCAGAGCACCCTGAATACTTATTTAGAGTTCGAGGATATGGAGCCGGTGCAGTATTTATAGAAGTTCGCACTTGGTGATGCAGCTCGCCCTTAGCTAGCTGAGATACTGGCAGCTCCAGGACCACCACCACCATGGATCACAGTAGGGGTTCCTATTCTGCGTAATACCCTCAACATTGAAGCAAACGGGTGGCAAACATTTGTATGTAGTCACATAGACCCAAGACGGAATGCAAACAACCTTCCAATCCCCCGGACAATCTTAGTTGCATCTATCATGGCCGGGTACCCAATTAATACGGGTGCCATCATGCCGGCCAACATGTCTCTGGTTGTCAGGCAGGGTGAAAGCTCTTATCTGTATCCCAACACTATCATTGAGTATCTCACGGATGTAGGGGTAGAGCCCAAGAGCTTTGATACGAAGGTAAGGGCTAAGCAACCCTTCTCCTGGTACTATCTGAAGGACCCAAGTAACTCGAAAAACAAGGGTAAGTCGACTACTACCGTAGGCCAGTCTAATAAGCCATCAGTGGTAGTTGCAGATTCTGCTGCTATGCCTTCTACAACTTTCGTGCCTTCCACAACAGTCGGGCCATCCACCGAGACAGCTGCCATGCCACCACCTCCATCCTTCAGGGCCATGAGCATCGGTATCAGTGCCTTCCTCCTCAACTTATCCACTCTATGTGCTGCGAGTCTCCCATACGCTGGCGAGTCTCAACAACTGGATGCAGACAGCTACTGCAAAGTTGTCTGACCTATCCAGTGTTGTTGCAGCTCAGACCTCTACCTCAGCACCCCAGATTCCTCCATCAGTGGAGGAAATATTGAAGAAGATTTTGGACAATTAGAATACTATCATGGATACATTGGTGGCACATGGGGGAGATATTGAGGAGTTGGGTAAACATGTGAAGAAGATGAGGAAATCACAGGCCTAAAAAAAATCAGTGGACAAGTTGAGACAAGAAGTGACCAAGATAAACAACCGCTGAGGATCTTCCATTTGACTTACTGATGGAGACTCATCCATCAGTACCAGTAGACCCAACAACATCAGTGGCACTACCTGGCCAGTCTGAGGAGCCAGACATCGTTACCCACACTGCTGAGGAGGTGCTACAGATGTTCACCAACCCAGTTGCTCCCCGAGCAGAGGATGATGAGATCCAGTAGGAGGAGCCTGATGGAGGTGATGCTGCTATGGATACCGAGACCACATAGGGAGTCCTCTCTACTCTTTCCCCTCCTTTTTTTGATTTTTGTTAAGCATTGAGGACAACGCTTATTCTTATTCAGGGGGTGGTCTATTTTTGATTTGATATGACATTTGACATTAGCCTGTAATAACTATAATACTCTTTTTTTATCTTTATTTTCTTTTTCATTATGTATATATTCCTCCCTCTCTATTAATGTATATATTCTTTTTCCCATTCTCGGCTTGTATATTCATTTTTGCTTTCAGTAGTTACTTCATAACTTCTTTATTTTGTTTCTTAGTAGTTTAGCTTCTTATTTACTTTAATAGCTTCTTGTTGATTTGATAGCTTCTTTTTATGTTTAAGTGATCAATAAGCCTTTTATTTTCTTAATGCCACGGTTCTTTCCAAAGGTGGTTTTTGTGTGAACCGGGTAGCTCTTCCCAACGATGGATGGCGTGACAATCTTCTTAAGGGATTGAGTCCGTTTTTGACGATTAGGTAAAAATAGTAGTAATAATGAATGAGAGGGTCAATCATACTTCACTTGGTACCAACACACTTAACTACACGCTTATGGTTAAAAACAAGTTCTTGGAAAGAAATGGCTCTAGTTAGTAAACTTGTGACTCTTGTGTTGACTTTGGCAATCATCGAGTGGTTTAGTTGAACCATTAGCGATTTTCAATCATGAATACGGTTGTTGTGGGCTCTCGCCTCTATCCTTCTGAACAATCCAGCTATGTGAGAGGTTAGATGTTTTGTTACAAGTCCAAGTACCCATGCGAATGGTCTAGAACTTGCCCCGAATGTGTTTCTAGGCAAAATTCTAAGTTTTGCTTGACTTGAGAAGTGATTGTAGGCACTCCTTGGCCCATTTTAAAATTTTCCATGTCCCACCAATAATGTTATTCCTAATCAACCCTTTTGAGCCTAAAGCCTTTCTTATTTGATAACCATGTTACAAGTCTTTACCCGTTTTATAGTGACCCTCTCTTGGCACCCTAGTTTTTCTTAACACTCATGAAAAGCAAATTGGCAAAAACATAAGTTTGGGGGAGAGACGAGGAGTTTGAAAGTGGTATCAAAGTACAAAAAGAGAAAAGAAAGGAAGAAAAATAAAGAACAAAAGAAAAACACAAAAAGAAAATGAATAAATTAAAGAGTTGAAGGGATTTAAAGAAAAGCAAAAGTGCAAAGCATGGAGAAACAAAGAAGGAGAAAATGAATATCATGAACAAGAAAGAGTGATGTCAAGTCTCTCTAGTTCCCCTAAAAAAAAATGTCTCAAAGAATCGGCAAAGCATGAGCCAAAAAGAGGAAATGGAGTGTTTAAGGAAAGATGAACCCGTTCTATTCCAACATTTCCTACCTTAGTCCAAAAGCCTTCATTACTTGCCGAAAAAGCCCTACGTGATTTCAAGCCGAGTGAGCTTATATTAGTGGTGATTTACATGAGGGGCAAGCATATGGTACTTAGAATCATATTTGTGACATTCTTTTGAAAGTGATGAGCGAACTTTTCATAATTCATTGAAGTGAGTGCTACATTCTTAAGTGAGATGAGCTAAGGAGAGTATAGGAGGAGGAGTTTGGGATCCACAGTGAACTACATGAAAGTGCGAACTTCCTTGAAGAGTAAAGTCAACTCTTGATGCTCAAGTGTCACATTAGAACTATTTGTGCTTTAACCTTCAAAATATTGCCTTGTTGATGATTCATGAGTGTGTGGGTAATTGTTGGTCCCAATTGATGTGTGTTTGATTCACCTTAGCTTAGCTGGAATAGCTCTTTTCTTGTGGAGGTAGGAATTGCCTTATTTGTTTGAGGACAAGCAAAAGTTTAAATTTGGGGGAGTTAATAAGTGGGGATTTTGACTACTTCTTTGCGCCTTTTAACTTTCGTTTTAGTTCAAAAATACTTAAAGGTATTCCCGAAAACTGATAAAATATGCTTACTTGCAGGAGTATTGGAAAATGAGCCAAAGTGATAAAATTCTACTCAAGAAGGAGTGTTTTTGAACAAGGACAAAAATCATGCAAAAAGGCTAAAGTGCGGACCGCAGAATTTTGTCTGCGGCCGCAGAACAAGAAGAAAATTTGACAGTGTTGTAATGCAAAGTGCGGACTGCACAATAATTGTGCGGCCGCAGAAGTCAAGGTTCAGAGAGTTGGGAATTCAAGACAATCAAGATCTGCGGACCACACTATAATTGTGCGGTCGTACCCAAAATTGTGCGGTCCGCAGAACTCAAGATGTGCGGCCGCACCCAGAATTATGCGGTCCGCAAAACTCAAGAAGTGCGGCCGCAGTTCAGAATTGTGCGACCGTAGAAACCACTCCTGTCAAGAGCTGCAGCAAAGTACGGACCGCACACACAATTGTATGACCGCAGAACCTCTTAAAGGGCAATTTTGTCCGAAAATTTCAGCTTTGTATAAATAGACTACTTTTAACGAAATTTGGTTAAGTTTTGAATATCTGAAAGTTGGTAGCCATTTTTCTTTACTGTTTTAGGAAACTTTATCATAGCTTGTCAATTTTACATTGTATTTTCATCTATTTATCATTAAATATAAGTTTAATCATCTTTTCTTCATCACCCACTATGAGTCGCCAAATTTCTAGCTAGGGTTGTGACCCAACCCTAGTCTGGGTACCTAATGGGTGTTTGATTTAGGGCTTATTTATGGTTGGGTGTGTAATATTTAGCCTAGTTCTTGCTATAATTGTATAATTAATAGTTGCAAACATTGATTCAAGCCTATTTGACTTAGTCTCTACTTGAGAAAGAGAGACTTAGTCTAGGAAAACTTGGCCAACAAGAAATTGGGATGAACTCAAGAAATTGATAGTCCCAATTAAAGGGTTGAATCTAGAGATAGTAAAACCCGACTTGAACATCTATCAACTGTTTTGTGCATTACACATTTGGACTTGAGAAAGCCAAATTGGGCAAAATCACTCTATTACCGAGAGGTATTGAGTGGGTACGTTTGTTTTGATTGGTATAATATACCCCAACCAATAAAACCCGCTTTAAAGCCCACAACCCTTTAGGCAAATACCTAGGTGGAAGTCACAACCCTAGATCTTTTACATACTTGAAAAACAACACCAAAAATATTATTCTCTAGCTTTACATTTGCAAACCATAGCATAATTTAGGAGTAAAATCAAAACACAGTTTGTGAAAGTGCATCTTAGACACTTTACGTGCTTAGTCCGAATTTATACGTAATCCCATCTACGCTCCCTGTGGATTCGATCCCGACTCCTAGTTGGGCATTATTATTATAATCGACAGCTTCACAACCCCAAACTGAGGTGTGATTTGGGCGAGATCACGTGCTTCCTTCCAACTCCTACCGGTCTTTGTAAATACCAACCAAGGCTACTCCGTGCTTCTCGCTCGTACGCCTCACACTCATCATCAACTACCGTGGCTAACAGCCTAAAAAATCACAACACGCCAACCACGAAACCAACAGGGGATGGGGCTGCCAACTTGTCACCGCTGCACTGGTGTTTAATTCTATGGCAGCGAGGAGGGTCGAAGAACTGAAGAATCAAACACAAAAAAAGGGGAAAAAGGGGGTGTGGAGCTGCCTGCTAGGGTTTCCAGAAGCAGGGAACACAAAAAGGGGGAGGGAAGAGAGTGGAAAGAGAAGAGAGAATAAGGAGGAGATAAAAAAGAGGAAAGAAGAGAGGGGTCGCCGGCGGGGACTGGGGTAAAAGCAGGGGAGAAAGAAGAAATGGGGGAGGGGGTAGTGAGAAGAAAGAGGGAGGAGAGAGGACGGGAGAGTGGGTTGCTTACCTGCATTTGGTCATTGGCGGTCTCGCCGGTAGGTGAGGCTGATCGACAGAGAAGAAAGGGGGTCGAAGAGAGAGAGGGAGAAAGAGAGGGAGAAAAGTAGCCGTTTGAAGAGAGAGGGAGGAGAGAGAGAGAGAGAGAGAGAGAGAGAGAGAGAGAGAGAGAGAGAGAGAGAGAGGCCAAATGTGTATGTATGTATGTTAGCCTAGTAAACACTTGTACTTGTTTCGGTTTGACATCCCGGTCCTTCTATTTCACTTTTTTCATCCAAACCCTTCTACTTGATCAAAAGCTATACTTTGAAACCTTGTTACGATGTGTGTCTCACAATCGCGCAATATCAGAATCCACATGAGATAAAATATTCCATGTCATTTTTATTTTACAAAAAATAAAAACTAACCCTTTTGACTTGTTGCTTTTCTTTTTTGACTTTATCTTCAATTTTTTCCTACTCCACCCTTTCGTTCTCCCAATTTTTATTAAAATCTCGAGATCACTTTTCATTCTCCATTGGTTTCCTATTATTGACAACAACACACTTCATTCCTAGATAAACTGAACAAATTTTTCTTTTTCAAAAAAACAGATTCACTTCTCCATTAAAATCGAACAACCCTCCTTTGCTCCCTAAAAAAATGTTATCTGGAAATTAGAATGGTTTTTGTCTGTTGGTGAGAATAGGTTCAAGGCAAAATGGTTTTTGGGTGAAAATTGGGAGAGGGAGAACGGGAAGGGTGGGTGCAGGTTGGGGGGGGGGGAGAACGGGTAGGGGAAGAAAGAGAAAAAGAAATAGAAATGGGAGATGGGTTTTGGGGAAGAACGGGAAGGGGGGTTAGTGTTTTTCCTTTAAATTTTACTGTTTTTTTCATTTTTATTATTTTTTTCTTCTTAGTTCAATCATTTATTAGGCCAATCATTTATGTTCATGCTTGGCCATAATATCGCCACATATGATTGGTCTAACGATCAAAGGGTTTAAAATATAGGTTTTGATTAAGTAAAAGAGTATGGATAAAAACAATAAGTAGAAGGACCGGGATGTCAAACTGGAATAAGTTTAGGGGTCTACTAGTCTCTCTCTCTCTCTATATATATATATATATATATATATATATATATATATATATATATATATATATATATATATATATATATATATAATAAAAAATTGATTACGCATATTTTATAGAAGAAAATGAGTTCTATATTGTACTCGGTTTATTTTATTTCACTTAATTTAATTTTTTTTTATGTATGATAGTCAAAATTCTACATGGTGAATTTTTAAATTTTTTGACATGAAATTTACATATACAAAGCATTGAGAAATAACGTGTTGTATTCCAGCATAAAATTTTTGCATTTCTATTCATTTATATTTTATGAGTAATTCACGCATTGTTTATTGTTATAATTGAAGTTTAATAATCAAAAAACAAAATTAACTATATAAAGGTCTTTTTGTCTCAAACGTCTAATATAATTAGCCTTTCATGTTAAATGTATTAGTAAAAAATAAATATTATACGTGAAATTATATGAGGATGACAGGGCAAGATACGTGGATCACTAAGAGGATGACAGCTGGAGTGTCGCATTAAAAGATTCACGATTTACAACAGGTACGAGCAACTCACTCACGAGACGAAAGGGTACGGTTGCTCGAGCCTAAATTACTCAGTTAAGAGACACAGGCAGGATGAATCAAGACAGTAAAGAGGGAAGATTCATGAACCTCTAATTAATGTGGAAGAAGAATCAGAACCGTTACAGAATCTTCATGAACAGTTACGGTTGCTAATTATAACGTTTCATTAATGTCATTAATGCTCATAATGATTCGGTCATAAAAGGGAAGAAACGTTATATTTGTAAATTTCTATATAAGGGAAGGGAATTTCACTTGTAAAGACACGCTCTGATTATTATTGGAATATAACTACTTTCTTGTGCTTCCTATCGATTACTTTGTCATTTCTTATTCTAATTTCCTTTCTTATTTCTGAGAGAATATTGAATTTCTTGATTATCAGTAACCCGAGTACTTCTAAAAATATATTTTGACTGAGAATCTAATTCTTTGGTTAAACATTAAATTTATTAATTTTCATGACCAACTTGATTACACCTCGGCAATTCACCGGACAACTTGTTATAAAATCACAAGCAAAGAAGTCATGTAATGTCCACCTAGATTAAAAGTATAGGGCCTCACATTGAGTGTTGTAGTTGATATTCAAATAATGTTATTTGTTAATTTGAATTTGATTCAGCAAAAGAACAAAACAAATTATGAATGCAAATGTTGCTTGCTCAGATCATTGACTAATAATATTCTTAGAACAGGGAGATTACGTTAATGAGATTAAGATTTTTTGCTATAAATATACTGAAATTTCTTACGAAAGATTTTGATGTAAGTTGTTTACTGCAAATTGCTACTTCGGAAAGTTAATGAAAAACTTAATGATTGTGTACTTGTGCTGAGTTGTGCATGGGTTGCTCTAGTGGTGAGCACCCTCCATTTCCAACCAAGAGGTTGTGAGTTCGAGTCACCCCAAGAGCAAGGTGGGGAGTTCTTGGAGGGAGGGAGCCGAGGGTCTATCGAAAATGGCCTCTCTACCCAGGGTAGGGGTAATGTTTGCATACAAACTACCCTCCCCAGACCCCACTAGTGAGATTATACTGATTGTTGTTGTTGTGCATACAATTTGCACCGAGTTAACAAAAAATCTGGCTGTAATCCCTTCGATGGTTCCTCTTAAAGAGCCATATAACCAGTTGCCTAATTGAAATCTTGAGATGACTACATATTTTTTTAATAGTAACACTTATATGCTCAAAAATTAGAAACTAGAAGATGCAAACTTCATGTAAAAATATAATTCTTTTGTAATCACGTCAATATGCAATCTAAAGGAGTTAAGCTGTATCTTTTTTTCTTTCATCAGTTAAGCTGTGTCTTCAATCACATAAAATACTTTTCTTGGAAGATTTTAAAAGAACCTTATCAATCATCTAAAAAATGGCTAAAAATCAAAACCGGATCACAGTTATATCAAGGAAAACCCTACCGTTTACACAGCACTTTGCTTGGGCTGAACCAGAAGTGTTGGCCCGTTTAAAACAGGGTCATCGTTTGGACAAGGGTCTGGGCTTAGTCAAGCTGGACACCTTTTTTGGGGCAAATACTATTTTTAGCTCGCGACCGAAATTATATATATCCATTAGCCATAAAAGTGTATAAAATTTATTTTTTTGGCTGTAGAAACACCATATAAATGTAGGGTGGTTGGCTGGTCGTTCGTCATAATATTTCTGGGTCGTTTGACACTACTACGGTGGTCATTTTATGTATGAAGAGATTGGGGTGTGTTGGGCTATTTTGTAGTATTTGATGGTGTACATAAGGCTGTAAAATAATATATATATATATATATATATATATATATATATATATATATATATATATATATATATATTATTTTGATGGGTGGCTATACATTATAGAGTTCTCTTTTTTGGGTGAATAATTTGGAGCAACGATCTCTTATAATCACATACAGTTTGAGCATAAGAAATAATCTTTTAGAGATCTTACTTTTTATTTTTTACCAATCTCGTATTAAACAGGTCATATAACTGAAATAACAATTATAATAACTACAAAATCAAATTTCGTGAATAATATGTATAAGTTCTTGAAAAATAAGCAGTTGTCATGAGATACGCACCCTGTATATGTACTAACCTATGAATGTAAGATATGTGTTTTACATGAGGGTGTTCAAAATTTTGGTGAAAATTGATCTAAATAAAAATGAAACCAACCAATCAAATAATTTATTTTTTGTTAAAAAAAAATGTGTGGTTTGGTTTTATTAAAAATTAAAGAAAAATTGAACAAAACCGATAAATATATTCCCGCGCATATGTGTGTGTGTTCAAAATTCATGTCGAAGTTTCTCTTTTTTTTTTTTGGTAATAACATATGAAAATATTACTATTACTTACAAATAATACACCTAAAGAGCACTGAGATTACTGCTACCTCTAATTGTGAGGTACAACATAGTCCAGCCTCAAAGAACCATTAGCATTAACTACAACAATCTTTGCAGTAAAGAACTACAACTACGTGCTCTCTTAGAGCTCCTCGTATGTTCCAGCCTCTCTTGTAATTCCTTTTTGATCTGTCTGGTTGTTACCTCTATATTTACATTTGCTGCCTTAAAATGTTTTCTGTTCCTAGCTTTCCAAGTGTGGTAGATCACAACTCCAAGAACTGTTATTGCTATCTCTTTTTTAAATTGCCTCTAGTGTCTTCCTTTAATCCACTGTATTGACTGCAATACTTATCCCTATGCCTGACCATATTTCCAAATTGTTTCTCAGCTCTATTGTCCATCCACATTCATAGAAAAGATGGACCTATGTTTCCTCCTTTGAATCCTCACACAACTCGCACATATTCGAGTCTACTTGAATCTGCAATCTACTCAATCTTTCCTTTGTTAATAACACATTAAGAATATGTGCCTTGGAAGTAGTAGTGAACTCCAAACCAGGTCTGCCTCCTTCCATCTCTGTAAATTGCCTAACAAGGTGTTGTATCTACTCGATACTAAATACTTACCATTGGTCGTCAAGAAATATATACCATTTTGATATCATTGAGCCATGTCTGTTTTAAGGAAATTCAGTTTCCTCCAACACCAACTACTGTCTTGTGGTGGTGTGTGGTCCTAGAAGTCTTGATTACCTTTCATGTATAACCCATGTACCCATCTGATCCACAAGGTGCCTTGCTTCATAGCCAGTTGCCATATCAGTTTACCTACTGAAGCCACATTCCATTTAGTACAATTATTTATATTCAATCTTCCATAATTCTTTGGAGCACATACTTTATCCCAGGATACTAATGCAATCTCTCTTATCCTCATTGCACCCCCATAAGTAATTCTTACATCTTTTATCTACCTCCTTAATGACACTTTGTGGCATATAAAAACTGCTCCCCAAAAATTATATAAAGAGAACATTACTGCAATAATTATCTGTAGTCTCCCTACATAGGATAGAGTTTTTGAGTAGCCACTAGTAATCATGCTCGTAATCTTCTCAACTAGCTGATAACATTCAATCTTGCTCCAATTTCTTGAGGATAAGGGTAGTCCCAGGTATCTGATTGGTAAAAAACCCAGTGAAAAACATTTTATTGCAAGCAGCTGCTCCTGCAATCCCTCATCTATACCAGCCACAAACAAGTTTGATTTATCTAATTTTGCTTCCATCCCAGTTACCTCACTAAAATGTTAAAGTGCTTCCCTTACTCGACGCACTGAGCTAATGTCTGCTTTACAGAGGATCATTAGATCATCAAAAACAATCAAGTGAGTCAATTTGATCTTTTTTAAACAAAGGGTGAAACTTGAAGTCTGGCAAGCTACTCATCCTTTCCAGTATTCTTGTAAGATACTCCATGACAAGCACAAATAACATAAGGGACATTGGATCTCCTTACCTTAGTCCTCTTTTCCCCTCAAAATACCTATGCCCTATTCTATTTACCTTGACAGAAAATCTTGTGGAAGATATATAAGTCGTCACTAACTGAATAAATATTGCAGGAAATCCATACCCAAGCAGAGCCTCCTCTATGAATTCTCACTCCACCATATCATATGCCTTCCTTAAGTTTGTCTTCATAAGGCATCTCGGTGTGGTTTTCTATCATAGTGTCTAAGCAAATCATGGCATATCACCACATTATGTACTAGTGATCTGCCTTCTACAAATGCAGCTTGATTTTTAACCATAATGGTTGTAATTACCACTATCAGACTTCTGCAAATTATCTTTGATATACACTTATATATCACATTAAAACAAGATATTGGTTTGAATTGTCCTGCATTCTGTGGTACTTCAATCTTGGGAATTATTGAAATCATTGTTGCATTTAGATATGTCAGCAATTTTCTATTGTCAAGGAGTTCTAGGATGGCTTTAGTGATGTCTACACCAATGATCTTTCATGTAGCTTTAAAGAATTCACTCCCATATCCATCTGGACTTGGGCTTTTGTTTTTGTTAATGCTGAACATTGATTCCTTAACATCATTCTCTCCATATGGTTGGGCTAGCTGTAATTGCCGCCTGACTGATAGTACTCGTCCATTAAGTAGGAATCTTCTAAATGCTCTTGTTCTGCTTTGTTTTTTCTGCCCCAATAACTCTTGATAGAACTCCACAAGTATATTAGCAATAACTGTGGGATCATGTTGAACTTCATCATGTTTGTCCCTCAACTGTGTAATAGCATGTTGGAACCTTTTGTGCTTAATTACTGAATAGAAATAGCTAGTGTTGTCATCTCCTAGCTTCACCCAAGTAGTCTTACTCCTTTGTTGCAAAAATACTTCAGCCATATATGACATTTGTCTGAATTTCTGATATGTTTCCTTTTCCAACTGCATCAGTGTGAGATCTTCTGGATGGAATTGTACTGAATTTTGTACCTATTCCAGTTCTTCCCTTATATCATTAACTTCATTTACAATGCTTATGATCCATCCCTGCTTCAACTCCCTTAGCTTCCTTTTCAATAGCTTTAACTTCCTCACCACTTGCAGCATAGTGCATCCTTCCAACTATTGGTCCTAACCTGCCTTCACTATATATAGGAAGTGAGGGTATTGTGACCAGGTATTATAAAACTTGAAAGGTATTTTCTTTGGCATTGGGGCATTGGCTAGCTGAACACTTATGGGGTAGTGATCACTTATCCCCCCTGGGAGGAAAATGGTATTATATGCTAGCATCATGTCCAATCATTATTTGTTAACAAACACCCAATCAATCTTGGAGAAGATTCTTCGATCACCACTTCTATCATTTCAAGTGTACCTACTATATTTTGTGGTAATTCAATAAATCAAACAAGCATCTACACATTCATGGAAGTCCATGACCTCACCCAGTGTGATAGGATTTCCACCTACTCTGTCATTCATGTTCAATACAACATTGAAATCTTCCAAATATTAACCAAGGTATTTGGAACCCTTGGTTTGTAGTCCTCAAATAGTTCCATAGATCCTTTCTCTCATCTCTACTATTGAAAACATACACAATAGTAAGGAGAAATACCCTATGCCCTGTCACATGAGTCACTCTACATGTTATTGCTTGAGCTGCCATGCTTTGAACATTGAGTTAGAAGTAGTCAGGCCTTCATGTAATCCACACTCTTCCATCATAATACGTATCTAGGTTAGTTATAATAGTCCAACCACTAAACATATTAGTTGCTAACTTATCTATTTTGTTAGCATTTACTTTTGTTTCTAACAACCCAATTAATCCAGCATCCTGCTTATTGCAAAGGATTTTAATCTTCTTTTGCTTATTAGGCCCGTTAAGGCCTCTTACATTCTAGCAAATTAAATTATTCATTACTCATATTAGGAATAGATTTACCCCCATTTATACTGACCCTACCAACCTGCACATGTTTACTTGTTCCTGACTCATCAAGAACATGAAAGGTATTGACTGTCGTACTCCTCACTTGCTTGATGCTTTGTGGTTGTTGCTTACTTGGATGTAATGGTGTAATCCCCCATTCATTTACCTTGCTCTTCAATTTCCCATCTGTTTGCTTGGAACCTATAACACTTTCCCCTTTTTGCTTCTGTTGGCTAACTTCCTGCCCTGGCAAGCTGGAGCTGGTGTTTGCTTGTTTGGCCTTAGTGTTCTGTTGTGTATCTTTCTTTTCCCCCACATTTATGGATTTGCCTCAATTGGTACTGCAGTTGGCTTCTTCTTCCTACACTCATCTTCTTTGTGCCCATATTTACTACTGAACTTACACAGGCTAGGTTTTCAGTCGTACAATATCCTTTGTTCAATCAAAGCTTCTTTCTCATTCCTAAACCACACCTTATCTGGCAGTTGTGCTTCCATTTCCACCTCAATCAGCATGCGAGAACAAATGAGTCGAGTTTTCTTTTCTTTGTTTTTATCAACCATTAACGGCTTCCCTACCAATCTTGCTCAGCCCTTTAGGGCTCCAAATATTTGAAATCCAATCCTGGCAGTCCTATCTTGATTGATATAGTGTAGAGCTCATCTCTTCTGAACTCCATGTCTGCTGTCCAAGCCTTAACAATAAAGGATTTGTTGTCGAAGTGGTATATTCCACCTTCAACAACTTCATTCTTCCCCACCTCTGAATCAAATCGCACCATCACAATTCCATTCCTTAACATTGAGATCTTATTTATGCCATGTTTTCCTCACAAAAGCTAGATATAGCCATTTAGAACATAGAATGGTAGAGAAGCTGTTACATCTCGCATTTTCGTACGTTAAAGTTTCGTTCCCAAGTTAATCGACGTAGACTCGGGGAGGAGATTATTTTTGAGGTTATAAGCATATATCTATTTATAACTGGCGATAAGTAAGTGCCGTGAAGGGTAAAGGGTAAACGAATCAAAGAAAATGAGTTTCGTCGAAGTTCGACATTTTGAGATAAAATACGGTCCGAGCTATAATACCCGGTATTTATGAACTAGTGTCATATAAGGTACCACTTGACCATAATAATAAGGTGTACAAAGTGTGTTAAAAGTAAGTAGTATTTTAAATAGTTTGGGATAGTTCCTAATTATTTGGATAATTGAGTAATTATTAGTTAGTGGGGGATTAACAAATTAATTATCATTGTTGGATAAGCTTAACCCCCCCCCCCCCCAATGTGGCAGCCCAAGAAAGTCATAATTAGGGGCCTTTAGGCCAAAGCTTCGTCATCCTAATGGGGTCCACACAAACCAACCATTTTGAGAAATCTCATTACATCATTTAGGTTGTATGTTAAGGCTATGCTAACGGATGGAGATCATTTAGGTTATATGTTAAGTCCATGCTAACGGATGGAGCTCAAATAGCTCGTTTGAAAATTCATAATACGATAAAGCGTGAGATTTGAGATTCTAAGAGAGTACAGTGCAATCTCTCTCAAGAATATCATACGGATTTTTTCCTACTTTGATCCGCCGTTACGTGTTTTGTCACAATTAACGTGTGTTAGAGGGATTGTCAAGAGAATTGGTTCAGGTATGTTAAGGATATCCCTTCTTTTTTTTGGCATGATCCGTACGATACAAACGAAACAAGCAAATGCACAACTTTCATAAATGACTCTATTCATAGAAGTATTAGAGATGCCTACGTTCTTGATTTACTATGTGAATTATTATTATATCTTCTGTTCATGGGTCTTAGAAAAATACGTAGTTGATAAAGTTTATCCGAAGACATATTGGTCTTGTAACATTCCGAGAAATCTTATTAACGTATTTCATATGCATTTCATTCATTTATACATGTACATTGACCCATGACCAGATGGCGTTATATACGCGTATATTATATATATATGGGTTATGGAAAAAGGTTACGGCGTTATATACGCACCACCACCTGATCAGCTGGTATATGTTGATAATTTTGCCCACAGTGGCCGAGATGATATGATGGGATGCCCTGAGAGGCTTGATGATGTTACGTACACCTATACCTATTCATGATACGACATTTATATGCATGTGCATGAAATTATGAATATTTCAGGATTTACAAAGTTATTTAGGTTTACCGGCGGAATTCTTTATTCCATTTTTCATCTATGTCTTTTATGTACTGATTTTTATGCCTTACATACTCAGTACATTATTCGTACTGGCGCCCTATTTCCCGGGGCTTGCGTTTCATGCCCGCAGGTGCAGGTAGATAAGCTGACGGTCCCCCATTCTTAGGATCCTTGATCAGCGAGTATTGGTGTGCTCCATTTGATCCAGAGCTGCTTTGGATTTTGGTACGATATGGTTTTATACATATATGGGTATGACGGGGCCCAGTCCCATCCTTGTACAGTTGTATATTCTATTATAGGTCTGTAGACAGTTATGTATAGTTGGATAGTATGTGGCCTTGTCGGCTTCGAGGTTTGGATATATAGTTGTCTATAGCAGCCTTGTCGGCTTGCCCTACCATATTACGCATGTATATGTATATATGTCTTTTGGACAGGTTTCCCCTAACGTATGTTATTCTTGTAATTCAGTAGGTTATTGACAAATGTTATTTATGTTTATATCTTAAACGCATGCTTAAGGGTGTTCGACAGGTAGGACTCGGGCACTCGTCATGGCCCATCGGTTGGGTCGTGATAAAATGGTATCAAAGTAGTTATGTTCTAGGGTTGTCTACAAATCGTGTCTAGTAGAGTCTTATTTATGAATGTGTTGTGCATCACATTTATAAACATGAGGCTACAGGACATATAGGATATTATCATCCCTTCTTATCTGAAATCGTGTGATATAAGGATTCATTTTCCTAACGGTATATTATGCTTTCAGCGATGCCAAAGAAGGCTACAGCCACCCAGAAGGGCAAATCTATGGCTGATGAGACTATTAGTCGAGCGTCACGAGTTACCAGGGCTCGGAGAGAGTCTCATAGTGAGATTCTATCTCAGACTTCACATACCCCACCCTCTCCAGAGGAGCTCTGAGGGGCACCAGCTCTAGCGCCCGACCCTATACGTCCAGCTCTTCAGCCAGATGCACCGGGTTAGGAGATGAGAGATGTTGTTCAGCTATTAACTCGATTAGTATCCGCACAGGCTCGGTATCAGGAAGTAGGTATTGGTCATGCAGATAGGTCCTTCAGTGCCAGGGTTCGTGATTTCATTAATTTGGACCCTCTGGTATTTACTGGAGCATATCCAAATGAGGACCCTCAGGTATTTATCGATATGATGTAGAGGACGTTGAGGGTAATGAAGGCCACTGTGACCGAGTCAGTTGAGCTACCTTCCTATAGACTCTAAGATGTTGTAGTTAATTGGTACGAGTCTTGGGAGTTATCCAGAGGTGAGGATGCCCCTCCAGCGGTATGGCAAGAGTTTATAGAGGCTTTTTTGGTCATTATCTGTCACCAGAGCTTAGACGGGTTAGAGTTTATAGGTTCTTGACCCTTCAGTAGGGTAACATGAGTGTTTGGGAGTACAGTCTTTAGTTTGATTCGTTGGCCAGGTATGCTCCCACTATTGTATCTAAGATGGAGGATCGGGTTCACCGGTTCGTGATGGGGTTGGAGCCGCACCTGCTAAATGATTGTATGTCGGTCTCACTTCAGCCAGGCATGAATATTTCTCGTATTCAGGCATACGCTCAGGGTGTAGAGGAGTGTAAGCAGAAGCAGAGGGCCGATCATGAGCATGATAGGGGCCAGAGTAAGAGAGCGAGATATTTGGGTCCTTCTAGCGAGTTTCGAGGTGGTCAAAGACAACAATACCCGAGGTATCCAGCCCAGCCATCGGCTAGCGCACCCCCTCAGTTTGCCGATAAGAGATTTGACTATTCTATATATTTGGGGCCTGGTCAGAATTCCAAGGCCTTAAGTTCTCAGTATAGGGGCGAGTCAAGTAAGATGAGGGCCGCCCTTGCCGCGATGTGCTCAGTGCGGTAAACAACATGCCAGGCAGTTTCGTATGAGGTTGGGTGTTTATTATACTTGTGGTTATCCAGGCCACGTTATGAGGGATTGTCCAACGAGAGGCGATGCAAGCATAGTTCAGCCAGCGGGATCTGTAGCTGGTTCGTCATCATCAGTACGCCCCCCTGGGCAAGGTTCACAAGCACCAATCGATTGTGGTAGAGGCAGAGGTGGAACATCTATCTCGAGCGGTCCTCAGAACCGCATATATGCATTAGCAGGATGATAGGACCAGGAGTCATCACCTAATGTTGTTACAGGTATATTATCAGTCTCCTCATATGATGTATATGCACTAATTGACCCAGGTTCCAGCTTACCATGTGTTACTCCGTTGGTTGCTAGTAAGTTTGGAATAAAACCTGGATTGGTTAAACCTTTTGAGGTATCCACACCTGTTGGGGATCCGGTGATAGCTAGGCGGGTATATAGAGATTGTATAATAGTAGTTCATAGTCGATCTACAATAGCAGACCTAATCGAGTTAGATATGGTAGAATTTGATGTTATAATGGGTATGGATTGGTTGGCTTCTTGTTATTCCAACGTTGATTGTAGATCAAAGATGGTCCGATTTCAATTTCCAGGGGATCCCGTTTTGGAATAGAAAGGTAATACGGCATCGCCGAGAGGTAGATTTATTTACTATCTCAAGGCAAGGAAGATGATCAGAAAGGGCTATATTTATCACTTAGTTTGGGTGCATGATGTGAAAGTAGATTCACCAACCATTCAATCTATCCCTGTGGTAAATGAGTTTCCCGATATTTTTTTCCGATGAGCTTTCGGGTCTTCCGCCAAAGCGAGAAATTGAGTTTGCTATTGACCTACTACCAGATACTCAACCAATATCTATTCCTTCATATAGAATGACACCCACAGAGTTGAAAGAGTTAAAGGAACAACTAAAGGACTTGCTTGAAAAAGGCTTTATCAGACCTAGTACATCACCATGGGGAGCACCTGTGTTATTTGTGAGGAAGATGGTTCCTTGTGGATGTGTATTGATTATAAACAGTTGAATAAGGTGACGATCAAAAATAAGTATCCACTCCCGAGGATTGATGATTTATTTGATCAGTTGCAAAGTGCCAAGTATTTCTCGAAGATAGACTTGAGGTCCGGGTACCATCAGGTAAGGGTTAAGGAGAAAGATATTCCGAAGACAGCATTCAGGACCAGATATGGGCATTTTGAGTTTCGTGTTATGTCATTCGGTTTGACCAATGCCCCAGTAGTATTCATGGATTTGATGAACCGTGTGTTCAGACCCTTTTTAGATCTGTTCGTAATTGTATTTATTGATGATATATTGGTGTATTCTCGTTCAGAGACTGAGCATGTAGATCATTTGCGTACTGTTCTCAGAGTTCTACAAAAAAGGAAGTTGTATGCAAAATTCTCTAAATGTGAATTCTAGTTGAACTCTGTAGCTTTCCTTGGGTATATTATTTCGGGTGAGGGTATCCGGGTTGATACACAAAAGATTGAGACAGTAAAGACTTGGCCTAGACCCACGACACCGACGAAGGTTCGTAGCTTTCTCAGTTTGGCAGGTTATTACAGGAGATTTGTAGAGGAATTTTCTTCTCTTTCGACACCATTGACAAAGTTGACTCAGAAGGGAGCTAAGTTTCAGTGGACTGATGCTTGCGAACGGAGTTTCCAGGCATTGAAGGATAAACTAACTTCAACACCGGTTCTAACACTCCCAGAGGGAACCATTGATTATACTATCTATTGTAAAGCTTCAGGTGTTGGATTGGGTTGTGTACGGATGCATCATGGTAAGGTTGTAGCTTATGCTTCTAGACAACTTAGAAAGCACGAGAAGAATTACCTGACCCGTGATTTAGAGTTATCCACGGTGATTCATGCACTAAAGATGTGGAGACACTACTTGTATGGCGTTCATGTTGATATCTATACGGATCATAAGAGCCTTCAGTATATCTTCAAGCAAAAGGAATTGAATTTACACCAAAGGAGATGGTTGGAGCTACTGAAAGACTATAACGTTGATATTTTATACCATGCAGGGAAGGCGAATATAGTAGCTGATGCCCTCAGCCGTAGATCTATGGGTAGCATGTCATATTTACAACCAGAGAAGAGTGGGATAACTCATGACATTCATCAGCTAGCTAGTCTTGGAGTTCGGTTACTGGACTCAGGTGATACTAAGTACTATTCAGGACACAACAACATCCTCCTTAGTAACTGAAGTGAAGGAACTCCAGTACGAGGATCATGTGTTAGCTCATTATAGGGATACAACCCCTCAGAAGGAGAAGACGCCATTTGAGATTACAGAAGATGGGGTCCTCAGATATCGAGAACGATTATGTGTCCCTGATGTTGTAGGGCTGCATCGACAGGTTATGGGAGAAACTGACTATTCTCGTTATTCTATCCATCCACGAGCAACAAAGATATATCATGATATCAGAGAAATATATTAGTGGGACGGAATGAAAAAGGATATAGCGGAGTTTGTTGCTCAGTTCCCTAACTGTCCGTAGGTTAAGATCGAGCATCAAAAACCCGGTGGATTATTGAAGGCTATAGAGATTCTGACTTGAAAGTGGGAAGTAATCAATATGGATTTCATCGTAGGTTTACCTCGTACCCAACGTAAGTTCGATTCTATATGGGTGATTGTTGATAGACTTACAAAATCAGCCCATTTTCTGCCCATTAGGACTACATATTCCGCAGAAGATTATGCAAGGCTTTACATTAAGGAGATAATACGACTTCATGGTGTCCCTATATCTATTATCTCGGATAGAGGTGCTCAGTTTACAGCTAATTTCTGGAAGTCCTTCCAAAAAGGATTGGGGACACAGGTAAGTCTTAGTACCGCATTTCATACCCATACAGACAGACAGGCTGAGCGTACTATTCAGACACTTGAGAATATGTTACGGGCCTGTGTGATAGACTTCAAAGGTAGCTGGGATGATCATCTGCCGCTTATTGAGTTCGCGTATAATAATAGCTATCATTCTAGTATTCAGATGGCTCCATACGAAGCTCTGTACGGACGGAAGTGTAGGTCGCTTATATGATGGTTCGATGTTAGGGAAACTAAGTTAGTAGGACCAGAGTTGGTACAACAGGCAATCGAGAAGATTAAGCTTATACAAGAAAGGCTATTAGCGGCTCAAAGCCGTTAGAAGTCTTATGCGGATAATCAACGACGAGACTTGGAGTTTCAGGTTGACGATTGGGTATTCCTAAAGGTATCACCGATTAAAGGCGTTATGAGGTTCGAAAAGAAAGGAAAACTTAGCCCTCGTTACATTGGACAATATAAGATCATACGCAAGGTAGGCCAGGTAGCATATGAGTTAGACTTGCCTTCTGACTTGGAGTGTGTACATCCGGTCTTTCATGTGTCTATGCTTCATAAATGTATCGGAGATCCTTCTAGAGTCGTGTTAGTTGACAATGTTCATGTCACGGAGCAGCTATCATATGAGGAAACTCCCATTGCTATACTAGACAGACAGGTTCGGAGATTGAGGACTAAAGACGTAACTTCGGTGAAAGTACTTTAAAGAAACAATAATATGGAAGAAATGACTTGGGAAGCCAAAAAAGACATGAAGTCTAGGTATCCACACTTATTTTCTCTTTCAGAGAAGGATCCGACTGAGACATAACAACCTTAAGGTACGTGTATGGATTCTTGTGTTAGTTATTATCATTGGTTGTGTGCGGCCATTGTCGTTATTGATGATTGTGGTCGTGGTCTATGTTAGAGGGATTGTCAAGAGAATTGGTTCAGGTATGTTAAGGATATCCCTTCTTTCTTTTTGGCATGATCGATACGATACAAACAAAACGAGCAAATGCACAACTTTCATAAATGACTCTATTCATAGAAGTATTAGAGATGCCTACGTTCTTGATTTTCAATGTGAATTATTATTATATCTTCTGTTCATAGGTCTTAGAAAAATACGTAGTTGATAAAGTTTATCCGAAAATATATTGGTCTTGTAACATTCCGAGAAATCTTATTAACGTATTTCATATGCATTTCATTCATTTATACATGTACATTGACCCATGACCAGATGGCATTATATACGCGTATATTATATGTATATGGGTTATGGGAAAAGGTTACGGCGTTATATACGCACCACCACCTGATCAGCTGGTATATGTTGATAATTTTGCCCACAGTGGCCGAGATGATATGATGGGATGCCCTCAGAGGCTTGATGATGTTATGTACACCTATACCTATGCATGATATGACATTTACACGCACATGCATGCCATTATAAATATTTCAGGATTCACAAAGTTATTTAGACCCACAGGCGGAATTCTTTATTCCATTTTCATCTATGTCTTTTATGTACTGATTTTCATGCCTTACATACTCGGTAACTTATTCGTACTGACGCCCTATTTTTCGGGGCTTGCGTTTCTTGCCCGCAGGTGCAGGTAGACAAGCTGATGATGCCCCTTCTTAGGATCTTTGATCAACGAGAGTTGATGTGCTCCATTTGATCCGGAGTTGCTTTAGATTTTGGTACGATATATTTGTATACATATATGGGTATGACGGGGCCCAGTCCCGTCCTTGTAAATTTGTATTTTCAATTAGAGGTCTGTAGACAGTTATGTATAGTTGGATAGTATGAGGCCTTGTCGGCTTCCAGTTTTGGGTATATTGTTGTCTATAGCAGCCTTGCCGGCTCGCTCGCTCTATTCCGCATATATATGTACATATGTCTTTTGGACAGGTTTCCCCTCACGTATGTTATTCTCGTAATTCAGCAGGTTATTGACAAATGTTATTCATGTTTATATCTTAAACGCATGCTTAAGGGTGTTCGACAGGTAGGATTCGGGGACTCGTCATGGCCCATCGATTGGGTCGTGACAGAGGCCCCATGGACATAACATACTACTGCATTTTTCTAGTACTCTATTTTCGAACTTATGTCTTCAATTTTTATTTAACACACTGCAGAATCACTATGTACTTTTGGGGATATAAATTCGAGCTTAAACCCCGCATTTGAGATCTTACCAATATCGAAATTATCCCACACAGACTTCTTCTTCTCCTCTTCCTCCATTGCCTCAACTTCCTCCGCCCAAGAGAGCTTAGGTCCAATGCTTGGTCGTTGCACAACCTCTTTCCATGATTTCGCCGGTGATGCTATTGTTCTATTGGTTTCCTGTTCATTCATGGTTGATGATATTTCAACCTTCGATTGACTACTTCCTTCAACTACTAGTACTTCAATTTCATCCTTCTTCTGTTGAATTGGACCTCGCGATATCGTTGCTTGAGCTAAGAGAGACTTTTGGGATGGAACACAAGCTCTTTTCCTCATGGATGGCGCACATCAGCAACCTGCGCCGAGAGAGTTTCGTGCCTTTGACCCCATGCTTCTCTTTGCTTTTATATATACTCGAATAGTTTTTATAAATAATATTAAATATTTTATATACTTTTTCATCTATATTTTCTTTTTATTAGTTTTATATTTAATAGGCTAATGGGATTTAGGCCTTAAGCCCATTTCTGAAAAGAAAATACTAAATCCAAGCCCATTTAAGTAAAGAAACAAGAAAAAATGTGAAATATTAGCCAAAATAGTAGTTTATTCAATTTGTTAAACTAAAATAGCCGACATATATATAATATATGTATAATTTATAAATAACATATATATTTCGTGTATAATTAATCTTTAATTTATATATACTGACTAGGAAAAATAAATAATTAATCACGCCGTCTATTACGTAAAGTCTAAAGATCCCCCCAAAATGATAACTTCAGCATAGAAACAAGAAAAAGCGCGAAGTTGCAAATTCACATAGCAAATTTACCTTAGCCCATTGACAGAAAATGGCCTTATAAGGGGCTGATTTCTAAATATTGTTCCCCTTTTTGTTGTATTTAGAAAATGGTCTCTGGCCACACATAGAGTTATTGTTTGTCGGGAATTTTTCTACCGGATTTGTAGATTTTATAATATATTTATTTTATATATATTGTTAATTATTCACAAATTCTAATTGATTATCATTACTTTGTGATTGTTCAATTATGCAGCCAATATCATAGTAGCATGATTTTGTATTATTTATATTTGACCTATTTAATAAATAGTTCACAAATTCTATTCGATTGATATCATTTTGTGCTTATTCAGTTGTTTACCAAACTCGACCAAATTGGCATGGCTTTGTATTATCTGTAACCGACCTATTTGTTAAATTACTCCTCAAAGTCTACATGATTGGCATAATCTGTCTATGTTGTTCAACAAATCTGCTCCAAACATTCTCAAATTTAAAATAAAATCTCTAATACTAGCACAAACGATCCCTAATCACCAATTTAGTCGAATAATATTAAATCAAGAATCTTTTTCAATACCTTCTAAGGACCAATAATGGAGCTTTGAAATTTTTAAAGTAAATCACTAAATTAATGTTTGAACTCAAATAATTTAATAATAATCAATCATTAACTTCTAATTTTCACCGCCAAACAAAAAATTCAGGCCTCCAATATTAAAACAATGTGGTGTTCTTGATGACGAAGAAGATTTTTTTCACAAGAAAATAAAAAACGAAGATAATATTTAAAGACCAATCCCAACAATCGGACCGGTGCATTTTTGTGTGATCACAGTAGGCTTAATTAGACTGTCTTTTTGTTCCTTAATTAGAGGCTGTTCCACTGAAATTGTAAATTCATATGGTAAATTTTTGTCTATAAACGAATGGTTCGGAGAATGTATTATTGATTAAGTTTGATACTCCAGTAAAGTTTGTTTTTTCAATGATTGTATGGTTGAGGCGTTTGGCTCGGTGCATTTTACACCAGCTGACTTAAAATCCTACATATGTTTCTAATTTAAGGGCAAAACAAGCATTTGTATTTTCTTTAGTTGCTAAACCTACTAGTCAACAATCTAATTCATGTGTGTATAGTTCATCAAATTTTCAATCTTCTACACATTTTGGTTATTAGGTTGGTCTTATTATAATTAAAAAGACATGATAATAAATATCCTTTTTTTAAAAAATGTGTTATCAAGGCCCTGAAAGCAAGAATCTATCACTTTCAGCAATTAAGAGTTTAAAACCATGTACATTGTCTCCATTATTTAATTAAATCAAATACTTTAAGATGTGAGACGAGAACTTGTAATTTTCTTGCTAAAACAGTAAACCACTAGTTCAATTGTAAATTCATCAAATTCTGGCTCAATTGTCTTCCCGCAAGTACTTTTTGTGTTTGGATTAGGAAACAGTTTGGATTTATTTTTTATTTTTTTTGGTTTTAGCTTTAGGCGAGTTGCTGCAACTCCGGCGACCCTTCTGATTTTGCTTTTTCCGGCGACCCCCGCTCCATCTTCTTCTTCCCCTCTCTCTCTTTCCCTTTCTCTCTCCTCCTCCTTTGTGTGTGTGTGTGTGGGTGCATCTGTTTCTTTGGACAGGTGCATCTTCTTCCCGGCGAGGACGGACTATTTTCCGGTGTGTTTAGATTGCCGGCAAGTTTCGTAAATTCTGGCAATTTCCAAACAGCTTTCCGGCGTGACGCAGCAGGACTTGTCAGTGCTCTTGAGCAGATCCAACACACTTCAGGAAAACTTGCTCTAGGTTCTTTCGTTCTATATCTGGTACTCGTGGTATCAGTATTTTTATTGTTATTTTTTCATTTTGCTTTCCTGTATCTTTGACATCTACGGTACCCTGTTTAAATTAGATTTAGCTAGACTTGTCGGCTTTTATCTGTCTCTGTCTATCACTTTAGTGTTATAACTAATACATAATTTGTCTCTGCTTAGTCGGATCCCTTATTAGCACATTGTGTACCTGTAGGTTTCTGTTTAGCCTATTCCTTTTTAATCTATTCTGCTTGTAGCTTTGTGCTGGTCTAGTGGCCGCGCCGAGCTATGATAGAGTGAGGGCATGTCCTCGGGGGGAGCGGGGGGTAGAGGGGAAGGGTGGTAGAGGGGGTAAGGCATCTTCTAGGTTGAGAGTGGGGTCATGGAATACAGGGACTCTAACAGGGAAGTCTTTAGAGTTAGCAAAGATTCTCCATAAGAGAAAGATTAACATAGCTTGTGTCCAGGAGACTAGATGGGTGGGGAACAGGGCTCGGGAGACTGATGGGTTTAAGTTGTGGTATTCAGGGAGGGTGAGAGGGAAGAACGGGGTAGGCATTTTAGTTGATAAGGATCTAAGGGAGCTAGTGGTTGAGGTTAAAAGGGTGAATGACAGGTTTATGGACATTAAGATAGTCGTGAGAGGGCAGGTGGGTTTGGGCGAGGAGGTTAAAAGACACTTCTAGGAAGATTTGGATGGGTTGGTGCGGGGTATACCACCCACCGAGAAGCTTTTTATAGGGGCTGATTTTAACGACTACATTGGGAGATCGCCTGGGGGATATGGCGGTGTGCATGGTGGCTTCGGTTTTGGAGATAGAAACGGAGGAGGTACTTCGCTGCTGGAGTACGCTAAAGCTTTCGAGCTGGTTATCGCTAACTCGTGTTTTCCGAAGAAGGCGAAGCACCTGACAACTTTTCGGAGTATGGCGGCCAAGACCCAAATTGACTATCTACTTCTCCGAAAATGTGATAGATCTATGCACGGACTGCAAGATCATCCCAAGTGAGAATCTTACGACCCAACATATGCTTTTGATTATGGACTTAGAGATCAGGTGGACGAGGAAGAAGAGGGCTATGTCTGGTAAACCTAGGGTCAGGTGGGGTGCATTGGCTAAGGACAAGGCCCAGGAGTTGGGGGAGAAGTTGCTGGCTATAAGGGCCTGGAGGAGTAGCGGAGACCCGAGTTGTATGTGGTCTATGACAGCAAATTATATTAGAGAGGCGGCGAGAGATGTGTTAGGGGTCTCAAAGGGTTTTTCTGGTGGCCATAAAGGGGACTGGTGGTGGAACAAAGAGGTGCAAGGAAAAGTGAAAGCCAAGAAGGCGGCATATTTGAAGCTAGTAGAGAGTATAGACGAGGGACGGAAGAGTGCTAACAGGGAAGGGTACAAGAAGGCTAGGAAGGAGGAGAAGTTGGGGGTTACTGCGGCTAAGACCGCGGCGTTAAGTCGTTTATACGAAGAAATTGGAGATAAAGGCGGGGACAAGAAGTTATACATGCTAGCGAAGGTGAGGGAGCGGAAGGCCCGGGATCTGGACCAAGTGAGATGCATAAAAGATGAGGAGGGAAGAGTTTTATTGGATGAGGCATAGATTAGGCAGAGATGGCAGTCTTACTTCCATAAACTCTTGAATGAAGAGGGAGATAGGGGCATTGTGCTGGGGGTGTTGGATTACTCGGAGCGGCAGCAAGATTTTGGGTACTGTAGAGGCATACGAGTGAGGGAGGTTGTAGGGGCTATGTGCAGGATGAGTAGGGGTGGAGCTCTGGTCCGGACGAGATCCCAGTGGAATTCTGGAAGAGCATGGGTAAGGAGGGCATGGAATGGCTTGCTAGGTTGTTTAACGTCATTTTTAGGATGAAGAAGATGCCCGAAGAGTGGAGGCAGAGTATGATGATCCCATTGTACAAGAACAAGGGGGATGTCCAAAACTGCAACAACTATAGGGGTATCAAGTTGTTAAGCCATACGATGAAAGTATGGGAGAGGGTGATTGAAGGGAGGTTGAGGAGGTGAGTGTCCATTTACGAGAACCAGTTTGGTTTCATGCCGGGACGGTCGACTAGGCCATTCAAATTGTGAGGAGATTGGTAGAGCAATATAGGGCGGTGAAGAAGGATTTGCATATGGTATTCATTGACCTGGAGAAAGCCTATGACAAAGTCCCGAGAGAGGTTCTATGGAGATGTTTGGAGGCTAGAGGAGTGCCTGTAGTGTATATTAGAGTGATTCAGGACATGTATGATGTGGCTAAGACACGGGTTATGACAGCAGGAGGAGATTCTGACTACTTTTCGGCTGAGATGGAGTTGCATCAAGGATCAACACTTAGCTCATTTTTGTTTTCCCTGCTGATGGATTCTTTGACGTGTCACATTCAAGGGGAGGTGCCTTGGTGCTTGTTATTTGCAGATGACATAGTCCTGATTGATGAGACGCGGGGTGGCGTTAACGAGAGGCTGGAGGTCTGGAGACATACCCTAGAGTCTAAGGGTTTCAAGTTGAGCAGGACCAAGACAGAATATTTGGAGTGCAAGTTCAGCGGTGCTACCCAGGAGAGAGAGTTTCAAGTATCTGGGATCTATAATTTAGAAGAATGGGGAAATAGATGAGTATGTCTCACACCGTATCAGAGCAGGGTGGATGAAGTGGAGGCTCGCTTCCGGTGTCTTGAGTGATAAGGATGTGCCGTTGAGACTTAAGGGTAAGTTCTACAAGGTAGTGGTTAGACCGACTATGTTGTATGGGGCAGAGTGTTGGTCAGTCAAAAAGTATCATGTCCAGCAGATGAAAGTAGCGGAAATGAGGATGTTAAGATGGATGTGTGGGCATACTAGGTTAGATAGAATTAGGAATGAAGTTATTCGAGACAAGGTGGGAGTGGCCCCTGTGGAGGCAAAGATGCGTGAGGGAAGGTTGAGATGGTTCGGGCATGTGAAGAGAAGAAGCACAGATGCCCCAGTCAGGAGATGTGAGAGGTTGGCCTTGGGAGGTGAGGGGAGGGTTAGAGGTAGGCCAAATAAGTCTTGGGGAGAGGTGATCAGGCGGGACATGGAGCAGCTTGAGCTGACCGAGAAAATGACCCTAGATAGAAGGGTGTGGAGGTTGAAGATTAGGGTAGAAGGTTAGTAGGTAGTCGTGCGTTTCCCTTTGTCTTCTCTAGTTCGATAGTATTAGTGCTAGTATGGTACCCTTTTTTTTTTCTTAGTTTGCTATATTTGCATGCCTTGTTCTGTTACTACTTGCCATCGATAATTCCGTAGTTTGCTACCAGTACTTCTTTCATATTCTCGTGTGCTACCTTGAATTTATTTCTCTAATTATACTGTCTTGCTAATACTTGTTATCGGTACCCCTTTCATATTCTCTATTGCTATCTTCGATTTAGTTCTCTAATTATTTGTCTTGCTATTACTTGATATCAGGGCGTCCTTCACCTTTTTTAGCCGAGGGTCTATCGGAAACAGTCTCCCTGCCCTGGGGCAGGGGTAAGGCTGCGTACATTCTACCCTCCCCAAACCCCACTTGAGGGATTATACTGGGTGGTTGTTGTTGTTGTTGTTGTTGTTTGTTTAGCTTTAGTGTTTGGATTTATTTTAAAGGAATTTCTTGAATTTGTTTTGAGAATTTTTTTTATTTCTTTTTCAGAAGAAAATTATTACTCAAACCATAAAATGTTTCAAAACACGTTTGTATTTGTGAAAATTAATGGAGTGCATATATCGATGAAACATCTTAATAATGTTGGCTGATATTTTCGTCATAAAGTAGTAATATTGATGACTTTGATCAATAAAATAAAAATTGAATGAATATCCAAATAAATAATCCCTTTTTTTTTATCCGTTTTTCAATTTAGATTATCAGCTTTTAGCATAGCATATGACTATATGAGTAGAATCCAGCAATTACATAATGAGTTAAGTTTGGTGCACTAATGATGATAATTTTCTTACCATCAAGTTAAACCATTAGTGACAATCAAGTTGACTTACAATTCTGATATGATAATTTAAAAACTAATATAATAACTTGCTATAATTGATCAAATTTCATAATACTATAGCAAATTAAGATATTGATGTATATATCTCAAACTTTCAACTGATACGTGCAAGAGATCTGATGTTTGGCTATAATTCCATATTTTAGTACATTATTTACCTTATATTTTAGGTGTTTTAATGCTAAACTATACTTTATTTGCGCGTAATGGAGTCTATTTTATGTGTAGGTACATTGGAGATGAAATTAGAGCAAAAGGAATATTTAACATATAAAACGTGCTCGAAAACAGTAAGAAAGAAAAAAGAAAGAATTGAGAAACAAAAAAATAAAGCAACAGGCGAAGCACGCCCAGAAGCTCGCATTAGAGCTGGCGAGGTGAGCCTCTGAGCTCGCGTGGGAGCAAGCGATGCGAGGGGTAAGGCGAGGATGAGCGCGCTAAATGTCTTGCGCCGCATGGTCTGAGGAGAGATGCATCTCGCGTTTTACCTCGCGAGGCACGGTCCATAGCGAGCCTGATCCGGATTTTGAAGGCTTATTTCGTCTCCCTGTTTGACTTGGACTTGGGCTATGTCATTTAGGTCTTTTCCTACACATATAAATAGGCGTTAAACACCACTTTTGAAGGAGTTTTTGCGTCCGGAGGCAAGAATAGCTCGTGGAACACCCGTTGGAGGGAAAAATCATCGATTTCTATATTTCTTCATCTTTACTTTGTAATTTATTTATGCAAAATACTTGGGATATTGTTACTATGAGTATGAATAGCTAAACTTCTAATCTAGGGTTTTGATGGAACCTATTGGAGGATAATTTTTCTGTTATGTTAATGTAGAATTGTCGTAGCTTTTTCTCTATTTATTCAAATACGTTTAGATTATGGTTGGTTAAAGAGCTCTCAATCGACTGTGCCAATTTAGTATGTATTACTCGGAAAAAAGTACATATTTAGGTAGTTGTTGAACAACATCACTCCTAACGTATATGAGGGATCAATACGGAGGGTTTAAAGGTGGGATTAGGAATAATGAAACCTTGGTGCGATCCGAGTAAGCCGTAACTTAGTGTCATCTAGCGTAATTCGGAAGAATATGTCTAGTAAATTGTGGTAGTTACTCAGGAGAGAATTGCGACACACAGAAAGCTCATGATCGGTAGAGAAAACTTAGGCAAATTTATAGGAAACATAGCGAAAAGGATTCCGACAATAGGATAGATCAGAACCTTAGATCATTTCAAATCTTGTCTACAACCTGTTCGTAGTTAGTTATTAATTACTGCGTTTTCATAACTAGATCTTTAGTAGTAAACATCCAATTTGTTATTTAAATATTTCTAAAGATTGATTGCGTGAATTTGTGCAAGTTTAGTAGTTGTGCTTAATAGGTTAATGTTACAACCCAAATTCGCGTACCTTAGATCACGCCTTAAGTTAGTTGACGTAAATCCGAGAAGAGATTATCTTTGAGATGATAGAAAGTTAATCCTATTGGTCTTAAACGATACAAGGGTGTAAAAGAGTGGTTAACAAGTATTAGAAGTTAAATGAATCAAGGATGTTGTAACCCGTACTTTCGGGTAAAACTAGAGGTGCTTAATTATCCAAAGAGGTCATGTTTTAATGTATTTGAATCATATAATATATGTATCATAAGTCTTGAAGTCAAGCGAGTTATGAAACAAAAGTCGACAAAAGTTATCGCAACTTATGTTTATAATTTTACTTAAACTTTAGGTCAAATGTTACTACATTTTTATCCCAATTTACTTGAAATTAGGGGGTGATATACCCACCAAATTGAAGATCTATGAGTCTAGTTTCCAAAGCATTAAACCGTTCATCGATACGATCTCGGAATAGAGAGATATTCGTATTTTTGTGAGACTGCACCAAGCAGCTCTCTATGGGGCCCACATAGGCGGTTTAAGACATATGGATATATATAAGATGCCTCAACCCCATTTTAAATCATTTATTTTCAGTATATTTAGACCTTAGAACCCTAAAAATACTCTATCAAAGTTCTCTCATGATCCAAGACCCAAACAAAGGGCAAATAACACAAATCAAGTGTCGGGAATCCCTTGGTGCTAGTAAGTTTCTTGTTTTTCCTGTTGTTGTAGATTTTTTTGTTGTTCCAGCTCGTGTGGGAGGTTATTTTAAGTTTTTTATGTTCTGTAAATACTCTCTCAAGTTTTTAATATCAACCCTAGGTGATTTCAAATCTTCTAAAGTAATTCTAGTGTCGCAAAACCCGAATTGATTGCTAGTTTCGCTTCCTTGTTCTTGTGGCAGCATTGGAGGGATATTTGGTGGAAAATTAAGGTAAAACTAGAGTTTTTCTTTCCATTTAAAGGTAATTAACCTCTTACTCTTACATGTATTTAAGATTATCCAAGTTGCGGCTAAGTCGTTGAAGCTAGAACTTGTAAAATATATATTGAAAGGCTTGGTAGTAATATTGTTGGTTGGTGGGCTGTTTTGGGAGGCTCAATATGATTATTATTGATGTTGTTTGGGCTGTTTGATTATTGTCTTGACTTGTGGGAAGTCATATAAATAGGGGAGGTGCTGTCCGTTTCATCGTAAAATAGGTTGCGGTCGATATATAATAGTTACGACACTTAAACAATAACGATAGTGTCATTTCTCTTCTTGTAGACTAAGGAGTCATGACATTTGCATAGCTTGAGGTTGGACAGTATATACAAGTTATGTGAGGCTATCCCCTTCATTCTTTTGTACGACTCCGATTGTACATAATATAATGAACGAGCTTCCAAAGATACTCTACTTTTAGAAGCTAGCAGTACTTACATTATTGCCCTTCTTATGGAACGATTAATGTTGATGTTACTTCTCTTATTCTTATGATATCAATGTTGTTGGTACTTCCTGATTCTTATAAGATTCTTGATGAAGAGTTAATCCTAATAACGTGTACGGAGGATACCGACCTTACGTCACTCCGAAAGGTGCAAAATGTGATTCCAATGAATATATATATATATATATATATATATATATATATATATATATATATATATATATATATATATATATATATATATATATATATATATATATATATATATATATATATATATATATATATATATATACTCTACCGAGCCGCGCTATAGTCGGCCGGGTACAACACCTATTGTGCAACCACTGATCAATTGAGTTTTACCGAGCTCCACGTGGCCGGGTACGATTCTACCGAGCCTTATGATGGACGGGTACGTTTTACCGAGCCTATTACGGCCGGGTACGATATGATGATGATGATGCCCACAGAGGCGTATATTTTAAAAGTTTATGTACATATATATGTATCATGTATTTCATGTCAGTAGCCCTCAGAGGTACCCAGATGTCACAGGTTGTATATTCCTTATCCCTATTTACATTACTGTTCTTACTTATGCTTTCCTTCCTTACATACTCAGTACTTTATTCGTACTGACATCCCTTTTATTTGTGGACGCTGCATGTCATGCTGCAGGTCCTGATAGACGGGTAGACGCAGCTCCCCCACCACAGTAGGCTGTCCAGTTCAGCGGTTATTGGCGAGATCCCTTATCCGGACTTGCCGTGGTCTTGGTATGCATTTTTGTTATAGACATTATGGGTATGTCGGGGCCCTGTTCCGGCAATATTGCAGCACTTATGTTCCTTTAGGGGCTCATAGACAAGTGTCGACTCATGTATGATTTGGAATGCCTTGTCGGCTAATTTTTGTTGTATAGTCTTTCATGGAAGCGTGGTAGCTCGTACCTTATATACAGTTTCTTGACAGTCTTGTCGTCCCATATTATGTATGTTCATGCCATTATCTTTCATTGTTGGCTGTTCATGATCCATATCTACCATTTATATTGATCTCGTCGGCCCTTAAAGATAATAAGGAAGGTTAGATAAAATATATGTTGGTGCACGATAAGTATGACCCGGGTGCAAGTCATGACCCTCCAGTTGGGTCGTGACAAACTTGGTATCAGAGCAAGTCTGTCCTAGGGGTTGTCTATGAGCCGTGTCTAGTAGAGTCTTGATTATGGATGTGCAGCACGCCACATTTATAATCAGGAGGCTACATGACATCTAGGGTTGTTGCCTTCTTCCTGAATCTAGATCGTGCATAGAGTTGAGTCGTTAGTGTTCATATCTAATACTCACCTTGTTTTCTTTCAGCGATGCCTTCAACTAGAAAGCAAGCGATTAGTAAACGACTTGATACAGCTGCGGGAGAGGATACCAGTCAGGTGCCTCCAGCCAGAGAAGGCCAAAGTGAGGATCAGAGTGAGATGCTGCCTCATACCTCTCCGTCTCCTCCAGAGGATATTAGGAGGCACCCAGTACCTCCAGTTCCTCCGTCTGGCACTATAGACCACGATATGCACAGTGCGGTACAGTTGTTGACTAGCTTGGTAGCTGCTCAGGCTCAAAGGCAGAATACTGGTGCTGCTGATAAACCGGTTAGTTCGAGAGTTCGTGATTTTATTAATCTAGACCCTCCATTGTTTACCAGATCAGACCCCAAGGAGGACCCGCAGGCTTTTATTGATCAGGTTCATCGTACATTGCTGGTTATGCATGCTAGTGATACGGAGGCAGTATAGTTGGCTTCTTATCGGTTACAGGATTTAGCTGATTTCTGGCATGATAGTTGGGAGAGATCTAGGGGTCCTAATGCTCATCCAGCTGTGTGAAAGGAATTTTCTGAGGCCTTTCTTCGTCACTACTTGCCAGTTGAGATACGACGAGCTAGAGCTGATAAGTTCTTGAACCTTCGACAAGGTAATATGAGTGTACGAGAGTATAGTATGCAGTTTGATTCTTTAGCAAGGTATGCTCCCCATATGGTGGCCGAGATGAGTGATAGGGTGCATCTGTTCGTGAACGGGTTGCGACCACATCTGATAAATGAGTGCACAACAGCCTCCTTGGTAGAGGGCATGGATATTTTCCATATTCAGGCTTATGCCCAGACCCTAGAGGATCGTAAGCGCCAGCAAAGGGCAGATAGGGAGCAAGATAGGGGCCAGCATAAGAGGGCGAGATTTGCAGGGTATTCTGATGACTTCAGAGGCAGTATCAGGCCCCAGTCTTCGAGGAGTTCGGCACCACCTGTAGCTAGTGATCCTCCACAGTTTCAGAGGCCTCAGTATGATCGATTTACCTATTCTGGTTCAGGTCATAGTTCTAGGGCATCAAGCTCACAATATCATAGGGATACTAGTCAGACGAGACCCCCACACCTAGTTGTGATCAGTGCGGCAAGGCCCACTTTGGACTGTGCCATCGAGGTTCCGATGCATGCTATTCTTGCGGACAGCCTGTCCATATGATGTGGGATTGCCCTAATAGAGGAGGTGGTGGTATGGCTCAGCCGACTGGATCTGTGTCTGGTTCTTCCTCATCAGTTCGACCTCCAGCACAGTGTTTTCAGCAGTCGACATATCGTGGTAGGGGTAGAGGTACAATGCCGAGTTCGAGTGGTGCTCAAAATTGAACCTATGCTCTAGTAGGTTGACAGGATCTCGAATCGTCTCCGGATGTTGCTACAGGTATATTGTCTATGTTTTCTTATGATGTATATGAGTTGATTGATCCAGTATCTACATGATCATATGTTACACCCTTTGTGGCTAATAAGTTTGGCATTGAACCTGAATTGATAAGTAAACCACTTGTAGTATCCACTCCGATAGGAGATTCTGTGATTGCTAGAAGGGTATATACAGGTTGCACTGTGATGATTTGTAGTCGTCAGACCTCGGCAAATTTATTTGAGTTAGAAATAGTTGATTTCAATGTGATAATGGGAATGGATTGGTTGGCTTCATGCTATGCAAATGTTGACTGTCGTACGAAGATGGTTAGGTTTCAGTTTCCTTGTGAACCCTTCATTGAATGGAAGGGGAACATTGGTACGTCGAAATGTAGGTTTATTTCCTATCTTAAGGCAAGGAAGATGATCTCAAAAGGTTACATTATCATCTTGTTTGTGTTAGGGATGCGGAGGCGAAGCCGCCTACTCTACAATCAATCCCCGTGGTTAATGAATTTCCAGATGTTTTCCCAAATGAACTCCCAGGCCTTCCTCCTGAAAGGGAGATTGAGTTTAGCATTGATGCGTTGCCTGACACTCAACCGATCTCTATCCCTCCATACAGGATGGCCCCGACAGAATTGCGAGAGTTAAAGGTGCAGTTGAAGGACTTGCTGGATAAGGGTTTCATTAGGCCTAGCACTTCACCTTGAGGTGCGCCAGGCTTGTTCGTGCGGAAGAAAGATGGGTCGTTAAGGATGTGTATCGATTATCGACAGTTGAATAAGTTTACTATAAAGAACAAGTATCCACTTACAAGTATTGACGATCCGTTTGACCAACTCTAGGGTGCCAAGTATTTCTCCAAGATTGACTTACATTCAGGGTATCATCAGATGAGGGTTAAGGAGAAAGATATTCCAAAGACGGCCTTCCGGACAAGATATGGGCACTTTGAGTTCTTGGTGATGTCGTTCGGGCTAACAAATTCCCCAGCAGCTTTTATGGATCTTATGAATAGTGTATTCAGGCCCTATCTTGATGTGTTCGTGATCGTATTTATTGATGACATTCTAGTGTATTCTCGTTCAGAGACGGAATATGTGGGCCATTTGCGGATAGTATTACAGACTCTTCAGGATCATAAGTTATATGCTAAGATCTCCAAATGTGAATTCTGGCTGAACTCAGTAGCATTCCTTGGCCATGTGATATCTGACGAGGGTATTAATGTCGATACTCAGAAGATCAATGCAGTGAAGAATTGGCCGAGACCTACAACACCGTCAGAAGTCCGCAGCTTCCTGGGGCTAGCAAGATATTATATGCAGGTTGTAGAAGGGTTTTCCTCTATATCGGCACCATTGACTAAGTTAACACAGAAAGCTACCAAGTTCCAGTGGTCTGATACTTGTGAACATAGTTTTTAGGAGCTAAAGGATCGATTGACATCCGCACCAGTACTCACTCTCCCAAAAGGAACAGAAGGTTATGTGGTATATTGTGATGCCTCGGGTATAGGTTTGGGGTGCGTATTGATGCAATGTGGGAAGGTGATTGCTTATGCATCAAGACAATTGAAGAAGCATGAAAAGAATTACCCGACTTATGATTTGGAATTGGCTGCAGTAATATATGCTTTGAAGATATGGCAGCACTACTTATACGGCGTCCATGTTGACATCTACACAGATCACAAGAGTTTACAATATATCTTCAAGCTGAAGGAGTTGAATTTGAGGCAGCGTAGGTGGATTGAATTACTGAAAGACTATGACGTCGAGATATTGTACCACCCCAGTAAAGCCAATGTTGTGGCAGACGCTCTCAGCCATAAGTCAATGGAAAGCTTAATACACATTGAGGCAGGTAGACAAGGGTTGACCAAAGAGCTTCACCAGTTGGCCAATATGAGAATCAGATTGTTAGACTCTGATGATGGAGGTGTTACTGTACAAAATACAACATAATCATCTTTGGTAGCCGAGGTAAAATCACGGAAATATGAAGATCCTACCTTAGTAAGATTGCGAGAGGGAATTCAGTAGTGTAAGATTACAGCTTTCGAGATCGGAGGAGATGGGGCACTGAGATACCGGGGCCAATTATGTGTGCCTAGTGTGGCAGGGTTGAGAGAGAAGATTATGATTGAGATTCATCAGTCCCGATATTCTATCCATCCCGGCTTGACAAAGATGTATCATGACGTTAAGGATCAGTATTGGTGGGATAACATGAAGAAGTCTATTGCAGAATTTGTAGCCTAGTGTCCTAATTGTCAACAAGTAAAGATCGAACATCAGAAACCTGGTGGATTGATTCAGAATATAGAGATCCCGACCTAGAAATGGGAGGTGATTAATATGGACTTCATTATTGGATTACCTTGCTCTTATGATAAGTTTGACTCCATCTGGGTGATAGTTGATCGACTTACAAAATCTGCCCATTTTCTGCCAGTTAAGACAACTTACACGGTTGAAGATTATGCGAAGTTGTATATCAAGGAGATTGTTAGGCTTCATGGTGTGCCAGTATCTATTATATCAGACCGAGGAGCTCAATTTATGGCTAACTTTTGGAGGTCTTTTCAGAAGGGTTTAGGCACACAAGTGAATCTCAACACGACATTCCATCCGCAGACTGATGGACAGGCTGAATGTACCATTTAGACGCTTGAAGATATGCTACGAGCATGTGTTCTAGATTTCAAGGGGAATTGGGATGACTATCTGGCACTTATAGAATTTGCCTACAATAATAGCTACCATTCCAGTATTAAAATGGCCCCGTACGAGGCACTGTACGGGAGGAGATGTAGATCACCAGTTGGATGGTTCGAAGTCGGTGAGACAGAATTATATGGGCCAGATTTGATTCACCAAGCCATTGAGAAGGTGAAAGTGATACAAGAGCGACTGAGGACGGCACAAAGCAGGCAAAAGTCTTATTCCGATGTCCGACGTCGTGATCTGGAATTTGAGGTTGGTGATTGTGTTTTCCTGAAAATCTCGCCGATAAAGGGTGTTATGCATTTTGGGAAGAAGGGTAAGCTGAGTCCGCGGTATATTGGGCCGTACAAAATTCTTCGACGAATTGAACAGGTTGCTTATGAGTTAGAATTGTCATCCGAATTGGAATTTGTCCACCCGGTATTACATGTATCTATGTTGAGGAAATGTATTGGAGACCCTTCTCGGGTCGTCCCTATCAAAGATGTACAAGTTACAGAGGATCTATCATATGAAGAAGTTCCAATGTCTATATTAGATCAAGTCCGCAAGCTGAGAACAAAGGATGTAGCTTCCGTCAAAGTATTGTGGAGGAACAAGAATACAGAAGAAATGACATGGGAAGTAGAAGAGGAGATGAAGTCTAAATACCCTTACTTGTTCCAGATTGAAGATAACGAGGATGTCGGGGGAAAGCAAGACACATTAGAAGGTGAAACGGCTCTGAGGTAAGCAATAGCTTGTGAATACTTTTTTTAATACAAAATGGTGATATGCAGATAATGTACATATCCATAATGCTTTGTATAGTCTTGTAAGGCCATAGATTGGGTTTAACTGCTTGCAAGTTTGGCTAGTGTCCATTTTGTAGGGGAAACTCAGCCGGAAATTTCCGTCAGAATCCACGATGAGTTAGACTCCCCATAAACCCTTACATTCGAGGACGAATGTTCCTGGGGGGGGGGGGGTTACAATCCAAATTCGCGTACCTTAGATCACGCCGTAATTAATCGACGTAAATCCGAGAAGATATTATCTTTGAGATGATAAGAAGTTAATCCTACTGGTCTTAAACGATACAAGGGTGTATAAGAGTGGTTAACAAGTATTAGAAGTTAAACGAATCAAGGATGTTGTAACCCGTATTTTCGGGTAAAACTAGAGGTTCTTAATTATCCAAAGAGGTCATGTTTTAATATATTCGAATCATATAATATCCGTATCATAAGTCTTAAAGTCAAGCGAGTTATGAAACAAAAGTCGACAAAAGTTGTCGCAACTTATGTTTATAATTTTACTTAAACTTTAGGTCAAATGTTACTATGGTTTTCTCCCAATGTGCTTGGAACTAGGGGGTGATCTACTCACCAAATTGAATATCTATGAGTCTAGTTTCCAACTCATTAAACCGTTCATTGATACGATCTCGAAATAGAGAGATATTCACGTTTTCGCGAGACTGCGCCAAGCAGCTCTCTATGGGGGCCCACATAGGCAGTTTAAGACATATGGATATATATAAGATGACTCAACCCCATTTTAAGTCACTTATTTTCAGTATATTTAGACCTTATAACCCTAAAAACACTCTATCAAGGTTTTCTCATGATCCAAGACCCAAACAAAGGGCAAACAACACAAATCAAGTGTCGGGAATCCCGTGGCGCTAGTAAGTTTCTTGTTTTTCCTGTTGTTGCAGATTTTTGTGTTGTTCCAGCTCGTGTGGGAGGTTGTTTTAAGTTTTTTTATGTTCTGTAAATACTCCCTCAATTTTTTAATATCAACCCTAGGTGATTTCAAGTCTTCTAAAGTAATTCTAGTGCCGCAAAACCCGAATTGATTGCTAGTTTTGCTTCCTTGTTCTTGAGGCAGCATTGGAGGGATATTTCGTGGACAATTAAGGTCAAATTGGAGTTGTTCTTTCCATTTAAAGGTAAGGAACCTCTTACTCTACATGTATTTAAGATTATCCAAGTTGCTAGAACTTGTGAAATATATATCGAATGGCTTGGTAGTAATGTTGTTAGTTGTTGGGCTGTTTTGGGAGGCTTACTATGATTATTATTGATGTTGTTTGGGCTGTTTGGTGATTGTATTGACTTGTGGTAAGTCTTACAAATAGGGGAGGTGCTGTCCGTTTCATCGTAAAATAGGTTGCGGTCGATACATAATAGTTACGACACTTAAACGATAACGATAGTGTCATTTCTCTTCTTATAGACTAAGGAGTCATGGAATTTGCATAGCTTGAGGTTGGACAGTATATACAAGGTATGTGAGGATATCCCCTTCATTCTTTTGCATGACTCCGATTGTACATAATGTAATGAACGAGCTTCCAAAGATACTCTACTCTTAGAAGCTAGCAGTACTTACATTGTTGCCCTTCTTATGGAACGATTGATGTTGATGTTACTTCTCTTATCCTTATGTTATCAATGTTGTTGGTACTTCCTGATTCTTATAAGATTCTTGATGAAGAGTTAATCCTAATAACGTGTACAGAGGATACCGACCTTACGTTACTCCGAAAGGTTCAAAATGTGATTCCAATGAGTCCAGCACGCATCATATATATGTATCTATTTTACTCTACCGAGCCGCGCTATAGTCGGCCGGGTACGGCACCTATTGTGCAACCACTGATCAGTTGGGTTTTACCGAGCTTCACATGGTGGGGTACGATTCTACCGAGCCTTATGATGGATGGGTACGTTTTACCGAGCCTATTATGGCCGGGTACGATATGATGATGATGATGCCCACAGAGGCGTATGTTTTAAAAGTTTGTGTATATATATGTATGTATCATGCATTTCATATCAGTAGCCTCAGAGGTACCCAGATGTCATAAGTTGTATATTCTCTATCCCTGTTTACATTACTGTTCTTACTTATGTTTTCCTGCCTTACATACTCAATACTTTATTCGTACTGGCGTACTTTTTATTTGTGGACACTGCATGTCGTGTTGCAGGTCCTGATAGACGGGTAAATGCAACTCCCCCACCATAATAGGCTACCCAGTTCAGCGGTTATTGGCGAGATCCCTTCTCCGGACTTGCCGTGGTCTTGGTATGCATTTTTGTTATAGACATTATGGGTATGTCGGGGCCCTGTTCCGGCAATGTTACAGCACTTATGTTCCTTTAGGGGCTCATAGACAGCTGTCGACTTATGTATGGTTTGGAATGACTTGTCGGCTGATTTTTGTTGTATAGTCTTTCATGGAAGCGTGGTAGCTCGTACCTTATATATAGTTTCTTGACAGTCTTGTCTTCCCATGTTATGTATGTTCATGCCACGACAGCTTAGTCCTTTTTATAGGGCATAGTTGGGCGTGATCAAATTTTGGCGTCGTTGCCGGGGACTTAACGGTGTTATTAATTGCAGCTAAAAGAAGTGCTAGAATTCTTAGTGTAGTCAATTTTCTTCATTTTAAACTAAATACATTGAAATTCTAACATTTGTAGTCTTGAGTGTTACAGGTGCATGCCTAGAAACTCATCAAGAACTGGTGAATTGTTTGAAGCATTATTAGATCCTGAGAAAGTTTTCAAGGCACTGAATCGTGCAAATAAGAAGGACAAACAACAACAGAACTCAATAGAACGAATCGAACCAGACATGGATGGCGTAATAGAAAATCCAAATAACAGAAATAATGCGAATGACCCAAACAATCAGGGTGTGGCACCACTTGTGCCAGAAGGAGCCTTGTATGATTGGGCACAACCCACAAAAATCTGGCAACCGCAATTGCAGTCCCTCAGATACAAGCAGAACCATTTCAAATCAAAAACAACATGCTACATTTGTTGCAGAACAAGGGACTGTTCTCAGGATCTTACATTGAAGATCCTCAGCAGCATCGGAAAAATTTCCTGTCGATATGTGTCATGCAAAGGCAACCAAATGTGACACCGGAAGCAATAAAGCTATTGTTGTTTCCATTCTCGGTGATAGGAGAGCCTCAGACTTGGTTCAATTCACTCTCCATAAACTCCATCACTACTTGGGAGGAATTAGTCAAGCAATTTGTGAACAAGTTCTTCCCACCCAATAAGACTGCCAAACAAGTTGATAAGATATTGAGCTTTAGGCAGAGACCAACAGAAGCACTACAAGAAACGTGGAAGAGGTTCAAAGGTATGCTAGTTAAATGTCCACATCATGGCATTCCAGATTAGATGTTGGGCCAGAGGTTCTACATGGGATTGGCAGACAGCTTGAAGGCCAATGTTGATGCTTCTATAGGTGGAGAACTTTTGAGCAAATCATTCAGAGAATGCAAGATCTTACTTGATAAAATGGCTCAAAACTCAGGATGGATGACAAGAGACTCTACGATCAATCCTGTCGTTCACTCAGTGGCTTTGGACCCAAACAACTCCATAGCCGAGAATATGGCCACTCTGATGACGCAAATGAGTATCCTCACCAAAAAGATCGATGAATCAGGCCAGAAGCAGCAAGTACACATAGTTGACGCGACTAATGAGGCTTATGTACACCGTACATTAACCAACCATATGTATGCTCGTAGAGTGCGGAAAGTAACCATCAGAACTATTAGGTAAATATGAACTATGTGGCAAATTATGGAGGACAGAGGCAAGGTGGTCAGAATTGGGGGCAACAAAATCAGCAATATAGACCAACACAACAACAGTTCAATAATAACAGCAATCCTGGAGCTATGCGACCACAGGGTCAAGTTGTGCCTTACCAAAGGCAATAGGGATACAATCAGCAAAATCAACAACCAGCTTATCAACAATCTCAACAACAACAGATAGTGCGACAAGATGATGGGTTGTAAGAAATTAATGGAATGTTGCAATAACTCATTGGGGCCAGCGGGAAAATGGAAGAAAAGGTCCACCAGATGCAAGAAAAAATGCACCAGATGCATGAAAAGGTAGTATCGCACGACTCACCTATCAAAAAGCATTGAGATTCAACTAGGGCAGATATCGATGACTCTGAATAATCGTCCCCAAGGGACGTTACCTGCAGACACCCATGTTAATCCAAAAGAGCAGGGCCCGAAGCAGCTTATGGCAGTAAGTCTAAAAAATGGTAAAGACCTAGATCTAGAGCAAGAAATTGCTCGCGAAAGCCGACCAATTGAAACACTTGTGCCAGTACCCATTGAGGTAGATGATTCAACATGGTTAACTGAGGTAACAATACAATATGCAAAAGAGAGCACAAGCAAGGAAAAAGAGGTTGCAAAGGAGACTGAGGTTGTGTAAGAAACAATAGTAGAAGTAGTGCCCGAGCAAGATAAAACTCAAATCATAGGAAGGAAGCGACTTCCAGCACCATTCCCACAGAGATTGGCCAAATATTAGAAGGATGAGCAGTATAAGAAATTCATGGAGATGTTGAAACAAATCAAAGTGAACATTCCACTGATTGACGCATTGAGGGAGATGCCTGGGTATGCCAAAATGATGAAGAATTTGATGTCTCGCAAGTTTGACTTCCAAGACTTGGCCACTGTTACACTAACCCAGACCTGTAGTGCTATCGTGACGAGACCCATAACTGAGAAGTTGTCAGACCCAAGGAGTTTCACAATCCCATGCACAATAGGCAGTTATGCTTTTGCTAGACCATTGTGTGGTTTAGGGGCAAACATAAACTTGATGCCCTTGGCTATCTACAAAAGTTTATGCATTGGAATAGCAAGACCCATATCCATGTTACTACAGCTAGCCGATCGGACAGTGAAGAGGCCATCAGATATCCTTGATGATGTACTAGTGCAGGTTGGAAAATTTGTGTTTCCAGCATATTTTGTCATTCTAGACTGCCGAGTTGACGAGGAGATTCTCATAATTTTGGGAAGCCCATTCTTGGCCACTGGGAAAGCTCTAATTGATTGTGAAACTGGAGAGATAAAAATGAGACTGAACGATGAAGAGATAACATTCAATATGCAGAAGTCTATGCAGCGACCAAGTGAATTTGCTAACTACTCTCTGATAGGAGATGTGGATGTAATTTTGGAGGAGGAAGATAAGACTCTAAATGCTAAAGACCCTCTAACAGCATGTATCATGAACTTAGAAGAAGTAAATGGAGAGGACTTGGCGGAGTGGGTGCTGGCTCTTGAAGGCCAAGGGTTCTGGAAAAGAGAGCTCGAATTTGAGTCTTTGCATTTAGAAGAAAGAAAGACTCCTCCAGCTAAGCCATCGATCGAAGAGCCACCACAGTTGGAACAGAAACCGCTACCACCTCACCTTAGGTATGCTTTCTTAGGACCTAACTCAACTTTACCTGTTATTATCTCATCTGGTTTGTTAGATGTGCATGTAGAACAACTTTTGCAGGTATTAATAGAGTGCAAAACTGTAATTGGTTGGACCATTGCAGACATTAAGGGTATCAGCCCGGCCTTCTGTATGCATAAGATTTTACTGGAAGATGGCCACAAACCTTCCAGAGAACATCAAAGAAGGCTGAACCCCAACATGAAAGAAGTTGTGAAAAAGGAGGTAATAAAGTGGTTAGATGCGGGAATCATTTTCCCCATCTCCGATAGCAACTGGATTAGCCCAGTTCAATGTGTGCCAAAGAAAGGTGGAATGACTGTGGTACAAAATGAGAACAACGAGCTGATCTCAACAAGAACAGTCACAGGATGGCAAATTTGTATGGACTACAGAAGATTGAACAAGGCCACCCGAAAAGACCATTTTCCCCTGCCGTTCATTGATAAGATGTTAGATATATTGGTTGGGAGGTCCCACTTCTGCTTTCTGGATGGATACTCGGGGTATAACCAGATCTCTATTGCCTCGGAAGATAGAGAGAAAACATCATTCACCTGTCCATATGGCGTCTACGCTTTCCGGAGAATGTCGTTCGGCCTATGCAATGCACCCGCCATATTTCAAAGGTGCATGATGGCCATCTTCACATATACGGTAGAAGACATAATGGAAGTCTTCATGGATGATTTCTCAGAGGTGGGAGACTCATTCAATGACTGCCTTAAGAATCTGAAAAGAGCGCTGAAAAGATGTATGGACTAATCTGGTGCTCAACTGGGAAAAGTACCATTTCATGGTACAAGAAGGTATAGTCTTAGGGCACCTAGTGTCAAGTAAAGGCATTAAGGTAGATCGTGCAAAGGTTGATGTGATAGGAAAGTTACCACCACCCACTTCCATCAAAGCAATAAGAAGTTTCCTTGGCCACGCCGATTTTTACAGACAATTTATAAAAGATTTCCCAAAAATTGCTAACCCCTTGTGTAAACTGCTTAAAAAAGATCACCCTTTTGTGTTTTCTGATGACTGCAGGGTAGCGTTTGAGGAGTTGAAGAAGAAACTGGTGACTGCACCAATCATAGTGGCCCCCGACTGGGGGCAACCTTTTGAGCTGATGTGTGATGCAAGCGACTATGCTGTGGGAGATGTTCTTGGGCAACGAAAAGATAAAGTCATGCATCCGATATACTATGCAAGTAGAACTTTGAGCGGCACCCAACTAAATTACACAGTGACAAAGAAGGAGATGCTAGCTGTGGTGTTCACATTTGATAAATTTAGCTCATACCTGATAGGCTCAAAGGTAATTGTTTACACTGACCATGCTGCCCTCAGGTACCTAATTGAGAAAAAGGAGTCAAAGCCGCACCTAATTCAATGGGTGCTACTGCTACAAGAGTTCGACTTGGAAATCCGGGACCGAAAGAGAACAGAAAACCAAGTTGCTGATCATTTGTCTAGGCTTGAAGGAGCGGGAAAGAAGGTTGAGGTGGAGGAGATCATGGAGACTTTCCCAGATGAAAAACTTTTAGCAACGAGCCTTGAGGCTACACCATAGTATACAAATATTACAAATTACCTGGCAAGCGGTATTGTTCCATATGACTTGTCTTTTGTGCAAAAGAAAAAGTTTTTTCGTGATTGTCGCATGTATTTCTGGGATGAACCATATTTGTTTAAGATTTGTCTTGATAGCATGATCCGGAGATGCATTCCCGAGACAGATCAATCTTCTGTTTTGCAGGCATATCGTGCTTCACCATATGAAGGACATTTTGGAGGTGTAAGGACAACTGCTAAAGTATTGGAGTGAGGTTTTTATTGGCCGACGCTGTTTAAAGATGCACACTTCTGGGTTAAAAGTTGTGATGAGTTCCAACGGACGGGGAATATTTTCCGTCGACATGAGATGCCCATGAACCCAATTCAAGAGGTGGAAGTATTCGATGTATGAGGAATCAACTTTATGGGACCATTTGTCAGCTCATATAATAATAAAGTACATACTTATAGCGGTGGATTATGTCTCGAAATGGGTAGAAGCCGTGGCACTTCCAACAAATGATGCGAAGGCAATTATTGGTTTCCCGAGAAAAAATATCTTCACCAGATTTGGAACTCCAAGAGCTATCATCAGTGATGGGGGCAAGCACTTCTGCAACCAAGCCTTTGCAAAGTTGTTGGAGAAATATGGCATTCGCCATAAAGTTCTACTCCGTATCACCCACAAACAAGTGGGCAAGTTGTGATGACCCAAAATATCATCTTTAAATTTAATAATTAATTCTATATTCTTAGACCTCGTAAAGCACTATTTATCATTCTTCGACTTGTGTGCGCAGTCCGTAAAATTTTTCGAAAAGTTTTTTATGTGAAAAATGGAAAACAAATATGAATTTGAGCTTTAAACGTTTTGAGTAAATGGACTCGGATCAGTATTTTGACAGTTCTGATAGGTCCGTATTGTGATTTGGGATTTGAGCGTATGCCCGGAATAAAATTCCGAGGTCCCTAGCCCGAGATATGGAATTTTGATGAAAAATAAAGTAAAATAAAAAGTTTAAGTTCAAATAGTGACCGGATGTTGAATTATGTGCAAAGGACCCCTGAATAGAATTTTGATGATTCCAACAGCTCCGTATGGTGATTTTGGACTTAGGAGCGTGATTGGAATTTTAATTGGAAGTCTATAGTGAAATTAGGCTTGAAATGGCTAAAATAGGAATTTAAGTTTGGAAGTTTGACCGGGGAGTTGACTTTTTGATATCGGGGTCAGAATCCATTTTTAAAAATTTTCATAGCCTCGTTATGTCATTTATGACTTGCGTACAAAATTTTAGGTCAATCAGACTTGATTTGATAGGTCCTGGTGTTGTTTGTAGAAATTGAACGTTTCAAAGTTCATTAGGCTTGAATCTATGGGTGATTCTTGTTTTTAGTGTTGTTGGATATGATTTAAAGACTCGACTAAGTCTGTATGGTGTTTTAGGACTTGTTGGTATATTTGGTTGAGGTCCCGAGGGGCTCGGACGTGTTTCGGATGGTATTTAGAGTATTTTCCTTCATTTTGGCACTGCTGGTAGCTGCTGATTTCTAGTATTTTAAACCTTCTTCGCGATCGCGAAGATTGGGACGCAATCACGTAGGCTTAGTTGAGGCAGTGTTAATTTTGTTCTTCATGATCGCATGAGGTCAACCGCGATCGTATAGGTTTGGCAAGCTGTGCATCGCTATCGTGTGGCATTGTTTGCGATCGCGTAAGGTTAATTGAGGGTTGCTAAGTTTTGTGCTTCGCGATCACATAAAGCAGGTTGCGATCGCGTAGCTTTGAGACCTTGTGACTCGCGAACACGTGAAGAGGACTGCGATCGCGTAGAGCTGGGAATTCTGTGCTCTGCGACCGCGTGAGTATATACGCGATCGCGTAGATTTAATTTGGGCAGTGGTAATTTCTGCTTCGCGATCGCGTGTGGCTGTTTGCGATCGCGATGAGTAAAAGCCTGGGAAGAATGTTTAGGTTCTGAAGCCCGGATTGAGGCGATTTTTGAGAGATTTTCAGAGAAAACGTTGGGGTAAATCGATTTTCCGACCGGAATCGGAAAATCGAGGAAAAAGCATACTACTTTGTTAAATTGGAGCAAGTCGAGGTAAGTGACTTATCTAACCTTGTGTGGAGGAAATTTTCCCTAGGATTGGTATTAATTATAATGTGATGAAAGTCGTGTACACGAGGTGACGAGTGTGTACACGGACTTAATTGTGAAGATCACTGTTGCATATTAATTAATTTATTAAATCTTGTTATATTCTCCATCATTGATTTGATTTGTATACTTTAAATTTGCTTGACCTTTTCCTTCTAATTGTTTTATCTGTTGGTTGAAACTTGGTTTCTTTTATTCTGTGCATTATTTGAAATTGAGTTTCATTAAATTAAATATTATTAATATGAAGTATTTGACATTTTAAATTTGGTATTGAAGCAATGTATTAAAGATCTGAAAATGGGACATTTTTAACGAATTGGAGCTCGGATTGAGGTGATTTTTGAGAGATTTTCGGAGAAAATATTGGGGTAAGTGTTCTTAACTCAATCTTTGTTAGATTACCCGAATCTATCACTGTTTTTAACATTTAATTGATGAATTAAGTTGGAAAAAATTTGAAAACCCTCTTGGATAGATTTAAGGATTTGAGGGTCGAACTGTTATTGGAATTTAATCATTTTGGTATGGTTAGACTCGTGGTTGAATGGGAATTCATATTTCGTAACTTTCGCCGGATTCCGAGACGTAGGCCCCACGGCTTATTTTTGGGTTAATTTCGGATTTTTTATTGAAAAATATAGTATTTTCTTACAGAATTAATTCTATAATTTTGTTGACTGTATCGAATTAATTATGACTAGATACGAGTCGACCAGAATCAGAAAATCGAGGAAAAAGCATACTACTTGGTTAAATTGGAGCAAGTCGTGGTAAGTGAATTGTCTAACCTTGTGTGGGGAAAATTTCCCCTAGGATTGGTATTAATTGTAATGTGATGAAAGTCGTGTACACGAGGTGACGAGTATGTACACGGACTAAATTGTGAAGATCAATGTTGCATATTAATTAATTTATTAAATCTTGTTATATTCTCCATCATTGATTTGATTTGTATACTTTAAATTTGCTTGACCTTTTCCTGCTAATTGTTTTACCTGTTGGTTGAAACATGGTTTCTTTTATTCTGTGCATTATTTGAAATTGAGTTTCATTAAATTAAATATTATTAATATGAAGTATTTGACATTTTAAATTTGGTATTGAAGCAACGTATTAAAGATCTAAAAATGGGACATTTTTAACAAATTGGAGCTCGGATTGGGCAATTTTTGAGAGATTTTCAAAGAAAACATTGGGGTAAGTATTCTTAACTCAATCTTTGTTAGATTACCTGAATCCATTACTGTTTTTAACATTTAATTGATGATTTAAGTTGAAAAAAATTTGAAAACCATCCTGGATAGATTTGAGGATTTGAGGGTCGAACTGTTATTGGAATTTAGTCATTTTGGTATGGTTAGACTCGTGGTTGAATGGGCGTTCATATTTCGTAACTTTCGCCGGATTCCGAGACGTGGGCCCCACGGGCCATTTTTGGGTTAATTTCGGATTTTTTATTGAAAAATATAGTATTTTCTTACAGAATTAATTCTATAAATTTTGTTGACTGTATCGAATTAATTATGACTAGATACGAGTCGACTGGAATCAGAAAATCGAGGAAAAAGCATACTACTTGGTTAAATTGGAGCAAGTCGTGGTAAGTGACTTGTCTAACCTTGTGGGGGAGAAATTTCTCCTAGGATTGGTATAGGTGAAGAGTGTGTACACGGACTAAATTGTGAAGATCACTGTTGCATATTAATTAATTTATTAAATCTTGTTATATTCTCCACCATTGATTTGATTTGTATACTTTAAATTTGCTTGACCTTTTCCTGCTAATTGTTTTACCTGTTGGTTGAAACTTGGTTTCTTTTATTCTGTGCATTATTTAAATTGAGTTTCTTTAAATTAAATATTATTAATATGAAGTATTTGACATTTTAAATATTGTATTGAAGCAACGTATTAAAGATTTGAAATATTATTTTGCTAAATTATTTATTCCTGAATATTTTTGTAAGATTTTTGTACTCATTGTGATGGAGCCGTGAGCTCTTTATTATGAAAAATTATTATTGATGATTTATGTTAGCATGAGCCGTGAGCTCTTTATTGTGAAAAATATCGTTGATTTATTTTGGCAAATTGAAATATTTGGTCACTTAAGGTGCAAATTGTGATATAATGTGATATTGATACGCATGTGGTAGTATAAGGTCTGGGTATTAAAACTCATGCAGTGAGATAAGGGTAGCTTGATACGCATGGCTAGTAGGGAGAACTACTAAGAGTCATGCGGTGTGATAAGGATGGCTAAAATGCGGGATGCTATTTCGGAAAAAATATTTTCTTTAAAATAAATTGTGAAGGCTTCCGCGGTGAGATAAGAAAATGAGATATTGTGAATTTATTTATGATTTGGGACTACGAGGCGGTACCTCGGTAGTGCCCTTGTTGATATTGAGTTATGGCCATAGTTGCCTTCGATTAATTATTGTGATTTTCATAAAGTTGAAAGAAATTCTGTTTTGATTCCACGAGATATTATTTGCAATTATTTGGTGTCATTAAATGTGACATACTATTTGATTCATTTCCATAGTCATTTTATCTTATTAAATTGTTTAAACATTTTTTCATGTCATTATCTAGTCTCCAGTAGGGCCTGACCTGACCTCGTCATTACTCTACCAAGGTTAGGCTTGGCACTTACTGGGTACCACTATGGTGTACTCGTACAACGCTTCTGCACATCTTTTTGTGCAGATCCAGGTACATCTTACCAGTCTAGACGTTAGTGAGTTATCTGTGCACAGAGACTTCGAGGTATAACTGCCAGCGTCCACAGACTCCGAGGTCCCCTTCAATCATTTTAAGTTGCGTCCTTATTTTTCTTTAGACCTTGATACATAGAAACATGGAAAATAAATTTTTAGAAGCTTGTGACTTATTTCTACTGGTTTTTGGGAGTTATAATTATTTGAGTTGTAGTTTATTTATTTCAGATATTTATGATTATTCCGCATTGATAGGCTTACCTAGTCTTAGAGACTAGGTGCCATCACGACCTCCTACGGAGGAAATTTGGGGTTGTGACAAGTTGGTATCAGAGCACTAGGTTCATAGGTGTTATGAGTCACAAGCAGGTTTGGTAGAGTCTTGTGGATCGGTACAGAGACGTCTGTACTTATCTTCGAGAGGCTATGGAACTGTTAGGAAATATTCACTTCTTTGATTCCTTATCGTGCGCCTTTGTTGATTTCAAAGTTCTAAACAATTGTATTTCTATTCTCTCACAGATGGTGAGGACACGCACAACTGGATCTGATGATCAGACACCCGTGCCCCATGTTGGAGCCGCAAGAGGCCGGGGATGGGGTAGAGGCCGAGTCAGAGGTCGAGGAAGACCACATGGTGCAGCCAGAGCACCTGCACGAGCTGCTGCACCAGAGCCACCAGTAGCTCCAGTTGGAGAGCAGGCACCTGAGACACCTGTTACTACTCCTGCACTTCAGGAGACTCTTGTCCAGTTTTTGAGCATGTTTGGCACTTTAGCTCAGGCAGGATTAATTCCACTTGCTCCTACCACATCTCAGGCTGGGGGAGGAGCGCAGACTCCCGCCGCCCGTACTCCAGATCCACGAGCCCAAGTTGACCATGCCCCAGAGGTTATACCAGTGCAGCCAGTTGCCCCAGTTCGGCCTGAGATTAGGATAGCAGTTTCAGAGGGGGAACAGCTCAGGCTCGAGAGGTATAATAAGTACCACCCTCCCACTTTCAACAGTTTAGCTTCAAAGGATGCTCAGGGTTTTCTGGAGGAATATCACCGTATCCTTCGTACTATGGGTATTGTGGATTCTAATGGGGTTTCTTTCATGACATTCCAATTTAGAGTAGCAGCCTACCAGTGGTGGCGAGCATATGAGTTGGATAGTCCGGCTGAGGTAGTTTCACTTACTTGGACTCAATTTTTAGATATGTTCTTAAGGGAGTATGTTCCTCATGGCCCTTCTCCTGCTCACTTCAGCGCTATTATGCGGCCCGCAAAGTGATTCTGCGTTCGCATAATGGACTGCAGAAATGCATTTTTCAGCCAAAAAATAGTCTTAGAGATGCATGGCGCGCAGAGTTTGAGCAGCTGCGCCAGGGTTCTATGACCGTGTCAGAATATGCGGTCCGATTTAGTGATTTGTCTAGGCATGCACCAGCCTTAGTTGCTATTGTTCGAGAGCAGGTTTCATAAATATATTGAGGGTCTTCACCCTAGTATCAGATACAGTATGGCCCGAGAGCTGGAGATGGACATCACATACTAACAGGTGGTGTCAATTGCTAGGAGATTGGAAGGTATACAGACTCGGGAGAGGGAAGAGAGGGAAGCTAAGAGACCCCGAGATTCTGGCACATATAATAATTCTCGTGCCCCAGTTGCAGCCCATCATGGTAGAGGTTATGTGAGCCATCCTATTCATTCAGCACTTCCAGCTTCCAGTGGTATTCCGACTACTCCCAGACCTCAGGTTCCATATTATGCACCACCAGTGTCTTTTGTACCTCCTGTACGGGGTGCTTTCAGCGGACAGTCTAGTCGATCAGGCCCGAGCTAGTCCCAGCAGCCACGTCCTCCGAGGGCTTGTTTTGAGTGTGGTGACACTTGTCATATTATGAGAGATTGTCCCAGATTTATGAAGGGTGCCCCTCCACAGATTTCTCAGGCCCCACCTATTCCACAGGGTCCTCAGGCTTCTCAGGCCATGATTACTGAACCAGTTTCCACTCCACCTGCACAACCAGCTAGAGGTGGAGGTCGGGCAGGTAGAGGTTGCCCTAGAGGGGGAGGCCAGGCCAGATATTATGCCCTTCCTGCTAGGACAGATGTCGTTGCATCCAATTCTGTTATCACAGGTATTATTCCAGTCTGTCATAGAGATGCATCAGTCTTATTTGATCCAGGCTCCACTTACTCTTATGTGTCATCTTATTTTTCCTCGTATTTGGGCGTATCACGTGATTCCTTGAGTTCTTCTGTTTATGTATCTACACCCGTGGGTGAATCTATTATTGTGGACCATGTGTATCGGTCGTGCTGAATTGTTATTAGTGGTTTTGAGACCAGGGCTGATTTATTATTGCTCAGTATGGTGGATTTTGATATTATTTTGGGCATGGACTGGTTGTCACCCTATCACGCTATTCTTGATTGTTACGCCAAGACGATGACGTTGGCTATGCCAGGTCTACCGCGGCTAGAGTGGAGAGGTACCTCAGATCATGTTCCTAGCAGGGTTATTTCATTTCTTAAAGCTCAACGAATGGTTGAGAAGGGGTGTTATGCATATCTGGCATATATAAGAGATGTTAGTATTTATACTCCTACCGTGGAGTACGTTCCTATAGTAAGGAATTTTCCCGATGTATTTCCAGCGGATCTTCCGGGTATGCCACCCGACAGGGATATTAATTTTAGCATTGATTTGTTACCGGGCACTCAGCCCATTTCAATTCCACCATATCGTATGGCCCCAGCAGAGTTGAAAGAATTAAAAGAACAGTTACAGGAATTGCTTGATAAGGGTTTCATTCGGCCTAGTGTATCGCCTTGGGGTGCTCCTGTCTTATTTGTGAAGAAGAAGGATGGTTCTATGCGGATGTGTATTGATTACCGCCAGCTGAACAAGGTTACCGTGAAGAACAGGTATCCATTGCCACGTATTGATGACGTATTTGATCAGCTTCAGGGTACCAGAGTATTCTCTAAGATCAACTTACGTTCAGGCTATCATCAATTGAAGATTCGGGAGCCAAATATCCTGAAGACTACTTTCAGGACTCGGTATGGTCATTACGAGTTCCTTGTGATGTCTTTTGGGCTGACCAATGCCCCAGCAACATTTATGCACTTAATGAATAGTGTATTTCAGCCCTATCTTGATTCCTTCATCATTGTGTTTATTGACGACATTCTGGTGTATTCCCAGAGTCAGGAAGATCATGAACAACATCTGAGGACTGTGCTTCAGATTTTGAGAGAAAGGATTTTCGGGTCATATAGTTTCGTGTGAGGGGATAAAAGTAGATCCAAAGAATATTGAAGCAGTGCAGAGTTGGTCCAGACCGTCCTCAGTTACAAAAATCTGGAGTTTCCTTGGTTTGGCGGGGTATTATTGCCGATTTGTAAAGGGTTTCTCTTCTATTGCTGCATCTATGACCAAATTGACCCAGATGGGTGCTTCGTTTAGGTGGACCGAGGAATGTGAGGAGAGCTTCCAAAAGCTCAAGACAGCTTTGACTACAGCCCCAGTATTGGTATTACCTACAGGTAGAGGATCTTATACTGTGTATTGTGACACGTCGCGTATTGGTCTCGATGCAGTATTGATGCAAGATAGTAGGGTGATTGCCTACGCGTCCAGACAGTTAAAGGTGCATGAGAAGAATTATCATGTACATGACCTGGAGTTAGCAGCTATTGTTCATGCTTTAAAAATTTGGCGGCATTATTTGTACGGTGTTCATTGTGAGATCTACACCGATCACCAGAGTCTACAGCATCTTTTTAAATAGAAGGATCTTAATTTGCGGCAGTGGAGATGGTTGGAGTTGTTTAAGGATTATGATATCACTATTCTCTATCATCCTGGGAAGGCCAATGTGGTGGCCGATGCCTTGAGTCGTAAGGCGGAGAGTTTGGGTAGCTTAGCATATTTACCGGTAGCAGAGAGGCCTTTAGCCTTGGATGTTCAGGCTTGGCCAACCAGTTTGTTAGACTGGATGTTTCCGAGCCGAGTCGAGTTTTGGCTTGCATGGTTTCTCAGTCTTCTCTTTATGATCGTATCAGGGAACGTCAGTATGATGACCCCCATCTGCTTGTCCTTAAGGATACAGTTCAGCACGGTGATGCCAAGGAAGTCACTATTGGAGATGACGGTGTACTACGGATGCAGGGCAGGCTATGTGTACCCAATGTAGATGGCTTGCGTGAGTTGATTCTCCAGGAGGCTCACAGTTCGCGGTACTCCATTCATCTGGGTGCTGCAAAGATGTATCAGGACTTGAGACAACACTATTAGCGAAGGCGAATGAAGAAAGACATAGTAGGGTATGTATCTCGGTGTCTAAATTGTCAACAGGTGAAATATGAGCATCAGCGATCGGGTGGATTACTTCAGAAGTTAGAGATTCCATAATGGAAATGGGAGCGGATCACTATGGATTTCGTTGTTGGGCTCCCACGGACCCAGCGGAAGTTTGATGCAGTATGGGTGATTGTGGATAGGCTGACCAAATTATCTCATTTCATTCCTGTGATTACTACTTACTCTTCAGAGCAGCTGGCTCAGGTATATATTTGCGAGATTGTAAGATTTCACGGTGTACCAATATTTATCAACTCTGACCGGGGTACACAGTTTACCTCATGATTTTGGAGGGCAGTACAATGTGAGTTAGGTACTCGGGTAGAGTTGAGTACAGCATTTCACCCTCAGACGGACGGGCAGTCCGAACGCACTATTCAGATACTGGAGGATATGTTTCGTGCGTGTGTGATAGGTTTTGGGGGTGCTTGGGATCAGTTCTTACCACTTGCAGAGATTGCTTATAACAATAGTTACCAGTCAAGCATTCAGATGGCTCCATATGAGGCCTTGTATGGTAGGCGGTGCCGGTCTCCAGTGGGTTGGTTCGAACCGGGCACTATTAGGTATAGACTTGGTTCAGGATGCCTTGGAAAAGGTTAAGTTGATTCAGGATCGACGTCGTACAGCCCAATCTAGATAGAAGAGTTATGCAGATCGGAAGGTTTGTGATGTTGCATTTATGGTTGGTGAGCGGGTATTGCTCCGGGTTTCGCCTATGAAGGGTGTGATGAGATTCGGGAAGAAGGGCAAGTTGAGCCCTAGGTATATTGGGCCTTTTGAGATTCTTGAGAGAGTTGGAGAGGTGGCTTACAAACTTGCACTACCACCTAGTCTCTCTGCAGTTCATCCGGTATTCCATGTTTCCATGCTTCAGAAATATCATGGCGATCCGTCTCATGTGTTAGACTTCAGTTCGGTTTAGTTAGACAAAGATCTATCTTATGTTGAGGAACCAGTGGCCATTTTGGATAGGCAGGTTCAAAAGCTTAGGTCAAAGAACATTGCTTCCGTGAAGGTTCAGTGGAGGGGTCATCCAGTCGAAGAGGCAACTTGGGAGACTGAGCATGATATGCGCTGTTGTTATCCACACTTATTCACTAGCTCAGGTACTTTTTCTAACTCCGTTCGAGGACGAACGTTTGTTTTAGAGGTGGAGAATGCGATGACCCAAAATGTCATCTTTAAATTTAATAATTAAATTTGTGTTCTAAGACCTCGTAAAGCACTATTTATCATTCTTCGGCTTGCGTGCGCAGTCCATAAAATTTTCCGAAAAGTTTTTATTTGAAAAATGGAAAATAATGAGAATTTGATCTTTAAAACTCAATTGAGTTGACTTTGGTCAACTTTTGAGCAAACGGACTCGGATCAGTGTTTTGACAGTTCCGGTAGGTCCGTATCTTAATTTGGGACTTGTGCGTATGCCCGGAATCAAATTTCGAGGTCCCTAGCCCGAGATATGGAATTTTGATGGAAAAAAAGGTTTAAGTTCAAATAGTGACCGGATGTCAAATTATGTGCAAACGACCCCGGAATAGAATTTTGATAATTCCAACAGCTCCGTATGGTGATTTTAGACTTAGAAGCATGATCGGAATTTTAATTGGAAGTCCGTAGTGAAATTAAGCTTAAAATGACTAAAATAGGAATTTAAGTTTGGAAGTTTGACCAGGGAGTTAACTTTTTGATATCGGGGTCGGAATCCATTTCTGAAAATTCTCATAGCCTCGTTATGTCATTTATGACTTGCGTACTAAATATGAGGTCAATCAGACTTGATTTGATAGGTTCCGGTGTTGTTTGTAGAAATTGAAAGTTTCAAAGTTCATTAGGCTTGAATCTATGGGTGATTCATGTTTTTAGTGTTGTTGGATGTGATTTAAAGACTCGACTAAGTCCGTATGGTGTTTTAGGACTTGTTGGTATATTTGGTTGAGGTCCCGAGGGGCTCGGGCGTGTTTCGGATGGTATTCGGAGTATTTTCCTTAATTTTGGCACTGCTGGTAGCTGCTGATTTCTGGTATTTTAAACCTTCTTCGCGATCGCGTAGGCTTAGTTGAGGCAATGTTAATTTTGTTCTTCGCGATCGCGTGAGGTCAACCGCGATCGCATAGGTTTGGCAATTTGTGCATCGCAATTGCGTGGCATTGTTTGCGATCGCGTAAGGTTAATTGAGGGCTGCTAAGTTTTGTGCTTCGCGATCGCGTGAAGCGGGATGCGATCGCGTAGCTTTGAGACCTTGTGACTAGCGAACATGAGAGGAGGACTGCGATCGCGTAGAGCTGGGAATTCTGTGCTCTGCGACCGCGTGAGGATATATGCGATCGCGTAGAGTTAATTTGGGCAGTGGTAATTTTTGCTTCGCGATCATGTGTGGATGTTTGCGATCGCGATGAGTAAAAGCCTGGGCAGAATGTTTAAGTTCTGAAAATGGGACATTTTTAACGAATTGGAGCTCGGATTTAGGCAATTTTTGAGAGATTTTTAGAGAAAACGTCGGGGTAAGTGTTCTTAACTCAATCTTTGTTAGATTACCTGAATCTATCACTGTTTTTAATATTTAATTGAGGATTTAAGTTGGAAAAAATTTGAAAACCCTCTTGGATAGATTTGAGGATTTGAGGGTCGAACTGTTATTGGAATTTAGTCATTTTGGTATGGTTAGACTCGTGCTTGAATGTGCGTTCATATTTCGTAACTTTCGCCGGATTCCGAGACGTGGCCCCCACGGGCTATTTTTGGGTTAATTTCGGATTGTTTATAGAAAACTGTAGTATTTTCTTACAGAATTAATTCTATACATTTTGTTGACTGTATCAAATTAATTATGACTAGATACGAGTCGACCGGAATCGAAAAATCAAGGAAAAAGCATACTGCTTGGTTAAATTGGAGCAAGTCGAGGTAAGTGACTTGTCTAACCTTGTGTGGGGGAAATTCTTCCTAGGATTAGTATTAATTGTAATGTGATGAAAGTCGTGTACACGAGGTGACGAGTGTGTACACGGACTAAATTGTGAAGATCACTGTTGCATATTAATTAATTTATTAAATCTTGTTATATTCTCCATCATTGATTTGATTTGTATACTTTAAATTTGCTTGACCTTTTCCTGCTAATTGTTTTACCTGTTGGTTGAAACTTGGTTTCTTTTATTCTGTGCATTATTTGAAATTGAGTTTCTTTAAATTAAATATTATTAATATGAAGTATTTGACATTTTAAATTTGGTATTGAAGCAACGTATTAAAGATTTGAAATATTATTTTGCTAAATTATTTATTCCTGAATATTTTTGTAAGATTTTTGTACTCATTGTGATGGAGCCGTTGGCTCTTTATTATGGAAAAATATTATTGATGATTTATGTTGGCATGAGCCGTGAGCTCTTTATTGTGGAAAATATCGTTAATTTATTTTGGCAAATTTAAATATTTGGGCACTTGAGATGCAAATTGTGATATATTGTGATATCGATACGCATGCGGTGGTATAAGGTCTGGGTATTGAAATGCATGCGGTGAGATACGGGTGGCTTGATACGCGTGACTAGTAGGGGAAACTACTAGATGTCATGCGGTGTAATAAGGATGGCTAAAACGCGGGATGCTATTTCGAAAAAAACATTTTCTTTAAAATAAATTGTGAAGGCTCCCGCGGTGAGATAAGAAAATGAGATATTGTGAATTTATTTATGATTTGGGACTACGAGGCGGTACCTCGGTAGTGCCCTTGTTGATATTGAGTTATGGCCATAGTTGCCTTCGATTAATTATTGTGATTTTCATAAAGTTGAAAGAAATTCTGTTTTGATTCCACGAGATATTATTTGCAATTATTTGGTGTCATTAAATGTGACATACTATTTGATTCATTTTCATAGTCATTTTATCTTATTAAATTGTTTAAATATTTTTCCATGTCATTATCTATTCTCCAGTAGGGCCTGACCTGACCTCGTCACTACTCTACCGAGGTTAGGCTTGGCACTTACTGGGTACCGCTGTAGTGTACTCGTACTATGCTTCTGCACATTTCTTTTTGCAGATCTAGGTACATCTTACAAGTCTAGACGTCAGTGAGTTACCTGCGCACGGAGACTTCGAGGTATAATTGCCAGCGTCCGCAGACTCCGGAGTCCCCTTCTATCATTTTATGTTGCTTCTTTATTTTTCTTTAGACCTTGATACATAAAAACATTGAAAATAAATTCTTAGAAGTTTGTGACTTATTTCTATCGGGTTTTGGGAGTTGTAATTATTTGAATTGTAGTTTATTTATTTTAGATATTTATGATTATTCCGCATTGATAAGCTTACCTAGTCTTAGAGACTAGGTGCCATCACGACCTCCTATGGAGGGAATTTGGGGTCGTGACAAGTTGGTATCAGAGAACTAGGTTCATAGGTGTTATGAGTCACAAGCAGGTTTGGTAGAGTCTTGCGGATCGGTACGGAAACGTCTATACTTATCTTCCAGAGGCTATGGAACTGTTAGGAAATATTCACTTCTTTGATTCCTTATCATGCGCCTTTGTTGATTTCAATGTTCTAAACAATTGTCTTTATATTCTCTCACAGATGGTGAGGACACGCACAACTGGATCTGATGATCAGACACCCACGCCTCCTGTTGGAGTCGCAAGAGGCCGGGGATGGGGCAGAGGCCGAGGAAGACCACGTAGTGCAGCCAGAGCACCTGCACGAGCTGCTGCACCAGAGAAACCAGTAGCTCCAGTTGGAGAGCAGGCACCTGAGACGCCTGTTACTACTCCTGCACTCCAGTTGTGACTTATTTCTACAAGGTTATGGGAGTTGTAATTATTTGAATTGTAGTTTATTTATTTCAGATATTTATGATTATTCCGCATTGATAGGCTTACCTAGTCTTAGAGACTAGGTGCCATCACGACCTCCTACGGAGGGAATTTGGGGTCGTTACCATGCTTTTGAGAGTACAAGATTATATAAAGAAAGAATGAAACTAGTGCACGACAAAAACATTATTGAGTGAAATTTTAAGCCGGTAGACGTGGTATTATTATTCAATTAGAGATTGAGGTTGTTTTCGGGCAAATTGAAGTCAAGATGGTCCGGACCAGTTCGTGTGCTAGAGATTCACCCTACCGGAGCCGTTGCATCAAAAAATGGCTCTCGCAAGTTTAGAGTCAATGGTCACAGGTTGAAACATTACTTGGACATGGATGAGACGAAAGTAGTATCGGTGACTCATTTGCAAGAGCCAAAAATTTTGAGCGAGCCTTAAGTTCGATTGTCCGTGTCGTGCCGCGACATTAAATCGGGCGCTTGTTGGGAGGCAACCCATCTTTACTGCTTTTGTTTATTTCTATTTGTTTTTTCTTATTATTGTTGTAGTATTTGTTTTTTTTTTGTAGGATTATAAGCATAGGAGGCAAAGCCATTAGAAGAGTGCAAAAGCGAGTTAGATAGTTCAAAGGACCATATCTGGGGGGAAGTCTGAGTACCCATGAGCCGCTATTGCTTCGGCTTTGGCCTTTCAGGGTGTTTCTTGTCCACCCTAGTATTTGTTTTTGTTATCTGTGCATTGGGGACACTGCACTCTTTTAAGTGTGGGGTGGGAGAATTTCTCTAGATGATTAGTAGTAGTGTGTTAAAAAAACAAAAAAGGTAGAAAAATTTGACTTCTCCCGACGATGGATCGCATTCGACAGGTGTCTTGAGGGATTTAAGTTGAAAGAAAAAAGACAAAAAGATTTTTTTTGTTAGGTAGTATAATAATTCCCCCTTGGTTTTTCTTTGTACAGTGGTTCTTTTTCAAGGGCTTTAGTTGAACCGGGTGTAGTTAGTTTTAATTTTTAGGAGTAGAAACCACAGTGCTATGAATTGAATTGCAGCGATATCTCTTGACTTTGTTATGCCTTGAGAATAGTGAGTACTCTGGTTGTGACGTTTAGGCTCAGTTTTTGACTCTAGTATAAGTACTTTAAATCGTAGATTCTTAAATTTGCTTAACTGCTTTGACCGGAGTGTTATGATAAAACCAATCCTGAGTGAGTTATGTGCCATGTCTGTGTGAGGTTTGTATGTATTCTGTGCATGGCAGTTGATGTCTAGAACTTGCCCTCTGTGTGTGCAAAGCGAAATAGTAGTCTTGTTCAATCTGGGAAGTGATATAGACATTTTTTTGTTGAGCCAGATATATATAGTTTACCCGCCTAATTGTTATGTAACGTAGTTAACCCCTTTGAGCCTATAATCCTATTTCTTTGGCAATCACATTACAAGCATTACCCATTTGTTTGAATTAACCATCTATTTGAACCTTTTCACCTATCATGAGCACTTGAATTGTAATGAACTTTGTAAAAGTTAAAGTGTGGGGTCGTTGGTTTGACTTTTGAGTGGAACTAATGAAATAAGGAGAAAGGTGCATTGTTTTGAAAAAGTAAGAGCCACGTGAATTGAAAAAGAAAAAAATATATATATATATAGTTGTATTGCTGTGAAAAATATTCCTTGATAGTGGTGACTCTTGATGTAAATATTCCTTGATAGTGGTGACTCTTGATGTAATTGTACTTAAAGAAGTATGGAGTTAATATACATTGATATGAAGGTAGAGTTATGGTTTGACATAAGTGTGAGGTTTAAATGTTAAGGTGTATGTATTAAAGTGCTTAGGGAGGTGTAGTCACTCTTATATCCAAATGTATCCTACCCGACCCGCAGCTTACATTGCAACCAATTAAAGTCCTACTTGATCCTAGATTGAATGAGCTTGATTAGTAGAGTAGTACACTTTGGGCAAGCCTATGGTGCATCTTTTGTGGCATATAAATGTTATTTCTGAGAGTGAGTGAATGTTTTTGATCTTGAGTTCCTAATTGCTCTTAAAATTTATTGTGTGTGGAACTAATCTCTTTTGTTGTGTGAGGACACGTGATTCATGACGGAAAGGTAATGTCATTGACCTCCATGTTAGAGTAAGTAAGTTAATTATGAATAATGCATGGTATTTGTGAGTCAAATCTTGAGGTGAGGATGTTACACCTCTGTGTTTAGTATATTTTAAAGATTCTTGGTGTGACGAATTAAGGGAATTGCTTAAAAAGGTCGTGTCTATAAGTGTAGTTTGATTGCTCGAGGACGAGCAGCGTTTAAGTGTGAGGTATTGATGTTTGGATATAATTCCATATTTTAGTACATTATTTACCTTATATTTTAGGTATTTTAATGCTAAACTATACTTTATTTGCGCGTAATGGAGTCTATTTTATGTGTAGGTACATTGGAGATGAAATTAGAGCAAAAGGAATATTTAACGTATAAAGCGTGCTCAAAAACATTAGGAAAGAAGAAAGAAAGAATAGAGCAACGAAAATATGAAGCAACAGGAGAAGCACGCCCAGAAGCTCGCGTTAGAGCTGGCAAGGCGAGCCTCTGAGCTCGAGTGGGAGCAGGCGACGCGGGGGGTGAGGCGAGGATGAGCGCGTTGAATGTCTTGCGCCGCACGGTCTGAGGCGATATGCATCTCGTGTTTTACCTCGCGAGGCACTGTCACGACCCAAACTAACCCCTGTCGTGATGGCGCCTATAGTGGAACTAGGAAAGTCGACTCATTTCCAAAACAAACCAATATTTTCATTTCAAGGATAATTTCAAGGCTATTTAACGTAAAAACCTTCGTAAAGGAGTTCAAATCAAAAACAAAAATGCGGAAAAGAAAAGCCTGACATCGGGGTGTCACTAGTCATGAGCATCTACTACCATTTGTCTGACAATATCAAGACTAACATAGTCTGGAAAATAGCTAAATACAACTAAAGGAAGATAAGAGGGAGAAGAGCAGGGGCTGCGATCGCCAAGCAGCTACCTTGCTATCCCTCGGGCAAAACATCACTCATATATAGCCCCTCGGGCAAACCTCACAGTCACTCATGCCTCTCGGGCATACCTCATAGTCACTCATGCCACTCAGGCATACCTCACAATCACTCATGCCACTCGGGCATACCTCACAATCACTCATGCCTCCCAGTCACTCGCACTCAGTAGGTACCTGCGCTCACTGGGGGTGTGTACAGACTCCGGAGGGGCTCCTTCAGCCCAAGCGCTATATCAAGCCAAATCATGGCATAAATCACTTAGGACCTCGGCCTATATCAAACATGATGCGGCGTGCAGCCCGATCCCATAAATATCCTCACAAATCAGGCCCTCGGCCTCACTTAGTCATAAACCTCTCAAACCACTCAGGCATTTCAGTAAAAATAGGGCATTCAGCCCAAAACAACATTTATATGCATCAAAATAGAGTCATAAAACTGAGTTATGCAGTAAACAAGTATAACCATGACTGAGTATAGATTTTCAATCGAAAACAGTGAGAGGATAGTAAGAAAAGGCCCCTAAGGGTCCAAACAGCACTGGCACAAGGCCCAAACATAGCATTCAGCCCAATTTACAAAAACTCTTTCTAAAACATATATGTATCATATAATTTTAACAAAACATGCAACTTTACAGTTGCTACGGGACGGACCAAGTCACAATCCCCAACAGTGCATGCCTACATGCCTGTCACCTAGCATATGCGTCACCTCAAAATAGTAGAATGATACGAAATTCGGGTTTTCATACCCTCAGGACTAGAATCGTTACTTACCTTAAACCGGTCAAATCTCTGCCCCGCAATGCTCTTGCCTCTTGACACGGAGCTCGGAATTTATTCACAATCAGTACAATACCATCAATATATGCTAATGGAATGAATTCTAGAAGAAAAACTATCAAATTAGCTTAAAACCGAAAATTGGCTCAACCCGGCCCACGTCTCAAAATTTGACAAAATTTACAAAACTAGGAAGCTCATCCACTCATGAGTCCATACATATGAAATTTATCAAAATCTGACATCGTTTGGTCCCTCAAATCCTTAAATTAAACTCTCCAAAATCCCAAGTCCTAACCCCTCATTTTCACTAATTACATGATTAAACAACGAAAAATCACCATAAATACGAATATTAAGGCTCAAGCAACTTACCTCACTGATAGCCCTTGAATCACCCTTCAAACATCACTCCAAAAGCTGCAAAAACCGACTGAAAAATGGTGGAAATGAACCAAATTCGTGAAGGGTTCTATTTATGGTTTCTGCCCAGGCTTTTCGCACCTGCGGACAATTTCTCGCTTCTGCGCCACCGCACCTGCAGCCCAAACAACCGCACTTGCTTAAGTCACTTAAACGCCCAAAATCCGCACTTGCGCTCCATTTCTGCATCTGGGACCACGCAGGTGCGGAAAATACCTCGCACCTGCGGCCACTGCCTGACTTCGTCACTTCCGCTTCTGCGTCACCTATCCGCATCTACGGACTCGCAGATGTGACCTATCCACGCACCTTCAGACCCAGCCTACCTTGACATTGTCCGCACATGCGACCTCTAGTGCGCTTCTGCGGCCTCGCAGGTGTGGGAACTTCACCGCACCTGCGCCTTCTGCCAAGTTCCACCAACCTCGCATCCGCGACATCCCACACACTTTTGCGGGCTCGCACCTGCGATGAGACATCCACAGGTGCGATTATGACAGCTGAGTTCCAACTTCAGCAATCCTCCAATATCCAAACGTGTTCCGTTAATCACTCGAAATCACCCCGAGGCCCTCAACCAAAAATACCAATAAGTCATATGTCAACATACAAATTTAGTCGAACCTTTGAATCACTCAAAACAACATCAAATCACCAAATTACCCTCGGATTCAAGCCTAAGAACTTCTAAACTTCCAAATTCGACATCCGATGCCGAAACCAACCAAACCACATCCGAATGACCTCAAATTTTGCACACACATCACAAATGACACTACGAACCTGCTCCAACTTCCGGAATTCTATTCCGACCCCGATATCAAATTTTCCACTGCCGACCAAAAATCGTCAAATTTCTAATTTCGCCAATTCAAGCCTAATTCTACCACGGACCTCCAAATCACATTCCGGACGCACTCCTAAGTCCAAAATTATCTAACGGAGCTAATGGAAACTTTATAATTATTTTTTGAGATTGTTTACACATAGGTCAACATCCGGTTGACTTTTCCAACTTAAGGTTCTAAGAGACTAAGTGTCTCATTCCACTCTGAAACCACTCCGAACCCGAACCAACCAACCCGATACAACATAATACAGCTAAATAACACATAAAGAAGCAGAAATGGGGGAAACGGGGCTATAACTCTCGAAACGACCTGTCGGGTCGTTACATCCTCCCCCTCTTAAACAACTGTTCGTCCTCGAACGGATCTAGAAACATACCTGGAGTCTCGAATAGGCGTGGATATCTGCTCCGCATCTCCTGCTCGGTCTCCCAGGTGACTTCCTCCACAGGCTGACCTCTCCACTGCACCTTTATTGAAGCTATATCCTTTGACCTCAACCTTCAAACCTGCCGATCCAAAATAGCCACCAGCTCCATATCATAAGTCATATCACCCTCCAACTGAACCGTGCTGAAATCCAAAACATTGGACGTATCTCTAATATACTTCCGGAGTATGGAAACATGAAACACTGGGTGCACACTCGACAAGCTGGGTGGCAAGGCAAGCTTATAAGCCACCTCCTCTATCCTCTGAAGCACCTCAAAAGGCCCAATGAACCGGGGGCTCAACTTGACCCTCTTCCCAAACCTCAAAACACCCTTCATGGGTGATACCTTCAGCAAAACCTTCTCCCAAACCATGAAAGATACATCACGGACCTTCCTATCTGCATAACTCTTCTGCCAAGACTGCGCCATGTGAAGCCGCTCCTAAATCAATTTTACCTTATCTAATACATCCTGGACCAAGTTTGTACCCAAGAGCCTAGCCTCACCCGGCTCAAACCATCCAACCGGAGATCTACACCTCCTCCCATATAAAGCCTTGTACGGAGCCATCTGAATACTCGATTGATAACTGTTGTTATATGCAAACTCCGCGAGTGGCAGAAACTGGTCCCATGAACCCCCAAAGTCAATGACACAAGAGCGCAAAATGTACTCCAATATCTGAATAGTGCGCTCGGACTGCCCGTCCGTCTGAGGGTGAAAAGTTGTGCTCAACTCAACCTGAGTACCTAACTCTCACTGCACTACCCTCCAAAACTGCGATGTAAACTGAGTGCCCCTATCTAAAATGATAGAAATTAGGACACCATGCAGGCGAACAATCTCTCGGATGTAAATCTCAGCCAACCGCTCTGAAGTGTAAGTAGTACCAAATGGAATAAAGTGCGCAGACTTGGTCAGTCGATCCACAATCACCCTAATAACATCAAACTTCCTCGAAGTCTGTGGGAGCCTAACTACGAAGTCCATGGTGATCCGCTCCCACTTCTACTCTGGGATTTCTAATCTCTGAAGCAAGCCACCCGGTCTCTGATGTTCATACTTAACTTGCTGACAGTTGAGACACCGAGCCACAAACCCAACTATATCCTTCTTCATCCGCCTCCACCAATAGTGCTGCCTCAAATCCTGGTACATCTTCGCGGCACCCGGATGGATGGAATACCGCGAGCTGTGGGCCTCCCCGAGAATCAACTCCCGAAGCCCATCTACATTAGGCACGTATTTTCGGCCCTGCATCCTCAACACGCCGTCATCACCAATAATCACATCCCTAGCATCACCTCTCCAAACCATGTCCTGAAGAACGAGAAAATGGGGGTCATCATACTGACGCTCCCTAATACGGTCATAAAGAGAAGACATGGAGACCACGCAAGCCAATACCCGACTAGGCTCAGAAATATCCAATCTGACAAGTTGGCCCGCTAAGGTCTGAACATCCAATGCCAAAGGTCTCTCTGCTGCTGGAAGATATGCTAAACTCCCCAAACTCTCCGCCCGGCGACTCAAAGCATCGGCCACTACATTGGCCTTCCCCGGATGGTACAGAATAGTGATATCATAGTCCTTAAGAAGCTCCAACCATCTCCGCCGATGCAAATTAAGATCCTTCTGCTTGAACAGATGCTGCAGACTCTGGTGATCAGTATAGATCTCATAATGAACCCCATACAAATAATGACGCCAAATCTTCAAGGCGTGAACAATGGCTGCTAACTCAAGATCATGGACAGGATAGTTCTTCTCATGGGTCTTCAACTGGCGCGAGGCATAGGCAATCACCCTACCCTCCTATATCAAAACACAACCAATGCTTATCCTCGAGGCATCACAATACACGGTGTAAGAACTTGAAGCTGATGGCAGAACTAAACTGTAGTTGTGGTCAAAGCAGTCTTGAGCTTCTAAAAGCTCTCCTCACACTCATCCGACCACCTGAATGGAGCACCCTTTTGGGTTAATTTGGTCAAGGGCGATGCAATAGATGAAAATTCCTCCACAAAGCGACGGTAATAAGCCGCCAAACCAAGGAAGCTCCTAATCTTCGTGGTTGAGGACGGCCTAGGCCAACTCTGCACCGCCTCTATCTTCTTTGGGTCCACCTGAATACACTCACTGGACACCACGTGTCCCAAGAATGCTACTGTACTGAGCCAAAACTCACACTTGGAGAACTTTGCATAAAGCTTCTCCTCCCACAATATCTGAAATATAATCCTCAAATGCTGAGCATGCTCCTTCTGGCTACGAGAGTACACCAGGATGTCATTAATGAATACAACAACGAATGAGTCCAAATAGGGCTGGAATACACTGTTCATCAAATGCATGAACATTGCTGGGGCATTGTTCAGCCCAAAAGACATCACTAAGAACTCATAATGGCCATATCGGGTCCTGAAAGTTGTCTTAAGAATATATGAATCCCGAATCTTCAGCTGGTAATAACCGGACCTCAAATCAATCTTGGAGAACACCCTCGCTCTCTGAAGCTGGTCGAATAAATCATCAATACGAGGCAAATGATACTTGTTCTTGACTGTGACCTTGTTCAACTGCCTATAATCAATACACATTTTCATGGAACCATCCTTCTTCTTTAAATATAGAACCGGTGAACCCCAAGGTGACACACTAGGCCGAATAAACCCCTTATCAAGGAGTTCCTGAAGTTGTTCTTTCAATTTCGTCAACTCCGTTGGTGCCATACGATACGGTGGAATAGAAATGGGCTGAGTGTTCGGCACCAAATCAATACCGAAGTCAATATCCCTGTCAGGCGGCATGCTCGGGAGGTCTGCAGGAAACACATTCGGAAAATCACGTACCACCGGAACAGAATCAATGATAGGAGTCTCTGCACTAACATCCCTCACAAAAGCCAAATAAGATAGGCAACCCTTCTTAACCATACGCTGAGCCTTCAAATATGAAATCACCTTACTTGGTACATAATCTACAGAATCGCTCCACTCAACCCTCGAAAATCCCGGCATAGCCAACGTAACCGTCTTAGCGTGACAATCTAGAACAGCATGACATGGAGATAACCAATCCATACCCAATATCACATCAAAGTCAACCATACTGAGCAGCAAAAGGTCTACTTGGGTCTCCAGACCCCCAATAGTCACCACACATGACTGATATACGCGGTCCACAACAATAGTATTGCCCACAGGAGTAGAAACATGAACATATGAAACTAAAGACTTACGAGGCAAATCCACAAAATAGGCGAAATACGAGAAAACATATGAATACGTGGAACCAGGGTCAAATAATACTGAGGTATCTCTGTGACAAACTGAGACAATACCTGTAATCACAGCATCTAAAGCAATAACATCTGGTCTGGTAGGGAGGGCATAGAAACGGGCCTGGCCACCCCCTGATCTGCCTCCCCCTCTAGGGCGACCCCTAGCTGACTAACCTCCACCCCGAGCTGACTGGGCGGGTGGTGAAGTAACTGGTGCTGAATTCGAAGGCTGACTCCTCTGCTGAGATAGACCTCTATGATGACGAGGACACTGCCTCCACATATGCCCAAACTCCTCACACTTAAAACAACTCCCTGGTGTTGGTGGTGGGAATTGAAGGGAGCCCCGAGCACCGGGATAACTAGTAGAAGAACCTGGCATAGATGAGCCCTGGACTGGTGGAGCACGAGACTAACTCTGAGCTGGAAGGGAACTACGTGATGAGTGGCCCTGATGTGAACTGTGAGAACCATGGCCAGATGATGCACCACAATGAAATGGCCGAGTTGACTGAGCCTTTCTGAAATGACGACCTCTACCGTGCTGAAACTGACCCCCAAAAGGAGCACCGCTGAATCCACCCTGTCCACGAGGCCTCTTGGCCTCCCTCTCAACCCTCTCCTGCACATGAACCATCTCAATCTGTCGAGCAATATAGACAACCTCATCAAAGGTAGCACCAGACACCCTCTCTCTGGTCATAAGCAACTGTAGCTGAAAAGTGAGACCATCAATAAACCTCATGATCCTCTCCCTGTCCGTGGGAGCCAACCAGATCTCATGACAGGCCAACTCGGAGAACCGCATCTCATACTGTGTCACAAACATATCACTCTGGCAAAGCCGCTCAAACTGTTTGCGCAGCTCCTCTCTGCGGGATCGAGGCACGAACTTCTCCAAAAAGACCACGGAGAACTGCTGCCAAGTAAGGGGTGCTGCGCCCATGGGCCTACGCCTCTCGTAAGTCTCCCACCATCTGAGTGCAGCCCCGGAGAACTGAAAAGTAGTGAATAAGACCCCACAAGTCTCCAAAATACCAGCAGTATGGAGCATCCTCTGACACCTGTCCAAGAAGTCTTGAGCATCCTCTCTCTCTGTGCCACTGAAAGGTGGTGGCTGGAGTCTCCCAAACCTCTCCAACCTACGTTGATCATCCTCAGGCATAGCAGGAACCACATAATCCTGTGCAGCTACAACCGGCTGGGTTGGTGGTGCCTCCGGTGTCTGAAGTCCCTGAATAACCTGCTCGGGTGTGCGAGCGACGGGAGTTTGAGTGTCTCTCCTAGCCTGAGAAGTGGTTGCGGCCGTCGAGATAGAGACCGCCTGAGCAAAGCCGGTACACGCTGGCAAAATCTGAGCTAGGGCCTCCTGAAGGCCTGGAATCACAATAGGCACAGGTGGTGCCTGAGCTGGTGCATCAACAACTGGAACCTGGTCCTGACCTGGGACAACTAGTGGATCTGCAGGTACTGCCCCAGCTGTTGTACGGGCTGCACCTCTGCACCTACCACGGCCTCTACCGTGGCCCCGACCTTTTGCGGCCCTGGCAGGTGGTACTGGTGGCTGGCCCTCCTACCCGGTAGTACGAGTCCTCACCATCTGTGAGATAATGAAACAATAGATGTTTAGTTACTAGAATCAATAGATTCGCACGACAAGAATTCAAGAATGTGGAATTTTCCTAAAGGTTCTGCAGCCTCTCGAAGATAACTACAGACGTCTTCGTATCGATCTACAAGACCCTACTAAACCCACTCATGACTCGTGAGACCTATGTAACTGAGGCTCTGATCCCAATCTGTCACGACCCAAACTAACCCATGTCGTGATGGCGCCTATCGTGGAACTAGGCAAGCTGACTCATTTCCAAAACAAACCGATATTTTCATTTCAAGTATAATTTCAAGGCTATTTAGCGTAAAAACTTTCGTAAAGGAGTTCAAATCAAAAACAAAAATGCGGAAAAGAAAAGCCCGACATTGGGGTGTCACTAGTCATGAGCATCTACTACTATTTGTCTGACAATATCAAGACTAACATGGTCTGGAAAATAGCTAAATACAACTAAAGAAAGATAAGAGGGAGAAGAGCAGGGGTTGCGATCGCCAAGCAGCTACCTTGCTATCCCCAAGAAAATCTGCAACCAGAATAATCAACAACCGCTACCGTGTCCAGCTACACCTGTATCTATACACAAGGTGCAGGGAGTAACGTGAGTATGCCAACTCAGTAAGTAACAACAATAAATAAAGGCTGAGCAGTAGTGACGATCAATAGAGCATAAAGTTCATATCATAAAATCTCAATAGAATACCACATGCTTTTAAAATCAGGATTTGAATCAAAACATCTCGTTTAAACGCAGTTCCAGTGAAATTATTTAAAGATATTTTTTCTCAACAGCTTTCAAACAGAGGCTAAATGCAAAGGTGAGAAAAAAATGATGAAATCATAAATAGCCCCTCGGACAAAACATCATTCATATATAGCCCCTCGGGCAAACCTCACAGTCACTCATGCCACTCGGGCATACCTCACAGTCACTCATGCCACTCGGCCATACCTCACAATCACTCATGCCACTCGGGCATACCTCACAATCAGTCATGCCTCCCAGTCACTCGGCACTCGCACTCAGTAGGTACCTGTGCTCACTGGGGTATGTACAGACTCCAGAGGGGCTCCTTCAGCCCAAGCACTATATCAATCCAAATCATGGCATAAATCACTCAGGCCCTCGGCCTATATCAGACATGTTGCGGTGTGCTGCCCGATCCCATAAATATCCTCACAAATCAGGCTCTCGGCCTTACTCAATCATAAACCTCTTAAGCCACTCGGGCATTTCAGCCAAAACAGGACATTCAGCCAAAACAACATTTATATGCATCAAAATAGAGTCATAAAACTGAGTTATGCAGTAAACAAGTATAACCATGACTGAGTATAGATTTTCTATCGAAAACAGTGAGAGAATAGTAAGAAAAGGCCCCTAAGGGTCCAAACAGCACTGGCACAAGGCCCAAACATGGCATTCAGCCCAATTTACAGAAACTCTTTCTAAAATATATAATGATCATATAATTTCAACAAAATATGCAACTTTACAGTTGCTACGGGATGGACCAAGTCACAATCCCCAACAGTGCACGCCTACACGCTCGTCACCTAGCATATGCGTCACCTCAAAATAGTAGAATGATATGAAATCCGGGTTTTCATACCCTCAGGACTAGATTTACAATCGTTACTTACCTCAAACCAGTCAAATCTCTACCTCGCAATGCTCTTGCCTCTTGACTCGGCCTTTAAATGCTCCGAATCTATTAATAATCAGTACAATACCATCAATATACGCTAATGGAATGAATTCCACAAGAAAAACTATCAAATTAGTCCAAAACCCGAAATTGGCTCAACCCGGCCCCCGGGGCCCACGTCTCAAAATCAGACAAAATTTATAAAACTAGGAAGCACATCTACTCATGAGTCCATACATATAAAATTTATCAAAATCCGACATCGTTTGATCCCTCAAATCCTTAAATTAAACTCTCTAAAATTCCAAGCCCTAACCCTTCATTTTCACTAATTACATGATTAAACAACGGAAAATTACCATACATACGAGTATTAAGGCTCAAGCAACTTACCTCACTGATAGCCCTTGAATCACCCTTCAAACATCACTCCAAAAGCTCCAAAAACCGACTTGAAAATGGTGGAAATGAAACAAATTCGCGAAGGGTTCTATTTATGGTTTCTGCCCAGGCTTTTCGCACCTGCGGACAATTTCTCGCTTCTGCGCCACCGCACCTACGGTCAAAACAACTGCACATGCGTAAGTCACTTAAACGCCCAGACTCCGCACATGCACTTTATTTCCGCATCTGCGACCACGCAGGTGCGGAAAATACCTCGCACCTGCGGCCACTGCCTGACTTCCTCACTTCTACTTCTGCGTCACCTATTCACATCTGCGGACTCGCAGATGCGACCTATCCTACGCACCTGCGGACCCAGCCTACCTCGACATTGTCCGCACCTGCGACCTCTTGTGTGCTTCTGCGGCCTCGCAGGTGCGGGAACTTCATTGCACATGCGCCTTCTGCCAGTTCCTCCAACCTCGCATCTGTGACATCCCGCTCGCTTTTGCGGGCTCTCACCTGCGATGAGACATCCGCAGGTGCGATTATGACAGCTGAGTTCCAACTTCAACAATCATCCAATATCCTAATGTGTTCCGTTAATCACCCGAAATCACCCCGAGGCCCTCGGGACCTCAATCAAAAATACTAACAAGTCATATGTCAACATACAAACTTAGTCGAACCTTTGAATCACTCAAAACAACATCAAATCATCAAATTACCCTCGGATTCAAGCCTAAGAACTTCTAAACTTCCAAATTCGACATCTGATGCCGAAACCAACCAAACCACGTCCGAATGACCTCACATTTTGCACACACGTCACAAATGACACTACAAACCTGCTCCAACTTCCGGAATTCCATTCCGATCCCGATATCAAATTTTTCACTGCCGACCAAAAATCGTAAAATTTCCAATTTCGCCAATTCAAGCCTAATTTTACCACAGACCTCCAAATCACATTCCGGACGCACTCCCAAGTCCAAAATCATCTAACGGAGCTAATGGAACCTTCATAATTATTTTTCAAGATTGTTTACACATAGGTCAACATCCGGTTGACTTTTCCAACTTAAGGTTCTAAATAAGAGACTAAGTATCTCATTCCACCCCGAAACTACTTCGGACCCGAACCAACCAACCCGATACAACAAAATACAGCTAAATAATACATAAAGAAGCAGAAATGGGAAAACGGGGCTATAACTCTCGAAACGACCGGCCGGGTCGTTACTGGCACGGTCCATAGCGAGCCTGATCCGGATTTTGAAGGCTTATTTCGTCTCCCTGTTTGACTTGGACTTGGTCTATGTCGTTTAAGTCTTTTCCTACACATATAAATAGGTATTAAACACCACTTTTGAAGGAGTTTTTGCAACCGGAGGCAAGAATAGCTCGTGGAACACCCGTTGGGGGAAAGAATCATCGATTTCTACATTCCTTCATCTTTACTTTGTAATTTATTTATGCAAAATACTTGAGATATTGTTACTATGAGTATGGGTAGCTAAACGTCTAATCTAGGGTTTTGATGGAACCTATTGGAGGATGATTTTTCTATTACGTTAATATAGATTTGCCGTAGCTTTTTCTCTATTTGTTCAACTACGTTTATATTGTAGTTGGTTGAATAGCTCTCAATCGACTGTGCCTATTTAGTGTGTATTACTCGGAAGAGAGTGCATATTTAGATAGTTATTGAACAACATCACTCCTAACGTATATGAGGGATCAATACGAAGGGTTTAAAAGTGGGATTAGGAATAATGAAACCTTGGTGCGATCCGAGTGAGCCGTAACTTAGTGCCAGCTATCGTAATTCAGAAGAATATGTCTAGTAAATTATGGTAGTTACTCGAGAGAGAATTACGACACTCAGAGAGATCATGATCGGTAGAGAAAATTTAGGCAAATTTATAGAAAACGTAGCGGAAAGGATTCTGACAATAGGGAAAATCAGAGCCTTAGACCATTCCAAATCTTGTCTACAACCTGTTCGTAGTTAGTTATTAATTACTGCATCTTCATAACTAGATCTTTAGTAGTAAACATCCAATTTGTTATTTAAATATTTCTGAAGATTGATTGCGTGAATTTGTGCAAGTCTAGTAGATGTGCTTAATAGGTTAATTCCCTATGTGATTCGACTCCGGACTTGTAAACCGGATTATATTTGCAACGACCACTTAGTTCTTTTTATAGGGTATAGTTGGGCGTGATCAAGATCAAATAACAAGTTCAAGAAGGTAGAAATTAGTGGTGGCAAATGGATAAAAACAATAATTATTTATCTATATTATCTATTAAAAATGGGTTGGATAATAAATTTTTTAAAAATACGTAAAATATGGATAAGATTCATATTATCCACTAAAAATGGATATTAAATGGATAACCAATGAGTTTAATTTTTATATTTGCAAAGACTCAAAATGAGAGTTTTTCAAATTTGGGAGACTGAAATTTCTCCCAAAAGTGATCACATTGAAGAAGTCATGAATAATATGAGTATCCATATTATCTACTTATTATCTCTTTTTTTATCAAGATTAAATATGAGTGGGTCAATTATTTTATTCATTTTTGCATTACCTATTTTCGGCTTGTCCATATCCGACCCAACTCGCGCCACCCTGGTAGAAATGAAACTCAGGGTCTCATTCATGTTTTCTTTAGAGTCCAACTCAAGAGCAATCATGCATATGGATTGTCTAAGACTGGATCTTGACAGAAAATGGCTGAAACAAATTGCGAGCGATGTAAATCTGTTGGGATTTGGGAATAAAGTGGTGGTCCGTAAGTTGTTTGGAATAGGTGAATTTCAATGTTGACATAAGTGAATGGGAGAATAGGGATGTGTGCCTAGGATTAAATAGAAGCAAAGGAGAAAATGACATAAGGTGCAAAATGCAAGCAAATAGACGAGAGTGATGGGGACTGGATGTGAAATCAAAAAATGGTATGTGATGATATAAAATGATTCACTTTTCCAACAATTCTCCACACTTTTGTTTGAGAAAGTATTTTGTAGAAAAAAGTATGCACAAAATGTTTGAAGATTTTATTAGTGTTTTGGGGGTGAGAGAATATATTCTTTTTTATGGGAAGTCCCTCATTGTCATTCTTCGTTGCAAAATTGTTTTGAGGAATTTCTTCGAAAAAACTTGAGTTATTAAGATTTTTTTTCAAAAGGTTCAAAAAGATTCTTACAAACAAACACAAATTTTTTTTTCTTTTGCTTTAAGTTGGTCAGTCGAGTAATCAGTCACGAAACCAAAAATTTATATAAGAAAATTTGATAAACACTAGAGTGTCAAACTTATGATTTGAACTTGTAGGTTTTTTCCTCTTCCCTCTTTCTAACTCCACCTCTGGGCCTAATAGTAGAGTGGTCAATGGGCTTGGCCTTCTGGGCCGACCCAACTCAGTCCGTGGTTTAATAGACTTGTGATAAGATTTTTGGAGCCCGTTTAGAAACAAGACTTTTAAGCCCGTGGCCCTATGAGACTGGGCTGGGCCAGCCCGTGGGTTTAATAATATATTTAATTGAAATATAAAAATATAAAAAATAGGTAACTAAAGATAATAAGAAGAGTAGTCCAATCTCAAATTGGTAATATTTTTTATGTGAATATAAATAACATTTTGTTCTTAAATTTTAGTTATTTTTTAATATATAAGTAATTAACATTGCATATATATTTATAGATTTAGATGAAGTTGGGATGGGCTGACCATTTTAAGGCCCATCGAATTAGTGGGCCGGTCCGGCCTAGCCCGTCAACTGAAAAGCCTGCATGGGCTGGGCGAGCCCGTATTAACAATTATACCTAATAGTTAGTAACATTAATTATTGGAATTAGCAAAATTAAGATTTAAAGCACAGGAAAAAGAACCTGTGACTTTCTAAAAAATGAGGCTCTCAAATTTCTTTGAATTGAACTTTTTTCAAATACATGTTTGAGCATGGGCACTAAGTTCTTATTCCACAAAGGCCATGCCGACAAACCATTGAATCTGGCAATCACCTTGTGTGAGTGGTTCATTATAAATATGATCTTAATTATGTACTCCCTCCGTTCATTTTTAGTTGTTCACTTTAAACTTTTCACATCTTTTAAAAAATAATAAATAAAATATATATTTTATAATTTTACCCATAATAATGATAATATTTCCAAAAGTCTTGGGGAATGAGTAATTAATGATAAAGGTAAAACTAATTAAAAAAAATTATCTGTCTCTTGATTTAGTATGTACACAAGTAAAAGTAAAATATATATTTTTAGTACAGTAGACAAGTAAAAATGAATGGAAGGAATATATATTCTAAGCACTAAATATTCTTTTTGCATGAATCCATGGTTTGAACAGAAAATAATGAGTTAAGTTGAATCTAATATAAGGTACTTTATTGATACTATATTATAAATCACTTAAGTATACTTTTCATATGTCTATTTACTATTTATATATAAAGTAATGTATTAGACTTCAATCTTCCCTGTTCTCTCCCTCGTTTTTTCGCATTAAAAGAATAATTAAATTCCCATTTGTATTTAGGCAAAATTTACAGCTAAAACTTCGTCATCTTCAACCCCTAATATTTTCCTAGTCAAATCATTAATTTTACATGAAATTACGTTGAACTCAAGCAAACACCTACTTTGTTTGCTAGATTTTCAGATCATCTCCAATGGCTTAAGCTCGATCATCGCTCATAACCTGTTGGGCTTTTATGCTTGGTGTAACTTAGAGAAGGTGAATGAGAAATGAAGGAAAAATGAAATATTTGAGTTTCCCTCCTTAGCAAAGGGACAGTGTCCCATATTGGAGGAAGAAAAGACTTTTGATTGGTATATATACAATTGCTCTTCTTCTAGCTCTTAAAGAGTTAAGAAGAAGGCAAGCCTCGCGCCGTCATAGCTCGCTCGGCTCGGCTCTGGCTTCTTTTAAATCCGTTTTCTGTTTTTCCGTAATATTTATGTTGAAATATTCCCACCTGTTCCAACGGCTATGGTTATTTCTAAATTTTCTGATTATCTTCTTCTTCTCTTGCACAACATTTTCCAGTGTGTTTTACGACCATTGAGTGATTCGAAGTTCACCAGCGCTTTTGCTACCAATACACTGGTGAGTTGAATTGTTCTATCATGGGAGAATAATATTCCAGCACCTCAGGTACTTGAGGGGAATAATTTCCTTAAGGACACACTGTGCATTCAGCGGGCTCGATTTATTCCGGCATTATTTTTTCAGAATTTATTTCGTCAAACTGGTTCTACTAACTTTCTGTTTCTGTTTCTATTTCAGAAAGTTTAATATTTTTTATTGTTTATTACAACAATACAGATTGAATAACAATCTTAAGAAAATTATTTTATTGTATTTTGTATTCTGTTTGTGGAGATTAAAACCTGTGTATTTTTCTACTCCTTCTGAATTTTACTATTCTGATTTGAAGATATAAAAACTTCATCAGAGTAATGAAATTCAGAAACAATTTAAAGAACATAAAAACTTCATCGTTTTCTGTAAAATAATATATAAAAACTTTGGATTTTTTATTTATTAAACGTATTGTTTATTGTAAATTACAGTATTGTTTATTGTTCTGTTTTCTACCATTAATTGAACTCCTCTGTTATTGACAGTGAGAAATGACAATTGATAACGGAAATCCTTCTGCGATTGTTGCGGCAATGACGATAGCCTCGTCAAGCCGAACTGTTGTTCTATCGGCCGAGAAACCGGGAAAATTTTCTGGAGTCAACTTCAAAGGATGGCAATAAAGGGTGTTCTTTTGGTTTACCACACTTGGTATGCAGAAATTCACTAGTGAAGAACCTCCAGTGCCTGTTGCGGACATGCCGGACAACGAAAAATTCATGATTGTTGAGGCATGAAAACAAGCAGATTTTCTTTGCAAAGCTATATCTTAAGCGCTTTAGAGGATGAATTGTACAATGTGTACAGTGCGATGAATACTTCGAAAGAATTATGAGATGCACTTGAGAAGCAGTACAAGACTGAAGATGCATGCTTGAAGAAGTTCGTGGTTGCCAAATTTCTAGACTATAAAATGATAGACAACAAAGCTGTTGGAACCCAAGTTCAGGAGTTTCAACTTATTTTTCACGACCTTATTGCTGAAGGTATGGTCGTGAATGAAGCATTTCAGGTGGCTGCAATGATTGAAAAATTGCCTCCTTCGTGAAGAGATTTCAAGAACTATCTTAAGCACAAGCGCAAAGAAATGAAGTTGGAAGATCTTGTGATTTGTCTCAAGATTGAGGAAGACAACAAAACAGCCGAGAAGAAGTGTCATGGAAATTTAACGATCATGAGAGCTAATATCATTAAGGAGACTTCTCCAAAAAGTAAGAAGAGGAAGAGGTCTTCTGGACAGACTAAGGAGCAGAACAAAAAGAAATTCAAGGGCAACTGCTACAATTGTGGAAAATTTAGTCACAAAAACCCCTGATTGTCATCTCCCGAAAAAGGATAAGAAGAAGGGACAAGCCAACATAGTGAAGAAGAATGATGACATTGTTGATCTGTGTGCAATGCTTTTGGAATGCAACCTAGTTGAAAATCCGAAGGAGTTTAACTCTGGAGCCACTCGACATGTTTGTGCTGTCAAAGAAGCATTTGCGACTTACTCTGCTGCTGGTCCCAAAGAAGAGCTTTCCATGGAAAATGCTGCAACTGCCAAGATTGAAAGTTATGGGAAGATATTCCTGAAGATGACTTCCGGCAAGGTGTTAACACTCAACAACGTTCTTCATGTTCCTACTATTAGGAAGAATTTAGTTTATACTTCTTTACTTGTTAAGAATGGATTCAAATGTATATTTATTTCTGACAAAGTTGTTGTAAGCAAGAATGAAATATATGTTGGAAAAGGCTACCTCACAGAGGGCCTTTTCAAACTCAATGTAATGGTTGTTGACAATATGAATACAATTTCAGCTTCTTCTTATTTATTAAAGTCAAATGATTTATGGCATATTCGTTTAGGACATGTCAATTACAAAACCTTGCGGAAGTTAATTAATTTAGAAATATTTCCTAAATTCGAGTGTAATAAATCAAAATATCAAATATGTGTTGAATCTAAGTTTGTAAAGCATCCTTATAAGTCTGTTGAAAGGAATTCAAAACCTTTAGACTTAATTCATACTGACATTTGTGATATAAAGTCGATACCGTCTCGAGGTGAAAAAAAAGTATTTTATTACTTTTATTGACGATTGCACTCGATATTGTTATGTTTATTTGCTTAATAGTAAGGATGAAGCAATTAAAGCATTTAAGCAATACAAGAATGAAGTGGAGAATCAATTGAATAAAAAAATCAAAATGATTAGAAGTGATAGGGGTGGAGAATATGAATCTTCGTTTACAGAAATATATTCGGAATATGGAATTATCTATCAAACTACTGCACCTTACACACCTCAATCCAATGGAATTACGGGGAAAAAAATCGGACATTAAAGAAAATAATTAATTCTTTATTAATAAGTTCCAGATTATCGCAGAGTTTGTGGGGGAAGATATCCTTAAAGCTAACCGAATACTCAACAGAGTACCCCACAACAAAACACATTCTATTCCATATGAAAAATGGAAAGGAAGAAAACCCAACTTGAAATATTTCAAAGTGTGGGGGTGTCTAGCAAAGGTACAAATTCTTTTACCTAAAAGGGTTAAAATCATACCAAAAACTGTAGATTGCATTTTCATTGGATATGCTACAAACAGTAAAGCATGTCAGTTTTTGGTTCATAAATCCGATAATCCCGAAATTCATGTTAATACGGTAATGAAATCAGATAATGCTGAATTCTTTGAAAGCATCTATCCGTATAAAACTGAATGCGAGTCATTAAGTGAAAGACCTAAACGACATCGGGAAGAACTAAAGGAAAATACTCCAAGTGTAGAAGATCCAAGGCGTAGCAAACGTCAAAGAACATTTACTTCCTTTGGACCAGATTTTGTGACATTCTTGCTTGAAAATGAGCCTCAAACTTTTAAAGAAGCTATGTCATCTTCTGATTCAGCGTTTTGGAAAGAGGTAGTCAATAGTGAGATTCAATCAATTTTGGATAACCATACATGGGAATTGGTTGATCTTCCTCCTGGAAATAAGCCTTTAGGTTTGAAATGGATTTTTAAACGGAAAATAAAAGTTGATGGCACTATTGACAAATATAAGGCAAGACTTGTTGTCAAAGGTTATAGACAAAAGGAAGGCCTTGATTACTTTGACACTTACTCGCCAGTAACGGGGATCACATCTATTAGGGTATTAGTGGTACTAGCTGTCGTGTATGGTCTTGAAATCCATCAAATGGATGTTAAAACAACTTTCTTAAATGGAGAATTGGAGGAAGAAATTTACATGGAACAATCTGAGGGTTTTGTGGTAACTGGTTAAAGAAAAAAAAGTGTACAAACTTGTTAAGTCGCTTTATGAACTTAAACAAGCACACAAACAATGGCATGCCAAATTTGACCAAACAATGTTGGCAAGTGGGTTTAAAATCAATGAGTGCGACAAATGTGTTTACATTAAAAATACTCCAGGTCATGAAGTCATTGTTTGTTTATATGTTGATGACATGTTGATAATGAGCAAAAACATGGCAGATATAAATGCTACTAAGCGCATGTTGGCTAGCAAATTCGATATGAAAGACTTAGGAGTTGCTGATGTGATCTTAGGAATCAGAATTCACAAGACTCCACAAGGTCTAGCATTATCACAGTCTCACTATATTGAAAAGGTACTTGACAAGTTCAAGTATTTGGATTTCAAAATTTCCAAGACTCCAATTGACGTGAGTTATGCACTTCAAAAGAATGAAGGTAAAAGTGATTCACAACTGGACTATGCAAGAGTATTGGAAAGTTTGATGTATATCATGAATTGTACGCGGCCAGATATAGCATGTGCTATTAGCAAACTGAGTCGATTTACAAGTAATCCCAATCAAATACATTGGATGGCAATGAAACGAGTTTTGGGGTATCTGAAACATACCCAAAATTACGCTTTGCATTATAACAAATATCCCTCCGTGATCGAGGGATACATCGATGCAAATTGGATCACCGGATCATCTGAAATTAAATCCATGAGTGGATATGTTTTCACAATTGGGGTGGAGCAGTGTCTTGAAAATCATTCAAACAAACGTGCATCGGCCGTTCTACAATGGAATCTAAATTTATAGCTTTAGATAAGGCCGGTGAAGAAGCTGAATGGCTCCGGAATTTCTTGGAAGATATTCCATTTTGGCCCAAACCTTTGGCACCAATATGTATATATTGTGATAGTCAAGCGGCAATTGGCCGTGCAGGGAGCGTTATGTATAACGAAAAATCTCGTCATATACGATGAAGACACAATACCGTTAGACAACTACTCTCTAATGGTATTATCACGATTGACTACGTAAAGTCAAGAGATAACGTGTCGGATCCACTTACAAAAGGCCTATCTAGAGAGGCAGTTGAAAGATCATCAAAGGGAATGGAGTTAAGGCCGATGATAAGTCATCATGGCGGTAACTCTACCTAGCAGACTGGAGATCCCAAGAGCTAGGTTCAAAGAGATCAAACAAAGTTATGAATGACGGTTCAACATTGTCAAATAACTCAACACATTCTCGCGATTAAAACAATGTTTAGAAATCGAGGTAAAGCATTAAGGCTTTTTGATGAGTTAATAAAGCTTAAAGCTTTTTAATGATTTGCTAATTCTGGCAAGATATGACCAGATAATGTGTCTATAAGATTACACGTTTAGAAATCACCTATGTGAGTGTGAAGTGTAAGCCGCTTTAAGGGGAATGAAAGTAAAGGCCCATTCTCTAAGCACTCATAAAATCATGCGGTGTTCATGGCTGAAACAAACACAACTGTGAGAACCATAGATGGTTAAGGGTTAATTGTGTGACTTATGTTGTCTAGGTATACAATAAAGCTCGACTGTTCAAAGATATCAAATCTACATATTGACCGAGTATATCCGATATAAGTTCACTACAAAAAGTTCAAAGGAAAACCTACTTATCCAGATGTAATTAATTCTTGCATGTAAAACACATACGCGTCCGTGCATTCCTTTATTTTATAGCCATTCCCCATTCATGTGGGGGATTGTTAGGCTTTTAAGCTTGGTGTATCTTAAAGAGGGTGAATGAGAAATGGAGGAAAAATAAAATATTTGAGTTTCCCTCCTTGGCAAAGGGACATTATTCCATATTGGAGGAAGAAAAGACTTTTGATGGGTATATATACAATTGCTCTTCTTCTAGCTCTTAAAGAATTAAGAAGAAGGCAAGTCTCGCATCGTCGTCGTCTCTCGCTCGGCTCTGTTTCGGTTTCGGTTTCGACTTCGGATTTGGTCAAAGATCGATTGATTGATTGATCTTTTTGGACAAAATTTCTTTTAATTATTTAATTAATTAACAAAAATTCAATCCGAATTAATTCAGGACCCGCGACGCGACCCGGTCCGATCTGTTTTCTTTTCCGGATTATTTTAAATCCGTTTTTGTTTTCCCGCAATATTTCTGTTGAAATATTCTCACCTGTTCCAACAGCTATGATTGTTTCTGAAAGGTTGCAAACCTTTTCAGAAATAGTGCCAAATAGTCTATAAATATGCCTTGAATCCCAAAATCTTTACTTACTAAATTTTCTGATTATCTTCTTCTCTTCTTCTTCTTCTTCTTCTTCTGCACAATATTTTTCAGTGTGTTTTACGATCATTGAGTGGTTCGAAGTTCACCCACGTTTTTTGTACCAATACACTGGTGAGTTGAATCGTTCTATCCTGGGAGGATAATATTCCAGCACTTCGGGTACTTGAGGGGAATAATTTTCTTAAGGACACATTGTGCATTCAGTGGGCTAGATTTATTCCGATATTATTTTTTCATAATTTATTTCATCAAACTGGTTCTACTAACTTTCTGTTTTTGTTTCTATTTCAGAAAATTTAATATTTTTTATTATTTATTACAATAATACAGATTGAATAACATAAACTCTATAACAATCGCTATTTTAAAGATGATATGCTTATTATTCGTTCCAAAGAAATAACAATTTTCTTATTGATTGTCATTAAAAAGGTTTGAAACTTTGAATTGAAAAATCGAGTGTGGCGAAATTGATATTTCTGTTGGATTAGTTGTTATTGCAAATGATTGAGAATATACTTTGTGGTTTATATCTTAATTTTAAGGAAATTTGGGGAAGAATCCAGTGGATTTTGGTTGGAATTTTAGATTTAAACTCAAAGACGAATATATAAAAAGATTGTATAGATTTTGTATGTCGGGCGTACAAACGACATATTAAACACACACACACACACACACACACACACACACACACACACACACACACACACACACACACACACACACACACACATATATATATATATATATATATATATATATATATATATATATATATATATGTTGACCGGATTCTGTATAATAATAAATTATATTCAAGTTGTATATCATAAAGCTTTTGATTGAATTTGTATATATTTTATACAAAAATTTTGTTACTTTTTGTAAATAGAAAAATCTAGCTAAAGTGGACAAATATTATCCTAATTATATATATATACGAAAAAATTCCTTCATAAACTATTGTTATATTTATTATTAGCAAAAAAGTTTTTTAGTTAAAGTGTCTAAATGTGAAATTTGAGGGGACATATGTACTCGGCCAAAAAGAAAAGATCCCTACTTATATCATCAATAATAGAAAGGACAGAAAATGAAGAGACCCAAAGACCCACAAGGTCACTGAGGAATGATCATGTACAAGTACAATACAACCGATGATAAACAATCAGACGTGGTGATAATGAAATTTTGAATTAAAAGACAAAAAAGAAATTAAAAAGAATGGAGTTATCAGGAGTTGTGGCTACCTTTATCGGTGCCCCCCCTTCATTTATCATTTTGCTTTCACCAACCCCATATTTACAACTACATTTACAATTTTGTACAACTATAATTGTCCTCTCTTCTTATGATCTATTACTTCTTTCAATATACACACGCCCATTTCCCTCACATTTATCACATTTCAATCTCAAAACAATTACTTTAGCTATAATGAATCATTTATTCAATATACTTTATTGGCTCATTTCTGATTTTTATTTTTTCTTCTTTATATAATGGTGACCTGAGTTGATTTTAAATGAAAGACATTGTTAGTGAGAATTTATATTACCAACTCTAAATGTTAGGACCGAAGATTTGCAATTGCTGGCATTATAGATTATTAGATAAAGTTATATGTTATTAGATCGCATATTTATCCCTGTACTAGTATACAGATTAATGTTTTTTTTTCTCTGTGGTGAAATTGTTACCCCAATAATGTTCACTTTAAATCAAAGTAATTAAAGATCATCAACTAGGAACCTGTTTTGTTATATAACCTAAGTAAGTAACGTGTTCATTTGCGTTCCACAAGATTTAGTACTGCTTTCATGTGCATTAAACTTAATAAATAACTGATCTTGTTGGAAGTTTGATTGGTAGTAATAAAAAATTAATATGTAGGGTATATATGAAATCTGTGTTTATCTTTTAAACTGAATATTAAATGACCTCTCTTTAACTTTGTATCTAGTATGTATCTACAAACCCCAAAAGTGAACAGAACAACCACTTTTAAGAGTGTAGACCTTTTTAGTATAGGAAAAACGAATCCAGTAAAGACAAAGCTCTCAAAATCATATAGAGATACAAATATCTTCTCCAAACTCAACATATATATCCAAACCTGTTGCACCAACAAATTAAGCAACAACCAGTTCTTTAATTCAAAAGTCTGTGATGTTTTTTAATTTCTTCTTCCTAAAAGCAGATAGTAATTATATGAATAAGCAATGAAGAAGAAAAGGAGGTAATGAGGGTGGCAAATTAGACCAACTCATAATAGGTGAAAAGATCATATTGACAGAGTATAACAGAAGGAAATCTCAAACTTTTGTTCTTTTTAATCCAGAAAGTTCGAATTATTTGAAGAAAACGAAATATATTATAGAAGTTTGAAGAGATGATGGCATCTTTGTTATTTTAGTAGTTTTAATATATTTACTAATAAAATTCGTATTCTTATTTCAAATTTTATTTGACATAAAATAATACGCAAATTCTAGCATAATTTATGGCACATATTATTTATACAACAATAACAATAATAAATTCAGTGTATCTATGAAGGATAGTGTGTACGCAAACCTTGTCCCTACCTTTAAAAGACAAAAAGACTATTTCCGATAGAACCTCCGTTTCGGAGCATATATTATTTATAATGAATAAAATGGTAACCAAACCAAGTAAGAGTCAAATATGCTAAATTTTAAGCATAAATTAATTCTTTGTATTTAACCAACAAACGGGCCCTTATTGTACATACCTCATGTGGGGTTACGACTTCTACAGTCAGGGGAGGCCCAACCTCATCGGAGGCCTAAAGTAAAATCTTAATAAGAGGCCTTAATATATATATATATATAATTTAATGAACATCGTTTTTAAAAAAATTAGACAAGTGAGGATGTGGAATTAAAAAAAATGAGAACTTAGTTTTATAAAATACAGAAAATTAAATAAATTTAATGTTGATTGCATCACAACTGAAATGGGAGAACCCAAAACATACGTGACTCCTTTTTTTAGTAAGTCCCTTTCTATATTTGGTAACAATTCAACTTTAGATTTTTCTTTTTACCATTAATGAGATGATTTCTAGCCCAAAAACTTCTATGATTTATTTAAGATTACAAGTTTCAAAAGCCTTCCTTTATTTCATAAAATACATGTCCAGTCAAACACTTTCATATAAATTGGGACGGAGAGAGTGTAATTTATGTAAGGAAAATAAATAATAAGTTAGATTATTAGATATAGTTACGTGACTAACTAATGAATAGAAAAATATAATTAAGTAAAGAAAGTAAAATAAGATTGACAAAAAACTATTTTAGTTATATTAATTAGAGGAAGAAATCGAGTTATTAAAAATTAATATGACAATAAAGAAATAAATTTATCAATAATAAAAGATAATTATATAAATAATATACTACTATATATAGAGAAATACTAGCAATTTTGGGGCCCTTAAATATTTGGGGCCTAAAGCAAGTGTTTGCTAATACATACCTCATTATGCTTACACAAACTTTCGTTTTTTAATCTATATTATTATAAAAGTATGAATACAATGTCGGTTTACAAAAACAACCTTATAACATTAAGCATAATAACTCATAAAAGAATATAATCGAAATTCTAAACATTAGTCTTATAACTACACGTTAGGAATCTTACACTGTTCCTTAAACTGAGCTTTTATCTTCCCTGATAAAGAGTATAATTAGTATCACAAAGGCCATTCCAACTAGCAAAGTACGCTAACTTGAATATGAATGAATATACCAGAATGATGGTACCTAAAATCTGTTTAAGCTCCAAAAACCGAAAGATATTTGCTTTCCTTCAATCATATATATATATGACATAGTTTTTAACCAGGCGAATTTTTTTTTAAAAAAAACGAAGCAAGTTAATTAGCCCCTGGCATGCATGTGAAAAATAACTTTGCTTCTTTCCCCGCTCCATACCTCATATATAGGTAGATGTGGGTGCGTATCTATATTAGCTCTATATATTTATATCTATCTATATTAATTTCACAGTTGGAAAGGAAGGAAAAAAAGAAAGAAGAAAGAGCAAAAATAATGTAGTGGTCAATTAATTATATGAGAGTATGAATAATAACAATTCTAGATAAATTGTAAGTCCATGTTTAACATATTCAAAAACCAAAAGTTTTTTTCTTCCTTATATCGTAAAAGATACGATACGAAGCAAGTTCTTATGGTTCAATCTCTCAAGTCTTCTCATATGCACGAAAATCTTTCTTGCCCATTTTTTCATATAAGTAACTAAAAAAATTAATAGTAATAAAGAAAATGAATTAGCTACAAGTAAATCTTAAATATCATGCGTTTCATATTAACACTTGTAACTATTAGGTGTGTCTATTGTTATATGTGCGAGCAGATATATATAGAAACTAATCTTGTAACAATACTGTATGGGAATCTTCAAATAAACAATATTTTTTTTGTGGGTGGGGTGGGGGTGGAGTGGGGGTAAAAATCAACAAGTTTGCTCATTGTGTATTATTTTTTCATTTTCACTCTCTTATGTGTAAGAAAGCTTCCGCATTTTTATGTTAATTCTTCTTCCTTAGATGCCACTCAAGTTCTTTAGATTACATATCTCTTAAAAATGATATATGAAAATTGTAAAAATAAGTAAAACGGGAAACAGTAAAATTGGTGAAGTTATTTCTCAACTCTCCTTTAGGCTTGTCTTCCTTTTATTTTTCAATAACTTTTAGCTGAATTTATGGTTTTATTTTTTCACGTATTCTGTTAAGTGTATAAAAATAATATGAACATGTGGAGGTTGAGATAATTAGATTTGTAATCCAATTAAATATGCAAATATTTATATCGTTGCACTTACCCAAAAATTTGAAGCATAAAGTTTAAATATACAGAAGTCTATCGTCTAAGTTTACATATATTTAAAACTAAGGAAAAAGTATGTTATCAGCTGAAATCACAGAAAAAAATGTGCATAATTCTATTTCTAATAAAGTTAAAATGTACTCATTATTCTTTTGCTTAACTTAAGATGTTAGTATTGCTAGTCTTTTATCTAATAAAACGTCATCATTATCATGATCATTATATGACGTTTGTGCTATAGGATTCCTACTAGGCAATTTAACTTTTCTTTTATGCTTTTCCATTTAGTATTCTGCACTGGAACCCGATTAATCTGGATTAACGTAGGAAAAATTTACATTGGAAGTAAAATACTTTCCAACAAGAATAACTTCATACATCCAATTCCTTCTCATTAATTCTCTGATTCTCAGAATAATACTGAAATGTGGATCCTCAGACCGGCCATTGTTCAACTTCTGTATAAAAGCCAAGAAGTCCATCTCAATCTTAATGAGTGTATAATCCTAATTTGGCTAAAAACAAATAATCAAAAAAGAAGCTATCACCACTTCCTGTTTTGCTTTCTTAGCGAAATGCTTGCTTCCGTTCACATTAACTATCAGTTCATTTTTCTTTCGACTTTACATATTCAAAGCTCAATCTTTTGCACACTTTGCCTTTTTTGTACACTTATATATAAAAATTATTCAGAATTTATATATTTTTTTAACTATTAAATATAAATAATTTTTGACGCGGGCTAAAAATAAAAAAAATCCTAAAATCTTTTGAAACCACAAGAAAAAGAATGAAAAGCTGAGTTAAGAAAAGGACGTTCGTGTATTGATAAAGAGTGGTGGTACCCCACGCGTCGCAAAATGCATGTGGATGTGCTTTATATGTCACGTTGGCTTGGACGACCCGCCAAAAGATGCCACTTATGCCAGCTGGCACAGACCACGATCTTTTTAAAATAAAAACTGAAAATTTTATAGTATTTCGTATTGATTATTTCATATATAAGATAGTTTTAATTGAACATAATCCTTAATTATATATTCTAGGTTTTCTAATTAAATATATGATATCATCCTTCAACAAAAACCAATGAATTAAAGCAAACCTAGCACCTAGCTACGCCATTTTTAAAATTACTAAAATTAGCTATATTTTAACGACTAAAATTACTAAAATTAGCTACATAGCTACGCCATATATGACTTATATTTTGTCCTTTAATGTCCATACAATAAAATAAGACAATTCATTATTCATATATGATCGGACAAAGTCAAATTTTAACTACTTACATGAAATTCTTCCCTAGTTCCTGATAAGCATATTCTAGAAATTTAAGTCAAGTAGGCCAAGTAACATGACGATGAAGTTAACTCAATTAATTTGTGGGAAAAGAACTTAATTGAGAGTAGATAAATGCAAAATGGCAATACCTTTAATAAATTAATCAAGTTAAACAAAATGTGTTTGTTCTTGCGAAAAAACATTAAAGAAATCAGAAAAATGATGTGACTGGTTAAGCACACTACACGTCTAAAAATCTTGCTCTAACTTATTTGAAAATAAATTAACACTGCCTTATTTTCCATATGTTTCATCAAAACTTATACGGATACAGACTACTACAATATTGATTAGACATTATCAATTTTGATACTTCCTCTGTTTTGATATAAGTGTCTTAGTTTAACTGATATGAAGTTTAAGAAAGAATTTCTTTTTTAAATCTTGTAATTTTAAATTAAAAATATGTATAATGTATCAAAATTTTCTTGAATCTTAAATATGACACGTAAAAAGTTGGAACTAAAGAGCTACTAAATATTAAAAAGACACAACCTAAAATCTTTTGTTAACACAGATACTTTTTGAAAACTTTTTTTAATTGCATATGGGAACCAGAAAGAATATTGTTATTACAAGAATAATCGAGCTTACATTTATTACGCAATTCTGTTTTTCCAATATTACTAAATTGTAAGCTGTAAGTTTAATAATTTTGTGAACACTATATGACTTTAAACATCTACTTTTAGGTTTCCATTGTATCAAAAACTCCAATTATACGATCAAAACTAAGCATGAAAACAGATCAACTTAAATCCAACTTTTTCTTTTCTTTTTTGGAATTTTCCTTGGTTCCATTTTGTCCTAATTTGAGAGTTTCAATTGATTTTGGACTCTGCTGACATTTGATAAGCAATAGAGCTCACCAATTTTTTGTGGTCCGTAGTGTACACGATATCTACTACTTGAGGCAGCCACCAAAACTCTGACATGGACAACTTTTACTATGTTTCCGCAACTGCCAAACAATCATTGGATCACACAGTATTATTTTACTATTTTTCCTTTGTCCATATTTAGCACTCCCTCTGTTTTAATTTACGTGAACCTATTTCCTTTTTAGTCCGTGCCAAAAAGAATGATTCCTTTCCTTATTTGAAAACAATTTACTTTTATGCAATGATTTATAGCCACACAAAATATACGTGACTCATTTTACCTCACAAGTTCAAAAGTCTTCTCTTTTTTCTTAAATTTCGTGCCCAATCAAATAAGTTTATATAAATTGAATAAAAAAATCTCAATTTAATTTTAGGCTAATTTTGCAATATTACCATAATCTCTCCCTCTCACTATATATATACACTTCATTGGAGTTTAAAAGAAAAATCAAAAGAGATGAAGTATTCAATTTCCTCTTTCTGTTAAGGTCGTGTTTGGTTGAACACTGAAGTTCAGGTGAGAATCATTTGGAGGAGCCAAACAAGGCTCTGAAATGTATATGATATTTAAGCGATTGATCATCGGTGGAGAGATTGTTGAAGAAGAAGGCGAGTGGGAAAAAGAAAGATAAAGAATTCAAATAGAATACGACTCTAGCTAAATATTCGTAGGATTATTCATTTTTTTTTCCAGAAGATTTTGAAAGTATCTAGAAGATTCATCAGCGAGATTCCAGCTTACGGTAAAATTCTCTCCAGATTTGCAGTTTCTGTTATACAATATTTGATTCTGAAATTATTTATGAGATAGTGAATTATTTTTCAATTTTGAATTTCGGTAAAATGTATGTATGTATGTATGTATGTATATATATATATATATATATATATATATATATATATATATATATGTATGTATGTATATTTTGTTGAAGAAAAGAGTATTGTTTCAGGTGAGAGAATTGAGGCAATGTCGGCAAAGATGATGATGAAAGAGGCGGCGAATGTGACCGCAATTGAATCTCAGTCACCTGTGGCGGCGGCGGCGAAGATGAAAAATGAAGTGCAATTTGCGAAGTGCGAGTGCTGCGGATTGACGGAGGAGTGTACGGAGGCGTACATAGCGAGAGTGCGGGAACGAAATCAAGGGCGGTGGATATGCGGGCTGTGCGCGGAGGCGGTGAAGGACGAGATGGTGAGATCGTCGTCGTCCGAGAGAAGGATCGGAAGAGAAGAAGCTTTAAATCGGCATATGACATTTTGTAAGAAGTTCAGAGCAAAAAGTCTGCCAAAAAATCCGACGGACGAATTAATATCGGCGGTGAAGCAGTTGTTACTGCGGAGCTTGGATTCGCCGCGGTCAAGCAGACAAGGTCTGGTTCGATCACAGAGTTGCTTTTCAGCTATTGATAGTTGAATTTGAGTCTTTGGAACGTGTTTGGTAGTATTGGGAAGAGAATTGTTGGGGGTAAATTAATAGAAGATCAATGGAAGTTATTAGTATTAGGCTTGAATAAATTCTTGCTGCTTAATGTGGTATGCAAAAATTGAACCGGTTATGCATTTGCTTGATTTAGTTGTTGTTGTTGTTAAACAATTCTTTGGTAAAATATATCTATTTGGATCGTATATTGGTGAATCAATTGATGAAAATTTGGCTTTAATTTTGCAAAGTTGTTAGATCTTATGCCTAATTTGTGATGATCTATCAGAATTACTCCCCCTTATGGGTGATTTCGTTATATACTGTTTAATGGAATGGTTCATCTTATTACCACACAATTAATATCTTATAAACGTCATGCAGTTCATTGAACTACTTCAATATTTGCACGTCTAGATTCAAGGCAATTTGATATGAAAATGTTAATTGTCCATAGACCTGAAATAACTTCTGATTGAAAATAAGAGGTGAAAATCTTTTGAAAGGGAGTCTTGGCATAACTGGTAAAATTGTCGCCATATGACCAGAAGGTCACGGGCTCAAGCCGTAGAAACAGTCTCTTGCAGAAACCTCTTGGGTAAGGCTGCTGCATACAATATACCCTTGTGGTAGCAGGAGCTTAGTGCACCGGGCTGCACTTTAGTCTCCTAATGCAGAAATTGAGCCAAAATATTTTTGGATATGCATGGTTCAACAGTTCAAGTGGTTAACTTTAAGCAATTATTGAGTGGACAAAGCCAGCTTATTCCAGTTTCTTCAGCGTTTACTCTAATTCTTTTTAATGAATAAACCATGAAATATTTCTCATTTTTCCCTTGATTCTCTTGGTCTGAGACTCTGAGTGAGAACTTGATGTAAAGTTTTAGAAAATCTACATACGTAACCTATTTTTTCCTTCTTTTTTTCTGGTTTCGTTATTTTTTTCTGGGTGAAGATGCGCTTTTACACTAACAGTAACAGAAGACAAAAAGATAACTGGAGTTTAGAGCAATTTACTTTTACAATGTCGCTGATTTGGAAAACAGAGGTGCAAATCCAGCGCCTTTGATCAAACACTTCTCAAAAGCTGATGAGAGTGACAAATAGATTCTGAAGCAAAATATCTAGTTTTTGATGGTGCTTTTGATTAAGATCACATTTTGTGGTTCGGGTTCCTCACTTCCTCAGCTTCTTCTTCTACCCAAGGTCTGGTCACAGTCTGTTCGGCACATTACACTCATTCATTGAAAGCTTGAAATAAGCATTTGACCGTTGTGAAACAAGTTAATTTTACCCCTACATATGATAGTGTCGCAATAATATTTCAAACATAGTAAGAGAAGAATCATTGATTTACACAATTGATCATTGTGTTTAGTTGAAAAACTAGTAGCTTGAAGCTACCATACACAAGACTATGAGTCACAATATGGGTTAGAAGCGAGACATGTTCTCGCCGTCCGCTTGCTGTAGTAAGGACCTTTGTTCCTCGTGAGCACGTGTCATTGACTAAGTCACCGTGGCGGAAGGGTCTCAATGAACGCCTTGAAATACAATTTCCATCGAGCTCGAGTAGAATTCCTTGTAAACAACTTAGATAAGTGACATGATATTATAAGTGGCAAAGTGGCTTTGCTGTCAGGCTCCATCGAGATTCAACTATTTGTCGCGTTGATTCGTTAAAAATTAAAAATAATTAACCATTTGATTATCTAAACAATCAAGTGAATTTTATTTTTACTTTTCAAGAGTTCTCATCTTAATAAGTAGGAATTAAATGCCATTAACATAATAACATCAGGCTATGGTCAGTGGCGGATACAATTACCAATATTAAAACCGCGGGTTCAGCAGAACTTAATCTTCTTGTTCGAAAGATGTGGAAGATTATCAATAGCAACTAGCTACCCTTTAGAATTGTAAGACCCTATGGGATCGTTTGGTTTGGAAACAAATTATCTCATGATTAATTATTCTGAGATTAGTTATTCTGGAATTAGTTATCACACTTTTCCATTGGATAAAAAAATACGACAATTCCGGAATTAGTTATACCACAATTTTATCTCAACCAAACGTGAGATAAACTAATCTTAAATTTAATTCCGAAATTAATTATCCCTTAACCCTCGTACCAAATGAGCCGAGAACATCATGCCTTCTAGTGGCAGATGAAGGTTATGTGCCATGGATGTGATTTATTGCACCATCACTTTTAACTCTACCAATGTATATAGTTGAATAGTTCTACTACTACTAATAATAATAATAATAGTACGTTTATATTGAATTATTATTTATATAGCCATTATAACGTAGTTCACGCTTATTCATTTAAAATTCTAAATTTGCTTTTGCCTCGTGTCACGCCTGCACACAAATGATCCACAAGAAAAACTCGATTGAGCGGAGTCCCTTTGATCTTGTTGGAAACTATCATTCTGGTAATCAGAAGGTTTTGTGCATCAAATTCAAACGAGTATAAAATAAAGGATCTGGAAATGTTTACTTTTTGTTAAACCAAGTGTCTTAGTCATAAACTCTACTTGTCCAATTGGAATTCAAGGTTGTGAAAAATGAGGCAATATTGAAGGGGATATTCCAAATTCTAGCAAGTTGGTTGAGAACGACTCTTTTAAGTCTTAGGCAGAGAAACAAAATACAAGTCCCAATCTAGCTGTTGCTAATGTGAAGGGCATATGTCGGACAATTTATTGGAAAAATATTGTTGGAGAAATTTTCCTAGAAAAGTTTTTACGAAAAAAACGTGTATGAATGTGATTGTTTTTATTAAAATTTTTGTTTTGTTTTTTAAAAAGTGCATCATAAGTATATGATAATTTTGTTTGGTGAACAAGTAGGAAAGCGGAAGAATTGGTTTTTAAGTCCTTTACAAAGTTGTTTTTAATTTCATGTCTTTTGTTTTTAGGAGATTTTCGTTTTTACACATAAAAGTCTAAAAATAACATACAAGAAATTTGAAAAGATTATTTTTTTATGTTCAAATTGTAAGTGGCACACGAGATCATTTCCTCAAAGAAAACCTAGTGTCTTTTCGTGCTAAGCTTGTAGAATTAAAACTAGCTGTTCTAAGTTAAGGATACGAAGTAGGAGCAGTTTGTTTGATATGCTAATAAAGTTTCATATTTGTAATTGAAAAAGAAATTAAATATGAAAATTTAGAAATACTTTTAATTGTATGTGACTTTTCAAAAGGACTATACGTGATTAATTCAAAGCAAATAATATCATATCTTACTTATAGCATGTTTGACCAAGCTTCTAATATCAACTTATTTTGAGAAATGCTTTTCTCAAAAAAAAAAAAAGTATTTTTGGTGAGATGCAGTTTGCGATTGGCTACTTAGTTTGAAAAGTACTTTTGAGTAGCAATTAGTGTTTGACCAAGCTTTTAAAAGTGGTTCTAAGTGTATTTTTTTCAGAAGTAATTTTTCAAAAAAATGCTTTTGGAAAGAAGCTATTTTTTTCTGCTTTTCAAAAACTGCTTCTGCTTCTCATCAAAAGCAATTTTTTTTTTCCAAAAACACCAAACACCTTAATTTTAGAAGAATAAAAAAACACATTTGATATAAAAACAACACTTTTACCTCAAAAAAAGCTTGACCAAATAGGCTAAAAGTATTTTTGAACTAACTTAGCGTCTTGGCCCAACACAATCAAATCACCAAATTTACAAGCAATTTAGGAGTGTATTTCAGCCATAAATGTTGCCTCTAACTCTTATTGATACTGCTAATCTTTACGATACCTGTTAGAAAATCCCGTCAAAGTCAATATATTTTTAATTCTCACGTCAACAACTTCAGGAACCAAAGAATCTAATGCATTTTCTTCTTTAAATCAAATTCAACCTGCCTCATTGTTTATTTACTGACAATCATTTGTTTGATTTCTTGATCATATAACTTAATTAGTCCAGCTTTAGATTCCTTATGATAGCTAACATTGCACATTACTGTAGATAAAAAAATGTGTTTGGCATAGTCCTGTTTTCTTCCTCCCAGCGTTGAGCTGTCAAATGGACATTAATGCAAAACCAACATTCCAATAAATAAAATTTAGCTGGCATATACAATATTAGTATTGCATTAAAATGGGAAAAAAAATTATGAGACTTTCACATGCAATACAGGCTGGCTTCTGATTTCTGGTTACTCTGGCTTGTAGTCTCCAGGTGAGTATTTCTGCTATTGCCCAACAAGTTTTCTTAAACCAACCCTTCGACAATGTATAAATATCTAAATGTATTTTTTAAAAGATATTTTTCTTAGACTTATTATCACTATTAAGAGCAGTAAAAATGTTTACCCACTGTCTGGTATTTCAATTGGGGCTTGATTAAATTCGGATTTTTCGAAAAGTCCTACATTGAGAGATAAAGCATTTTCTAACAAAAACGACTTCATACTTAGGGTGTGTTTTGTATGAAGGAAAATATTTTTCGAAAAATATTTTTTAATTTTTCCATGTTTGGTTGGCTTAAATATTTTGAAAAATATTTTTCTCGTGAACTCATTTTCCCTATCAAAATAAGGGAAAACATTTTCCAAAACTCCTTTTCAACCTTCTCCGCCCGATTCTCCATCCCCACCTACCCTAAATAGAACTATTATTAGTAGTACTTTCTTTTCATGTTGTAGATAGAGTATTTTTTTCCCAATAAAATGAGTATATTTTTTTCATGATATAGTAAAAGAATTTTCTTTCATTTCAACAAAACAAGTACTTTTTTTTCATGATGTATAAAATATATTCTCTTTCATTTCAACAAATTGAGTAATTTCTTTTCATGTTGTAGAAAGAATACTTTCTTTTTCTACAAAATAAAGTATTTTTATTTTAGTTATCGAGCTCAAATTTCAACGTTGTTCTTGCGTGAAGTAAAATAGCACATTGGGTTTGTGTGAATTTTGAAAAGAATAATTAAATTCTTGAAGAAATTAGAGTCGGAGGGAGAGGGAGGGAAACATGGGAATTTAGGGGAAGGTGAGTTGGGGAGAGTAGCATAAAAAATTATTTTTCTAAAAATATTTTATACTCTCTAACCAAACACTAAAAAATATTTTTCGGAAAATATTTTCACTCATCAACCAAACAAGAAAAAATAAGTGATAAAACTACTCATTTTTCAGGAAAATATTTTTTAGTGTTTGGTTAGAGAGTATAAAATACTTTTAGAAAAATAATTTTCTTTCATATCAAACACGCACTTAAGGTTCAAACTCAAAACCTCTAGTTAAATATGAGTGAATACTTACCACGTCACTATAACCTTTATTGGTATGAACTTAGTAACATTAGCAATAGTATAGGATGAAGATAAGAGCGAAAATAGATGATATTTGGTGATAATTTTGATTAAATATAAGAGAAACTAAAATTTGTATATTAGCGGGAAAAAGTATTCGAGAATGATATAACTATTATAAATATATTATATTATGAATATTCATTTAGTATTTCGTTATAAATAAGCTTCCTAGGCAGAGCTCCAAGCCCTATGGCTGGGGCTAAAAATAGCACTAGATCAAGGCTTGTCACTTATTGTGATTGACACTAACTTTGAAGTGGTGCTGGAAATGTTAAAGCATGGTAACTTAACCCACAACCCCATAATTTTTGAATGTAGGTATTTGATGGAGCAGATGGGGAACCAAGTCATAGGCCATAGCGACAGGGAGCATAATCAAGTGGCAGACCTCCTCGCAAAGGAAGAAGATAGGAAGAAAGTTTTTGACAAGACCCAATTTTTGGCAGTTCCTCCGGTGTTTGCAAATGATGCAGTGTGGGCAGACATCTTAGGAACTATTTTTGAAAGGAAAATTAATATTTGTAATAGTGATATAATGGTAGACGTTGATGAAATTAACATGGGACCTCATCCTCCCCTTATATTGATGTAATTTTGTGAATGTTTATATATAAGTATATATATATATATATATATATATATATATAATTAACCAAAAAAAGAAGAAGAAGCTTATCCATATGGGATTACCCCGTAAATATATTTATCTATTTAGTACTCTATTGGAAATAAGCTTCCTGAAGAAGCTTATTATTTTGGTACTCCGTTATGGATGAATATTACCCCCGATAGAAGATTATCTAGATCAGGTACAATAACAGCTTCAAGCAGCTTGCAGTAGCATCTTACACAGTAGCTTACACATCAGCTTCCTTTATTCTATAAATAGAGGAGATTTTAGTTCATTATGTACATCAATTTAAAGTTGAATAATATATCAATTTCTCTCTATACTTGTCTTTGATTTATTTACTTTACAGTGGTTATTTTATATCACGTTATCAGCACGAGACTCTGCCATCTCGAGCAAATACTTTAAAAGTATCATAGACACGAACTTTCTTTTTCTAAATAATGTCAAATCTTTCTAAATTTGAATTTGTAGCTTTGGATATATCGGGCAAAAGCTACATGTCTTGGGTGCTTGATGCTGAAATTCATCTTTATGCGATGGGTCTGACAGACACTATTAAGGACAAAAATCAGGCATCAAACCAAGGTCGTGCCAAAGCAATGATGTTCATACGCCATCATCTTGATGAGGGCTTGAAAATAGAATATCTCATTGTTAAAGATCCAGTCATACTGGAAATAATTTGAAAGATAGATATGACCACATGAAGATGTCTGTTCTTCCATAGGCACGTTATGATTGGACTCATTTAAGGCTACAAGATTTTAAATCTATTAGTGATTATAATTCTGCTATGTTCAAAATTATTTTTCAATTGAAATTATGTGGTGATAATATTACTGATCATGATATGTGGGAGAAAACTTTTATCACTTTTCATGCCTCGAATATGCTCTTACAACAGTAATATCGAGAGATGGTATTCAAAAAGAATTTTGAACTTATCTCGCATCTTCTTGTAGCCGAGCAACATAATGGGCTATTAATGAAAAACTATGAAAGCCGACCTACTGGTTCTTGTCCATTTCCTGAAGTAAATTAGATAAACTTCCACCAAGTTAAGCGTGGAAGACGTCGTGGCCCCAGTTGTGATCATGGCCGTGGTCGGGGAAGAAACTCTAATCATGGTAATAATAATGCAATAAAGAGCCCTCCTCACCACCAGCAGTGGAAAAGAAAGGAACAAAAGCATGAAGCGGTACAAGCAACAAATGCAGAAAATGCATGTTATAGATGTGGAGGAAAATGGTACTGGTCACGTACCTATCGTACGCCAAAGTACCTGGTTGAGCTATATCAAGCCTCCTTGAAAAAGACAGAGAAAAATGCTGAAGCAAACTTTATTTCTGAAGATAATTTAGACTTCATGCATTTGAATGTAGCTGATTACTTTGCACTCCCAGAAGGAGAAACAAGTCATGTGATCGATGATGAATCTGTAAAAATGTAAATATTTTAATTTACTGATTCATACTTTTGAAAATACTTTTATACTTTTATAAAAGTATGAATCAGTAACTTTTATACTCTATCGTAAACCAGAAGTTTACTGATTCATACTTTTATACTTTGGCATGGCCGTTTGGGCCATCCTATATCAATAATGGTGAGACGAATTACTGAAAATTCGAGTGGGCATCCATTAAAGAACTTGGAGATTCTTTCAAATGATGAATTTTCTTGTGATGCTTGTTATCAAGGCAAAATGATCACTAGACCATCACCAATGAAGGTTGGCATTGAATCCCCTGCCTTTTTAGAGCGTATACATGAGGATATATGTGGACATATTCATCCACCAAGTGGGTTGTTTAGATATTTTATAGATGCATCTTCAAGATGGTCTCATGTGTGACTACTATCATCTCGCAACCTGGCGTTTGCAAAACTATTAGCCCAAATAATTCGATTAAGGGCACAATTTCCAGATTATCCTATAAAGGCTAGTCGCCTTGATAATGCTGGAGAATTCTCATCTCAAGCTTTTGATGATTATTGTCTATCAGTTGGGATAAAAGTTGAACATCCTGTAGCCTATGTTCATACTCAAAATGGCCTTGCAAAGTCATTTATTAAACGCCTCCAATTGATAGCAAGACCACTACTTATGAAAAATAAATTATCCACTACTGTTTGGGGTCATGCTATCTTGCATACAACATCACTTATTAAACAAATGTTAGCTTATACAGCAGCTTGCAGTAGCAGTTTCCTTTCTTCTATAAATAGAGGAGATTTTAGTTCATTATGTACATCAGTTTTAAGTTGAATAATATATCAGTTTGCCTCTATACTTGTCTTTGATTTATTTACTTTACAGTCATTATTTTATAACAATAACAGCTAGAATGTAAGTTGTTTTTCCTTCACGTTAAGTGGAAATATTCACAAGGACCAAATAAAGTTCATTACTCGAATGATCATTCAAGTATTTAAAATTATCTAGTAAAATTATATTTCCTTTTTAATAGAAAGTCGCTTAAATATTTTTATAGCACTCGTAAGGTCACTCAATTAGATTTCTCAAACTTCTGATAGCTAAGTACTTATTTTATCCTCTAAATTATTACTTTTATTTTTTTTCTCTGTTTACTCTATATTATGGACTTACCTTAGAATAACTAAATTTCATTTATAAAGTAAAAAGTGGTTTTCAGGCATGTATAATATTGGAATGAAATAATTGAGCAAAGGTTTCCAGCATATATAATGTATATTATAAATATATTTCTATTTTAAATAAATTTTTTAAATATTATATGCGTGGTATTTATCCTTTAAAAGCTTTTTTTCTCTTCCCTTCCCAATTGTGGTAATACATTTTTTAGTTTTTTTTTGCTGTTACGAATAAATTATTCTAATTAAAATTTTTACTATACTCAAATATTATATTCATTCCAGATGCTTGAGCTCTTATTTTATACAAATATAGTTTCTTAATATAATATTTATGTGATTTAAAAACATTACTCATCAAAACAAGGTACATATGCAACAAGCGTATAAAGGTGGCTAATAAATGGATAAGTTTGCATCTTCGGCTAATATTTATAATTGATAAAGAGCAGCCTTGAGAAATGCCCACCTTGAGATTTTGAGCCGTATTCATAAACAGAAGAGAATGCCATTTGATTATCTTGTTATTTTGCCAATATCTGCAAAATCTCAGCCTGCAAATTAGATCACATATGTAACAATCATAGGTACGGGTGTTCATAAAAATTCGAAAAATCGAACCAAATCAAAAACCGAACCAAATTGACCAAAAAACCGATACTTTTTAGGTTTGATTTGGTTTTGATTTTGAATTTTAAAAACTGATCAAATTTGGTTTGGTTTTGGTTTTAATAAAAAAATAACCGAAAAAAACGAACCAAACCGACTATAGAAGTAGCTATTTAAAATTATTATTATACCTATATATGTATATATTTTTATATAAAATTTCTAAAATTTTATGGTACATATTAGTTGTTTGTATTTTTAGTCTAATTTTTTGCTATTATAATAATTTAATTCTTTGCCTTTACATTCTAGTTTGATTGGTAGTATTATTTTGCTAAGTAAAAGAATTTGTTTCATGTTAAAAATAATCGATTTTTAATTGTCTACTTAAATTATTCATCAATAGTATTTGATTCAATTATCATCAATATATCTTGATAAATGATAGATTTCTCATAAAGCAATTGGTTTGATAGTCTTCTGTTGAAAATATAGTTGCCGGAATATGTGTTTAGTAGTGTATATCTCATATTTAAGAAAAAAATTAATAAATAACCGAAAAACCAACAAACACCGACGAAAGCCGAATCAATAAAAAATGACTTAATTAGTTTGGTTTGATTCAAATATTTGAATAACCGACTTACTTGATTTATTTTTTTAGGGAAAAGCAGATCCAAACTGAACCATGAACACCCCTAACCACATGGGGAAGTTTTTGCTTAGGGTTGTAATAAGGCTGTCCAACGGGACAAGTCGTCCCGTCCCGGTCCCGATCCTGTCTTTTCCTTGTAATGATCCGACCGGTCGTTTTGAGCATTTACACTTCACTCGGTTGTTTCAGGACATGAATAGCTCCGTATGATGTAATATGAGTTATGTGAATCGTCAGTTTTGGTTTTCAGGTTATTCGGAATCGAAATGGAAGAATGGATTTCATTGTCGAAACTTTAAATTGGGAGAGTTGACCAAGTTTGACTTTTAGCATTTGACCTCGGATTTGAATTTTGATAGTTCTGTTAGCTCCGTTGGGTGATTTTGGACTTAGGGGTGTGTCCGGATTGTGTTTTGGAGGTCCGTGGTTGAATTTGGCTCGAAATGGCGAAAGTTAAAATTTTAAAAAGTTTGACCGGGGAGTGGACTTTTTGATATCGACGTTGGATTTTGATTCCGGAAGTTGGAACAGGTCCGTAATGTCGAATATGACTTGTGTAAAAAATTTGAGGTTAATCGGACGTGCTTTGATATGTTTCGGTATCGGTTGTGGAAGTTGAAGTTTCAAAGGTCATTGAATTCTAATTGAGGTGTGATTCGTCATCTCGATATTGTTTTGTGTATTTTGAGGCCTCGAGTAGGTCCGTGTTATGTTATGGGACTTGTTGGTATATTTGGACGGAGTCCCGAGGGACTCAGACACATTGCGAATTGATTTCGGGCTATTTTCCTTCATATTTGCATTGCTGGTTCTGCAGAATTCTGGGCTTCTGGTTTCCTTAATCGCGATCGCGGAGGATAGAACGCGATCGCATAGGGTTGTTGGATGATTGAGTAGGATTTGTTCATCGCGTTCGCGAGCCCAGAGTCGCGTTCGCGGAGGGTGAGGCATTTGTTCAGTGCGTTCGCGAGCTTGGTGATGCGTTTGTGTAGTAGGAAGGAAGGCCTGAGGATGTCAGGCGTTTGTTCTTCGCGATCACGAAATGTGGTATGCGATCACATAGCTCTAGGATTTTGTTCATCGCATTCGTGTCTGTAGTGCTGCATTCGCGAAAGAGAAATTTCAGCTGGTGGGCATTTGTTATATGCGAACGCGTGAAATTGTCCGCGTTCGCGAAGTGTAATAGCTGGGCAGATTATTATTAAATCTCATTTCAGGGGTTTTAGCCATTTTATCATTTTGGGAGCTATGGAGCTCGGATTGAGGTGATTCTTGAAGTAATTTTTACCATATGAATTAGGGTAAGTGTTCTCTACTCGGTTTTGGTTATATTTCATGAATCTATCTTTATTTTTGGTAATTGGTTTGTAAATTTTAAAGAGGAAATTGGGAGTTTTGGCCTAAAGTTTCATAATATGAATTTTTGAGTTTTGAACATCGAATTGGAGTCGGATTTGAGTGAAACTAGTGTGGTTGAACTCGTAATTGAATGAGTTGTCGAATTTTATAAATTTTGTCGAGTTCCGAGGTGCGAGCCTGGGTTGGGCTTTTGGCCTATTTTGGGCTTTTGATTCAAGATTGGATCTTTTTCGATCGGGATTGGTTCCTTTAGCATTGTTTGATGTACTTGAGTTGTTTTTGGTTAATTTCTAGCCGTTCGGAGGTCGGAACACGCGGGATGGCATCTTTGGAGCACCGCTTGGCTTGCTCAACATTGGTATTGGCTTGTTCGAGGTAAGTAACTCTTCTAATCTTAGTGATGAGGGTATGAAACCCCAAAATACGTGTTATGTGATTGGTATTGAGGTGACACACATGCTAGGTGACGGGCGTGTGGGCGTGCACCATGTGAATTGGGACTCTGTTATTTTCATGGCACTGTAAAGTAGTTAAGTTGTCAATCATTCTAGATATCATGTTTAGGCATTTTGCCGATATTGTTTGGACCCATAGTGGTCGTTTTCTACTGTCATCTCACTGATTTCATTGATATTTTATACTCAGTCATATTCATGCATTCATATCATATCTCAATCTGAGTTATTTATTGATATATCATATCATTGTTGTCGGGCTAGTTTCATGACAATGTGAGCCCGTGAGTGAGACTGGAGAGATTGATGACTGAGTGAGGCTGGGGGCCTGTTTGGGAGGATGTTGTCACTATAGCACGTGAGTTGTCCGTGCAGCACGTGAGTTGTCCGTGAGATTCCAGATGTTGATATTATAGCATGTGAGTTGTCTGTGCTGCACGTGAGTTGTCCGTGCGATTCCAGATATTGATATTATGGGACGTGAGTTGTCCGTACGGATTATAGCTCTTGGGCAGAAAGGAGACCCTCAGGAGTCTGCATACCCCCAGAGAGCGCAGTCGACTATAAACAGGGATCGGGCTGCATGCCGTAGCGGGTATTGTACAACACTAAGTGATTGAGTGTGCTGAGCATAGTAAGAGAGAATGCGATACAGTGAGGTTAAGTACTCTGAGAGTGTGAGTACATGAGCTCATCACCGAGATGCATTGCATTTGACATGTGTACTTGTGATACATGCATAGAGGTGCATTTCCTTCTGCTACCCAGTTGTGGGGACATTTATGATTTTACCTGTATCTTGACATGTAGGCATAGAGAAGTACTTTCCTCATGCTATCTGAAAATGAGACATCTTACTTATTATTGAAAGAAGTTTTGGGAAAAATCACAGTTTTCAAACTTACTAGTATTTTGGCTTTTTCGGTACAAGATTTGGGTTTTCACTGAGATACTTGAAAAGAAATGCCTACTTTTTTGGAAATGTGAATAAACTGAGCCTTTTATTTTTGAGATACTCTTTTATTACTTGTACTATGGTGTTATGTTGAGTTGTGGAATATTGGTGTTGGACCCGACCTTCGTGTTAGCTCGTCACTACTTTTAACCCAAGGTTAGGTTTGTTACTTATTGAGTACATGGGGTCGGTTGTACTCATACTACACTTCTGCACCTTACGTGCAGATGTTGGTTATTGATGTGGCTGTGTTCGATGGGAGTTGGATTGAAGATGTACCTACGTTCCGGTTGTAGCTGCCCCTTGTTCGTGGTAGCTTTAGGTCTATGAAACTCTGTTTATGTACCTTTCAAACATACTATGTATTTAATTCATTTCAACTTTGTAAACCCTATTCTTAGAAGCTCATGATTTGTACTACCAGTTCTTGGGGAATGTATTAGATTCAGATATTTCTTTACTTAATTACTTTATTAATTATTATTGGAATTGGTTAGTGGTTAATTGGCTTACCTAGCGGGTTGGGTTAGGTGCCATCACGACTAGTCAGATTTTGGGTCGTGACAAGGTGGTATCAGAGCTCTAGATTCATAGGTTCTACAAGTCATGGGCAAGTGTCTAGTAGAGTCTTGCGGATCGGTATGATGATGTCCATACCTATCTTCGAGAGGCTACAGGACATTTAGGATATACTTCCCATCTTTCTTTCCTTATCGTGCAACATTGATTCTGCTCGAAGCGTAACTCTTTGAATTCCTTCCACGCATTCATATGCACACATGAGCGCTCGGTATCGGCTATGCGCCGAAAGCTTGTGATTCCATGGTTGAGGTAAGAGATGTGATTTTAGCATGCTGATGATGGGCCAGTCTGGAGGACTTGAGGCCGGGTTTTGACGATGGCTTGAGCACAAAGATTTTGATTGTGTCAGCACGTGCTTTTGGACTTATACGTCCGTTAGTGTTCCTATGAGTGGAATTTGTGGCTCGATGAGCGGTAGAATGACTATGTGGTGAGTATGATGAGACTACAAGATGTGTTCAGATTGTTCGAATGTGACGATAAGAGTTTACTTGAGATGTAGCAAGGGCTATGGGGTGTTTGATTTCTGTCTTGATTTGGCATATGGTCTCGAGTTATGGGTGTGTTGAGGGATCTCTCATGCTGTTTAGTTGTGGAGTGAAGTAGATTCTCATGTCTTATCGATGAGTTTAGAATCAAGAAGATTAAGTGATTGCGTAGTAGTCGTGACTGAGGAAGGGTATAGGGAGATATCAGTTGAGGCAGAGCAGGCGAGTTATCTCTTGCGAGGTGTCCTGAGGTTGTGTGGTCCTTATGATGTTTTGTAGAGAGTTCACTTTTCCCAGTGAATGATATATGTTGCAATTTGAGTTTGGATCTCTTGTGGGAGTTGGCTTGACTATTACAAGGGTGAATGCTAGATTTGCAGACAATTTGAGGTATTATATGGTTTGTGTTACATGGGCTTGCGAAGGATTAAGTTGAATTTCAGCACGGAATTCTGGCAGCAATAGAGTATGGATATCGTGATGTTATTGACTATTTTTTCTATGGCTTCGAGCCAAGTGGGGGAGTCTGCTATCGATGAGTGGATTTCACGGTTATGTGTTGTATTAGTTTCGGTTTGAAGTATACTGGTGAATCAGTTATGACTTGCAGAAGTTAAGATTGAGGATGACTGGAGTAAGGGAATTTCTGGATACGGGTTGTATTACACTCTATGTGTATATAGGAATCATAAAATAATTGAGTGGTTATTCGCAAATGATATAGTGTTCATGGAGTAGGAATTTGCTCGGTTGCTTAGGAGTGTGGGTTACTCTTTATTCCCTTGGGTGTTGGTGTGCTAATGGGGCACAGGTCGTTCGGTCCGTTTGGTCGGTTCAATTGAGATTTGAGTAGAGTGGATGACTCTCGAGAATGATTCTAATGGATTCAAGATTTATATGTAGCGATTTGGAATTTTTAAGATTTATATATGGCTAGAAACTGGGAGTTGCATTGGATGGTGTCGAGACTTGTGGCATTTTATATCATTGTGGATTATGCATTTCAGTATCAAAAAGGTGAAAGAAACAGTTTTAGGTTCACATAAGGTCTCTTTAGAGTGAGTGTCGCGATTGTGGTGCTTTGGGGGTGCTTAAGAGAGGAGTCAGCGGCTTATGGGCCTTAGGGCGTTGTGGTTTTATACTAGGGTCTCTTGTGTGGTGAATTTTGGCTAAGGATCGTGGTGTTCCAGCAAGGAGAAGTATCAATTTGAAGGAAATTTGGAAAGGACTTGGAGAAATAGGAAAACTTGATAGTAGGTTGGGTTAGCACAGTAATGGATATAATCGGTTCTTTGGGTACTTATGATGTGACTAGTCTCCACAATTATTTCGTGGCAATGCTCTTGGGTTTTGGTGACCTGCGTGGCTGGGTTGAGTTAGAGAGATTCAGTTCTGATAGCTTGGTTATGTGCAAATGGGTTTCAAAGAGTTCTCAATGGTTTCTACCAAGGTTCGAGGGGTATATTTCCTGCTAGCGTGAGGAGCATGTGGCGTATAGTGAATTTCTACTGGATGAAATCAAATGGAAGGTGCTTGGCTAATTGAGTATGTAGTTGCTTGTGACTCGGAGTGGACTATGAAGTTCTCGTATTTTTCATATAATGGCATGGTATATGCGGTGTGTTATGTGGGATTGAGATTTACGTGAGAGGGATCACAGTTCTGTTTGGAAGCATGGACGGTGGCTTGATGAGAGTATACATTTCAGAAGGGGAAATATGTTTTGATTTATGGATACTTTCCTGGTATTGCGGCACTCTCCTAGTTGATCGACTCCTGATATTCAAATTTTGCTAGGTGGCACGGAAGAATTTTAGAATCATTTCTTGCAGGATGATCATGTATGAGAGATGTGTTAGACATTCTGGCGGTAGAGATGGAATCAGATATGGTGATTCGTGTGTTTTATGGATTTGGCGGCTGGGAGTTCTCAGGAGCAGATTGTTTCATGGTTGTGGACTGTGAGGTTGTGGCCGAAGCTAGCCAAATGATAGTATGTGTTATGATTCAGTCATTGTGGATTTTCGGAGGGTTATTTATCTACTTGTGGGTAACCAGAGTCGATTTGGGGGTCCATTGGCAGGCCCAATTAGGATGTGTATTCTACACCGAGCCGGATTGGTTGGCTCCATACTGCTATTATTGAGGGATGTGCCATTCGGTTGTTGTTGAGCTTATTCGTGTTCTGAGATGATCGGTGAGTTACTCTTCTATGCTACGAGAAGTTGTGATTTGTTGGTTATATGCACATATGGTGTGGTTCTATTGGGGACATATGGCAGAATTTGCGCGAGATGGGTATTTGGGTGATGCATGATTGATTGCGCATTGGTTATGTTCTTTCGGGTTTGTGTGGCATTGTGTCATTTGCTTCTCCATGGTTATGGTAGTGCACTTTGAGTACTTGACGTCAAATTGCGCATGGTTGTTGATTTTTAGCAGGGTGGCTTGAGGTATTTCGTATGGACCAGTATTCGGATAGGGTCACACATTGCAGCGGAGTTATGTTAAGATCTGATCCTTTGTGTTAGATTCATGTGTTTTGGTTCTACGGTGTGTGTTAGGTTCTTAGCATTTTGTTGTGGTGGTATTTTTTGAGCTTGCGGGACAGTTCTCCCGTCTGAATCAGTTTTCCATGATTTGAGTATATTTGGAAGGTTGCTTATTGTTGCACGGATTGCACGGGTTATGGTGTCAGATTGTATTGATGTGGCATGCCACTAGAGTAGTCGTGTTGGATAAGATGAGATCATTGGACCTAGGATGGATACTATCGGAATTGATTACAACATGTTTGGAAGGATAATATCGAAAGCCGGCTTAGAATTTGCTATAGTTCTTGTCGAATGTAAGGGAATTCCATGACGGTTTGATCCGATGAATGGTTATGAGTTCTGCGTGTTTATTTCATCATCGATAGTGTACGAAGGTTTTAGAACGAGGTTTTGTTTGATATGAGGTTTATTACCAGCATTGGGTTGATTAGAACAGCTACTGTAATTAGAAATCATTGCTTCGAGCATTTGAGCTATGTGGTATTTGAATTTGAGTATTTGAGTTATGGTTATGGCTTTCGGTACAACTTGTTTAGACTTATACAGTATGTAGATGCGATGTAACGACCCGGCCAGTCGTTCCAAGAGTTATAGCCATGTTTCCCCATTCCTGCTTCTTTATGTGTTGTTCAACGGTATTGAGTTGTATCGAGTTGGTAGGTTTGGGTCCGGAGTAGTTTTGGAGTGAAATGAACACTTAGTCTCTTAGTTAGAAAGTTAAGTTATAAAAGTCAACCGGAAGTTGACTTATGAGTAAACGAATTCGGATGTGGATTTTTATGATTCGATTAGCTTCGTTGGGTAAAATTAGGCTTGAATTGGCGAAAATTGGAAGTTTAGAAGTTCTTAGGCTTGAATCCGAGGTTGATTTGGTGTTTTGGTGTTGTTTTGGGTGTTCCGAAGGTCCGACTAAGTTTGGGTAGTGATATATGACTTGTTGGAATTATTGATTGAGGTCCCGAGGGCCTTAGGTAAGTTTCAGATAGGTTTGGGTTGTGTTACGCTCGTTTTTCTTATGTTTCGACGCCGTTTCTTCAAGCATAAATGATATCATATTATACAAATGAGCTCCGATTTCTTTTTTGATTGAAGCACTAGATCCGTATCGTAATTACGGACCCGTAGCAAAAAGAATCGTCGAATTTGGACATCGTATGAGAATTTTATGGTCATTTTACTAAGAACTAGGTTGCCAGATTTTTCAGATTAATTACGCAATTGCCACTGACGGTGTATTTTAAAAATCTGCACTATTTGCAAATATTAAAACCTACATATCTCCTTTATTATAAGGTAAAATTTAGTGATTCAAAAGCCTAACTTGACTAATATTTCACAAGGAATCCATTGGAGGCATAAAAGCGAGTTTCGGGATCGTTTGGCAGGAGAAACGAGGCAGAATAGCTGGCAGAAAAATATATAAAATGAGGGTTTGTTCATTCGGTCATATTTTGAGTTGGGGAGCTCGGATTTGGGCGATTTTAGGGGCGATCTTCACCATAAGGATTGGGGTAAGTGTTCTCTACTCAGGTTTGGTTATATTTTATGAATCCATCTTCGGTTTTAGGATTTGATTGATGATTTCAAAGTGAAATTGAGGGAGTTAAGATTTGAGTTTTGGAGAGTTTAAGTGAGGATTTGAGGGACCAAACGGAGTCCGATTTTGATGAATTTTATATGGTTAGACTCGGGAGAGGACAAGGTTTATTATTATGCCATTTTTGACTGATTTCGAGACGTGGGCCCGGGGGCCGGGTTTTGGCCGGTTTCGGATTTTTGGCATATTTTATAGTTTTTATTGTGGAATTCGATTCGTTAGCCTATGTTGATGGTATTAATCTGATTATGGCTAGATTTGGAGCTTTTGAAGACCGAGTCCATAGACGAGGGCATCCCGGAGTAGGATTTTTTGTTGTTAAGGTAAGTAACAGTTTTAACTCTGGCTTTGAGGGTATAAACCCAGAGAATTTGATATCGTGTGACTGTTTGGAGGTAATACCCACGCTAGATTACGGGCGTGTGGGTGTATACCTCGAGGGATTAAGACTTAGTCCATCCCGTGAGGCCTCATGGCCATTATATGTGTTTATGTAGTTACTTGTTGTTGAACTTGTCTGCCTTCATGTTAGAGATCATGCTTAGGCTTTATTCATGCTCACATTATTTGGACTCAGTCATAGAAATTATTGTACATGTTTACCTCAGTCTCTATTATTTGCTAATATGCTGTGATACTTGATGTGGGATTTTTGTTTAGTGCGTTCGCGAGCCTGGTGATGCGTTCGTGTAGTAGGAAGGAAGGCCTAAGGATGTCAGACGTTTGTTCTTCGCGATCGCGAAATGTGGTATGCGATTGCGTAGCTCTAGGAGTTTGTTCATCGCGTTCGCATCTGTGTTGCTACATTCGCGAAAGAGAAATTTCAGCCGGTGGGCATTTGTTCTATGCGAACGCGTGGAATTGTCCGCGTTCACGGAGTGTAATAGCTGGGTAGATTATTATTAAATCTCATTTCGGGGGTTTCGGCCATTTTATCATTTTGGGAGCTCGGATTGAGGCGATTCTTGAAGCAATTTTTACCATATGAATTAGGGTAAGTATTCTCTACTCGGTTTTGGTTATATTTCATGAATCTATATTCGTTTTTGATAATTGAATTGTGAAATTTAAAGAGAAAATTGGGGGTTTTGGCCTAAAGTTTCATAATATGAATTTTTGAGTTTTGAACATCGAATTGGAGTCGGATTTGAGTGAAACTAGTGTGGTTGGACTCGTAATTGAATAGGTTGTCAGATTTTGTAAATTCTTTTGGGTTCCAAGGTGCGGTCCTGGGTTGGGCTTTTGGCCGATTTGGGGCTTTTTGATTCAAGATTTAATCTTTTTCGATCGGGATTGGTTCCTTTAGCATTGTTTGATGTACTTGAGTTGTTATTGGTTAGTTTCGAGCCGTTCAGAGGTTGGAACGCGCAGGATGGCATCTTTGGAACATCGCTTAGCTTGTTCGAGGTAAGTAACTCTTCTAATCTTAGTGCTGAGGGTATGCAACCCCAAAATACATGTTATGTGATTGGTATTGAGGTAATACACATGCTAGGTGGCGGGCGTGTGGGCGTGCACCATGTGAATTGGGACTCTGTTATTTCCATGGCACTGTATAGTGGTCCTACTTTGTTGATTTCCATGTTTTCATCATGTGATAAAGTAGTTAAGCTGTCAATCATTCTAGATATCTGTCACGCCCCAAAACCGAGGAGCGCGACCGGTGCTCAACCGAGTGAACCCGACTGAGCAAGCCTGTTAGATTTCATTCTACCCAAATTCATTCGTGAATAAAGAGGAGATATACTCTGTTAATCAAATACTGAAGAGATTTCATTAACCGCTTCCATTTTATTCCCATTAACAACATCATTCAATATTTCCAAAATAGTACGAGTTTATAGATTTAATGAATAACATGTTGCCAAATACCAACAGTTCTAATCCAATTCTCAACATCAAATACTACCCACAACCTGTCTACAGAGCCTCTAAGTACAACTAAAGAGTAATATGGAAATGCCGGCAACAAGGCCCCGACTATACCTCAACCACAAAGTACATGAGAAACAAAAGATACATGACCCCGAAATGAAATGGGGCTCACTAAATAGGCTGAAAGGAGTGTACTGCTATCACTGATCAATGCCACCTACTGTAGAACCACCTACATCCATTAAAGATGCAGCGCCCCCGGCAAAAGGGGCGTTAGTACTGTCGAATAGCACTAGTATGTATAGCTAAAAATCCTCTTTCAAAATAGAATGCCCATATGATCTATACGTGGAACACATAATATAATGTAATTGAAACAACCTATACAAACAAGGACAACAAAAGGGGCACCTATTGTCTGCATTAATAATGTGTCTCATTAGACCGTCCTTAGTGTTCACATATCATATTATACACTTATGTGTTTCATAGACCGTCCATAGTGTTTATTCATACCGTACATCTATACCTCTTATACACAATGCACCTATGCGTTTCATAGACCGTCCACAGGATTTCATATCACAATGGATTTCATAACACAATGTACCTATGCGTTCATAGACCGTCCACGGGATTTCATATCACAATATACCTATGCGTTCATAGACCGTCCACATGATTTCATAACACAATGTACCTATGCGTTTCATAGACCATCCACATGATTTCATAACACAATGTACTTCATAACACAATGTACCTATGCGTTTCATAGACCGTCCATATGATTTCATAACACAATATACCTATGCGTTTCACAGACCGTCCATAAGGTTTCATAACACAATATACCTATGCGTTTCATAGACCGTCCATAGGGTTTCCTAACACATTGGAAACAAAAGTACAAATACGTACATCTCATAACCTTTCACACCACATATCACCTAATCTGTACTTTCAACCACTTACAACATTATTATTTCATTGGCTCTCTAGGCCATACATATGATTCTTTATTCATGTCGCAATGGCCGTATTTCATATTCCACACTTTCATTTCTTCCCTTTCATAGATCATCATCATAATTATCAACAAGTAGAATATTCCGGAAATCACAACTTTAAATTCATTAGTAATGAAAGCTTTAAACACAATCGATTTCTTTCCAATAAATGGAGTAAAATGATTGGCAATCGAAGTACAAGTTAAAATCATACACAATTTTCACTCACGAATATGTAAGAATGCAAAACACATTGAAAATTACTTACAAAGCATAACATTAGCTAAAACAGTCACGTATGGGCATCACTTGAGTTCATAAACTTTTAGCCGATTATATTGTCGAAGTCAATTTTGGAATAGTTGAGTCAAAGCTTATTTCATAATCTTTCTCACATTATTTCATTTCATTGGCACCATTGGTCACAAGTATAACTTTCACTATTGGCACGTTGGCCACACTTCATATTCCCAATTTACTGATTTCACTTCCAACCATCTTTATAGGTTATCAACAATAAGACATTCCAAATCAAGACTTTAGGTACACATATGAGCAATTAAGAGTCTTAACAATATTGAGATTTTCTCACACAATTTAGCATACTAGCTTTCATTTGAAATACGATTCAAGCCACCACATTTTAATACGCAACCCATACTTTGAAACTTACGGAAACATTATAAAATTCAATTCCAAGAGAGAAAGTTTAGCCAACATACCTCAATTGAGCTTTTTTTAAATTACTACAACGTTTCGGAAATTCTATCAATCCCAACCTATTTGAGACATAACAAAATTGAACCATAATTAGGAAGATATTCATGGTCTCAGCTCATTTGAGCATTTTATCAAACACTAAGCGTGGATTAAGGTTCAAGGTCTTTTTATGGAGGATTCCATCATCCCACAATCCAATCTTTATCATTTTTAGCTCAACAATCTTTTTACACCCTTTGATAACATATGCATGTAAAATAAACAACCCTCTTGCCCAGAAATTATCTTGCTTATTATCCATTTCTAGACAAAATTCAAAATTGAGGGTTAGGGTGTAGAATCTTACCTCTAAGATGAAGACCTAGTGAGTTTTCCTCCTTAATCTTCCAAAACTTGAGCAAGAATTGAAGAATTAATTATTGAGGAACACCTTCTCACTCTAGGGCGCTCTCTCTTACTCTAAAATATCAGATTATACCTCAAAAATGACCCAAAGAGTATATTTAACGAAATAGGGTCGGGTTTTAAAAATCCAAAAATGAAGCTCTGGAATAGGTTCTGCGGTCGCATATGCGACCTCATAATGGTTATGCGGACCGCATATCGGTCACATAATTGGTGTCCAAAATGACCAAAAATCTGGCTGAGTCTGCGGTCACTATGCGGTCCGCATAACTGTTCTGCGATCACATAGTACACCGCATAACAGTTATGCGGTCGCATAGTCGACCGCATAATTGCTTTCAACTGACCCAATTAACTGCCTCACTCTGCGGCCATTATACGGTCCGCAGAGTGATTCTGCGGTCACATAATGGACCGCAAAAATGTACTTTTTCGCCAAAATTTTTCTTTACTTTCCCGTGCATTATTCAACCCAAAAGGTCTGGCACTATGAAACATTATTTTCTTTGCAAATTTTATCGGGCTTTATACTTAAGTTCTTCAAAAATTTTCGGGGTGTTATAATATCATGTTTAGGAATTTTGCCGATATTGTTTGTACCCACAGTAGTCGTTTCTTACTGTCATCTCACTGATTTCATTGATATTTTATACTCAGTAATATTCATGCATTCATATCATATCTCAGTCTTAGTTATTTATCGATACATCATATCATTGTTGTCGGGCTAGTTTCATGACATTATGAGCCTGTGAGTGAGACTGGAGAGATTAATAACTGAGTGAGGCCGGGGGCCTGTTTGTGAGGATGTTGTCACTATAGCACGTGAGTTGTCCGTGCGATTCCACATGTTGATATTATAGCACGTGAGTTATCCGTACTGCACGTAAGTTGTCCGTGCGATTCCAGATATTGATATTATGGCACATGAGTTGTCCATGCAACACGTGAGTTGTCCGTGCGGATTATAGCGCTTGGGCTGAACGGAGACCCTCCGGAGTCTGCACATCCTCAGTGAGCGTAATCGACTATAAATAGGGATCGGGTTGCACGCCGCAGCGGGTATTGTACAGCGCTGAGTGATTGAGTGTGCTGAGCATAGTGAGAGAGAATGCGAGACAGTGAGGTTGAGTACTCTGAGAGTGTGAGTACATGAGCTCATCATCAAGATGCATTGCATTTGACATGCGTACTTGTGATACATGCATAGAGGTGCATTTCCTTCTGCTACCCAGTTGTGGGGACATTTATGATTTTACCTGTATCTTGACATGTAGGCATAGAGAAGTACTCTCCTGATGCTATCTGAAAATAAGACATCTTACTTATTATTGAAAGAAGTTTTGGGAAAAATCATAGTTTTCAAACTTACTCGTATTTTGGCTTTTTCGGTAAAAGATTTGGGTTTTCACTGAGATACTTGAAAAGAAATGCCTACTTTTTTGGAAATGTGAATAAACTGAGCCTTTTATTTTTGAGATACTCTTTTATTACTTGTACTATGGTGTTATGTTGAGTTGTGGAAAATTGGTGTTGGACCCGACCTTCGTGTTAGCTCGTCACTACTTTCAACCCAAGGTTAGGTTTGTTACTTATTGAGTACATGGGGTCGGTTGTACTCATACTACACTTCTGCACCTTACGTGCAGATGTTGGTTACTGATGTGGCTGTGTTCGATTGGAGCTGGATTGAAGATGTACCTGCGTTCTGGTTGTAGCTGCTCCTTGTTCGTGGTAGCTTTAGGTCTATGAAACTCTGTTTATGTACCTTTCAAACAGACTATGTATTTAATTCATTTCAACTTTGTAAACCCTATTCTTTGAAGCTCATGATTTGTACTACCAGTTCTTGGGGAATGTATTAGATTCATATATTTCTTTACTTAATTACTTTATTAATTATTATTGGAATTGGTTAGTGGTTAATTGGCTTACCTAGCGGGTTGGGTTAGGTGCCATCACGACTAGTCAGATTTTGGGTCGTGACAAGGTGGTATCAGAGCTCTAGGTTCATAGGTTCTACAAGTCATGGGCAAGTGTCTAGTAAGGTCTTGTGGATCAGTATGATGATGTCCATACCTATCTTCGAGAGGCTACAAGACATTTAGGATATACTTCCCATCTTTCTTTCCTTATCGTGCAACATTGATTCAGCTCGAAGCGTAACTCTTTGAATTCCCTCCACGCATTCATATGCACACATGAGTGCTCGGTATCGGCTGTGCGTCGACAGCTTGTGATTCCATAGTTGAGGTAAGAGATGTGATTTTAGCATGCTGATGATGGGCCAGTCTGGAGGACTTGAGGCCGGGTTTTGACGATGGCTTAAGCACAAAGATTTTGATTGTGTCAGCAAGTTCTTTTGGACTTATACGTCCGTTAGTGTTCCTATGAGTGGAATTTGTGGCTCGATGAGCGGTAGAATGACTATGTGGTGAGTATGATGAGACTACAATATGTGTTCAGATTGTTCGAATGTGACGATAAGAGTTTACTTGAGATGTAGCAAGGGCTATGGGGTGTTTGATTTCTATCTTGATTTGGCATATGGTCTCGAGTTATGGGTGTGTTGAGGGATCTCTTATGCTGTTTAGTTGTGGAGTGAAGTAGATTCTCATGTCTTATCGATGAGTTTAGAATCAAGAAGATTAAGTGATTGCGTAGTAGTCGTGACTGAGGAAGGGTATAGGGAGATGTTAGTTGAGGCAGAGCAGGCGAGTTATCTCTTGCGAGGTGTCCTGAGGTTGTGTGGTCCTTATGATGTTTTGTAGAGAGTTCACTTTTCCCAATGAATGATATATGTTGCAATTTGAGTTTGGATCGCTTGTGGGAGTTGGCTTGACTATTACAAGGGTGAATGCTAGATTTGCAGACAATTTGAGGTATTATATGGTTTGTGTTACATGGGCTTGCGAAGGATTAAGTTGAATTTCAGCGCGAAATTTTGGCAGCAATAGAGTATGGATGTCGTGATGTTATTGACTATTTTTTACTATGGTTTCGAGCCAAGTGGGGGAGTATGCTATCGATTAGTGGATTTCACGGTTATGTGTTGTATTAGTTTCGGTTTGAAGTATACTGGTAAATCAGTTATGACTTGCAGAAGTTAAGATTGAGGATGACTCGAGTAAGGAAATTTCTGGATACGGGTTGTATTACACTCTATGTGTATATGGGAATCATAAAATTATTGAGTGGTTATTCGCAAAGGATATAGTGTTCATGGAGTAGGAATTTGCTCGGTTGCTTAGGAGTGTGGGTTACTCTTTATTCCTTTGGGTGTTGGTGTGCTAATGGGGCACAAGTCGTTCGGTCCGTTTGGTCGGTTCAATTGAGATTTGAGTAGAGGAATATTGGTGTCGGACCCGACCTTCGTGTTAGCTCGTCACTACTTTCAACCTAAGGTTAGGTTTGTTACTTATTGAGTACATGGGGTCGGTTGTACTCATACTACACTTATGCACCTTGCGTGCAGATGTTGTTTGCTGATGTGGCTGTGTTCGATGGGAGCTGGATTAAAGATGTACCTGCGTTCCATTTGTAGCTGCCCCTTGTTCATGGTAGCTTTAGGTCTATGAAACTCTGTTTATGTACCTTTCAAACAGACTATGTATTTAATTCATTTCAACTTTGTAAACCCTATTCTTAGAAGCTCATGATTTGTACTACCAGTTCTTGGGGAATGTATTAGATTCAGATATTTCTTTACTTAATTTCTTTATTAAATATTATTGGAATTGGTTAGTGGTTAATTGGCTTACCTAGCAGGTTGGGTTAGGTGCCATCACGACTAGTCAGATTTTGGGTCGTGATAGTCCCGTCTCGTTTATCCCATATTAAACGGTACACGAGATGGGACGGGCTGCCCATTTCGTCCCATTTATCCCGTCTCGTCCCGCCTCTCCCGTCTGTCTCATCTGTCCCGCGTGTTATTTAATTTTATTTTTATTTTTTTGAAATAGAGTCGTTGGCCAACAGCTATAAACGGCCATATTTGCCCCCTCCCCCTCCCAAAACACCCCCTACCCCCCAAACTTTTAATTTAACCCCTAAATTTATTAAATTATACTTTGGCCCTATTTTTAACTATAAATAACCCCATCCTTCTTTATTTTTTTTCACAAAAATCAATCATTCTCTCTCAAATCTCTTACGTTCTATATAGATTATTCTCTAAATTTTCTCACAATCAACTAATTTTCAACTATTTGTGCAAATATTTGGAGCAACTTTAAGCTTCAAATTAATTCGTCAAGTATTTGGAGTAATTTTTGGGGCAATTTCTTCAAGTTTCAATATTTAATCACGGTACACTCATTCCATCTCCTAATTTAATATATAATTTTTGCGTATCATTTTAGTACTTAATTTTTGTGTTTACTTTACATGTTCTATTTTCGTATTTCATTTGTGTGTTTAATTTTTATGTTAACTTTTTTAATTTAATTTCGTATTTAAATTATGCCTCCTAAAAATGTATTTGGCATGTTTAAAAAAATAGTAAAGGTGATAGTAGTAGTTATCCTAATCCTTTTCCTAGAATTAGAAAATATATAGATAAAATGACTCATGTTGATGAAACTTCATTTTTCCAATCCCTTGCAAGTTGTAATATTAATTTCGGAGAACAACTAGATCATGAAACTTTACAAAGACAATGTGGCAATGATATTTTTATTGAGGATGAAGAAAATAAGGAAGAAGAATTAGATGAAACACCCACTAGTCCCGCAACACAAGCTCCAACTCAGAGTCAATCTCGGTCTGGAACTTTACCCCCTGTACCTCCTGTAAGGGGTAAGCGTAAGGTTGAACGTACCAAAACATCACTTGTATGGAAAGTTTTTAAATATGATAGAGTCAATGAATATGCTATGTGTAAAATGTAAGCAATGATTTGTACATATACAAAGTGGTGGGACGGGAGGTTTATCAAGACACTTACTTAAGGACCACAAATCTTTTTGGATACCAGCTCAAATAGATCCCGAAAAAATTTCGGATCCTAGTAGCGGTACTGGCGCTCCTAGTGGATCTGGCGGGGGTTCTAACTTTTTACAACAACAGCTTGACCCTGCTTCTGATAACATTTTACGTCCTTATAACAAAGATAGAGATCGTGAAAATTTAGCAAAAATGGTCGTTGTCTGTGGCTTACCTTTTACTTTTCCTTCTCACCCTTCTTTTATGCATTATATACAAGAAACTTATAATCATGCTTTTCAAAGTTGTCCTAAGACCACAGTTAGAAATGATATTTTTAAATTTCAAACCGAATATCTTTAGTATATTCGTTGTATATTTTTTTCACTTAGATTGTAATGTGTCTATCACATCTGATATAGGTCGTAGTCTAAATGGTTGTGATTATTTAATTGTTAAATGTCATTGGTTTGATCATCACTGGAACATGCAAAAACGTATTATTGGAGCATATATTGCAACTACTGTTCGACAAATAGTTGATTTTTATGGGCTCATTGATAAAGTTTTAACTATCACCTTACATAATGCTTCTGCTAACACAACCACGACAACTAGCTTAAGAGCTAGACTTTGTCCAATTAATCCAGTAATTTTTCATGTTAGATGTGCATGCCATATTTTTAACTTGGTTGTAAAAGATGGTATTAATTTATTTTCTGATGCTTGAAGTAAATTACAACATGCTTGCGGCTATATTTTTTGTGCTAATAAAGCGAGTAGACTTCGTAAATTTTCTCAACAATGTGCTAGTGCTAACCTTCCATATAGAAAAATTCCAAAAGATATTTATACTAGGTAGAATTCTACTTACGAAATGCTTAAAGTTGCTTATGATTATCGGGTGCCTATACAAAAGGTATTTAATATGCATAATAGTATCTCCGCTGATCAAATTGTTGATTCTGATTGGGATGCGATCAAAGAGCTTACTAAATTTTTAGAAAAATTTTATTATGCTACAAAATAATTTTCTGGTATATATTATCCTACCGTTACACAAATATTATGATATATTTGTGGAATTCCTGTTGTATTTGGTAAGTATAAAAGAAATCTAACTTATGCACCGACCATTAATGAAATGATTGCAAAATTTATATTTTTTTTCCTATTCCCCAAGTTTATTTAATGCTTAAATAATTATTATTATTTTAAAAAAAGAGGCCCACTTAAGGCCCGTGAACCGTCCCGTCCCATCCCATTTCATTTGTTAGCGGGATGAGATGGGCCTATCGTTTTGTTCCGTTTAGGCCCGTCTCGCCACCGTCTCGGCTGAATGTCGTCCCGATCTGTTTATTTGATTCTGTCCCGTCTCGTCCTGTCACGGTGGACAACCATAGGTTATAAGGATAATTTGGTCATTTGAGGTTAAATGGAACATTATGGTGGGCTAAAAAGGAATATTACTATAACTGCTATATAAAATTTTGAGTACCTTAACTAAATTTACCTTTACTTATGTCATGGTATGTCACTACACACTTCTCACAATAGCTTTACTTTGAACTCTCCCATGTGGACCCCACGTCCCCTCCCTACCTAAATCGTCTCTCAACTTTGCATTTTCCAACCATTCATATCATTACAATTGTCACTATTTACTAATTGCATACACCTATATTAATCTTTTAGCTTCTGGTTATGTAATTAATATATAGTGAATTACCACTATAGGTAAATTATGTGACTAGCTTTTTGGAAAAGTTCGAATTTACTTGATAGGTTCTTCCATATCAAATTATCAACCATATAAATAATATAGTTGTTTTTGTGAAGAAAACTATAATTTCACTTATATTTTTTTTTTTTTAACAAATGAGTTGCTTTCAATTGTTGGTAGACTATTTTGTCCCACTGTTTATCTTTGTTAGCTTGTTATAACTGCTATGCAGTCTTTTGGTTTAAGTATAAGGAAAAATTACTCAAATACTCACTCTATAAACTTTCCCAATAAAAAATAGTCCAAAATAAAATATCTACTAAAAAAGTCCAAATGTCATTTTAAGCCCAAATGGTTTCAATTAATGTCAGTTTTTTTGTAAATATGTTTACCTTTCTATACACTATATGAAACCTTATTACCCTTCCTACTCAAGTTTCAATTTAATTACATGGGTATATACAATTTATCAATTATATACAATTTAGGAATTAAATTGTAACGACCCGACTTGTCGTTTTAAGAATCAACGCCCCGTTCAGTGACTTAAGGTCTCGAGCATTTCGTAATATGTATTATAACCCGCGGGTGTGGTCAAGTTTGATTTTCGGAAGATTCCAAAATAAATTGAAAGAACAATTCTTATTTAGAAATTTAAATGGAAAGAGTTGATCGGAGAGTTGACTTTTGAGCAAACGACTCCGGAATAGAATTTTGATGATGTCAATAGTTTCGTATGGTGATTTCGGACTTAAGCGTATGTTCGGATTTGGATTTGAAAGTCCGTAGGACAATTCGACGTATTTTGGCAAAAGTTAAAAAATAGACGATTTTCGGAAAGTTCGATCGAAGGTTGAATTTTTGATAACGAGGTCAGAATTCGATTCTGGAAATTGGAATAGGTCTGTTAGGTCATTTATGACTTGTGTGAAAAATTTGAGGTCAATCGGACTTGATTCGATAGGTTTCGGCATCGAATGTAGAAGTTGTAAATTTCATAATAGACTAAAGTTTCAAGTGAGTTCGTACAAGACCTAAATTCAAATGAGCATAACTCTCATGATACGAAGTATTATATGGTGTATTACCTATCAAATGAAAGATCATTGAGTCTAGTTTCTAACGCTTCAAACCATTCATCATTTGGATATTCCTACAAGACGTTATGACCAAATTACCAAACACTGGAAAAATGCGATTCTGCGACCAATTCTGGAATAGTTATGCGATCGCGAAACTGCTTCTGCGACCACAAACTGGTCGTAAAATGGAGCAGAACAGCCCAGTTCTGGGCACTAATTTTTGTGATCATTGTGCGGCCCGCATACCCATTTTGCGGTCCATTATGCGACCGCAGACCTGCTTTCGGAGGATTAATCTTTCTATTTTCATAACCCGACCCCATTTTAATAAATAGCCTTTGGGGCTTATTTTGGGATATTTTTCTGAGAGTTTTAGAGAGAGGTAAGAGCATTTTGGAGAGAGAAGGAGGGAACCTAACATTCTAATCATCCATATTTTGGAGAGAGAATGAGGGAACCTAACATTCTAATCATCCAATCTTCAAGAATCAAGGAAGCTAATCACAAGATCTTCATCTAAGAGGTAAGATTCAACCCCTAGTCTTCAATTTCGAATTTGGGGTAAAGGATTGGTGATTGGGAGTATGATTCTTGGGTGTTACAGTATTATGTATACATGCTTGTACCAATAAAGTTTGTGGAAAGATTGTTGAGATCAAATAAGTAAAGATTGGGTTGTGGAATGAAGAAAATCATGTAAAAGAACCTTGTAACCAAATTTGCACACCTAGTGTTTGATAAAATACTCAAATGAGCTAAAACCATAAAAATCATCCTAATTATGGTTCACTTATGTTATGTTTCTAAATAGATTAAAGTTGCTAGGATTTTCGGAACCTCGTAGTAATGTAAGGAAGGCTCAAAAAAGATTGGGCCGTTCGGAGGTCAATTCACGTGAGAAAGCTATTTTGGAATATCGGCCTAAGTTCAAAAAGGTAAGTATCTTGCCTAACCTCGAGTGGGGGAATTACCCCTTAGGCATCGAGTTTTATGTGCCTTTTGTGAAAGCCGTGTACGCGAGGTGACGAGTACGTACTCGGGCTTATATGTGCAAAATGTATTGAGTTAAAGTCTTGGGCATATTGTATAGTAAATTGGATAATTGTTGGCATTTATAAAATCATCTACTTGCCATGCCTCAATTCGCGTTTGTTGAATTTATTTTTGTATGACAATTTGAGGTGATTATTACTTGTATATTTATGCGGATTTCGTGAATTTGATGATTTGATATTTCTCGAAATTTAATTTCTTTATGAATTTTCCGTCTCAAATAATTAATTAAACAAGCTGAAGAATGAGTGTTAGTATAATTATCAAAATTTGGATTAATGAAGGTGTTGCCCTATGCTGATTATTTTTCTTTCGTTGTTGATTGTTTTTAAGGTTTTATACACATTGTGTGGAGTCTTGGGCTATTTGTTGTGAAATTAATTGATTTTGTTATATCTTTGAAATTTGTTGTGTCCATTGGGCAAATCGTGATATGAATTGATTTTGTTATATTGCCGTGAGAATATTCCATGTAAATTGTTGTGCTATTTGAGTTATTATTTTGAGGATATAAGGGTGGCATTCCACTGTTGATATAATGTGGGTATAAGGGTGACATTTCACTATTGTTGTATGTATTGGGATATTGTCTGGGCGGAGAGATAAGGGTGGCTATAGGAGAGATAAGGGTGGTTATAAGAGCGATAAGGGTGGCTATAGGAGAGATAAGGGTGGCTATAAGAGCGATAAGGGTGGCTATTGATATTGTCAGGGCGGAGGGATAAGGGAGGCTATTATAGGAGTAATAAGGGTGGCTATAGGAGAGATAAGGGTGACTATTATCAGGGATGATATGTGATGATGTAGTACCATTGTGGAACTAGCCATGTAGGGTTTTTGTCTAAGATAGCTATTGGCAATGTTATGGCTTACTATTTCGCTTTTCAGTGCATGTCCTATTTACTAGCTATCGCTTTTGCTTTGCATCTTTCTTCTAGATTTCGTGGTGTTCCTATTTTTCTTATGATTGTTGTGGTGATACTAATATTTACTAATATTGTCTCCCTTTGCTTTGCATCTTTCTTCTGGATTTCATGGTGTTCCTATTTATCCTATGATTGTTGTTGTGATACTAATATTGTTTCCTTTTTGTCATTTTGTCATTTTGTCTTTTTATTTTTTTGAGCCGAGGGTCTTTCGAAAATAGCCTCTCTACTCCTTCGGGGTAGGGGTAAGGTCTGCGTACACACTACCCTCCCCAGACCCCATTAGTGAGATTTTACTGGGTTGTTGTTGTTGTTGTTGATATGTGATGATGTAGAGTGGTTGCATTGGTGATTTTTATGCGATGTTGTGGTTTTTCTTGTGTTTATTTTTATACCTTATGCAATTTGTCTTATTGTTTGTAAATTGATAATAGTCTGATTTATGTTGAAATTGGGAGTCTGTGGCTATTGCCAGGCAGATTATGAAAAGAAATGTGGGCACGAGGTGCCGTGAGTAAATAATGATGATGTTGGCACGCGAATTGTCCGTGCAGTTGAGATATGAAACGTGGGCACGAAGTGTCGGGGAAAATATGATGGTTTTATTATTGGCACGTGAACTGTCCATGCAGATGCGATATGAAAAGTGGGCACGAGGTGCCGGGAAAATATGATGATTTAATTATGGGCACGAAGTGCCGTGAAAATATGAAAGTAGGCTGAGACCCTTGTTTACGAAAAATATAAAATTGGGCAGAGACCCGTACTTTATGATTTTAAAATGAGGTGTCACAGGGTGACTTACATTTGAAAGATATTTATTTGAGGAAGCTATATTTGAAAGAGATTTATTGAAATAATTATATTTGAAAGATACTTAATAGGGTGAATTATATTTGAAAGAGATTTATTGAAAGAATTATATTTGAAAGATATTTATTTGAGGAAATTATAATTGAAAGAGAGTTATTTGGAAGAATTATATGTGAAAGATATTTATTTGAAGGACTTGATTTAATTAGGTGTACTTGTATTTACTATTTGTTGAGCAATATTAATGGTGCTCTTGTTGCCATGCTGTGCATATCTGTGACGACCCAAAATGTTCTCTTATTGTTATTTGTTTTCTATTATTCTGTATACTATATTGCATAGGTTATTAGACTAGTGAGTGTCTTAACTGTAACTCGTCTCTACTCCACTGAGGTTAGTCTTGATACTTACTGGGTACCGACTGTGGTGTACTCATACTACACTTCTGCATATTTTTGTGCAGAGCCAGGTATTGAAGATATCAGACTCGGACAGAGTTAGAGTGGGATCGCAAGGATTCAAGGTAGAGCTGCTTAGTCGTCGCAGTTCCTTGGAGTCTTTTTATTTTTATTATACTATTAATTATTATTATTCAAACGGTATTGAGTATTCGATCCTTATATCATTTCATGTATTTAGTTAGAGTTCGTGACTCAGTATTACCAGTCTTGGGAGATTTTCATATTAGTTTCCGCTGTTGGTTTATATATATATATATAAAACAAATGGCTTGAAATGTGATTATAATCGGCTTACCTAGTCTTAGAGGCTAGGTGCCATCATGACGCCTGAGGTGGGATCTTGGATCGTAACAAGTTGGTATCAGAGCTCTAGGTTCATAGGTTCTACGAGTCACGAACGAGTTTAGTAGAGTCTTGCGGATCGGTACGGAGACATCTGTACTTATCTTCGAGAGGCTACAGAGCTAGTAGGAAAATATTTCACTTCTTTCATTCCTTATCGTATGACATTTATTCAGCTTGAAGCATATATCTTATGTTCTTATGCATCCACTCGTGTATGAAATTACGCACTCGGTATCAACTATGCGCCAACGGTTCGTGATACTACAGAGGGGTTATAAGGGAGCCAGGGTTGCTCAACCATTGTTATAACGTGTCGTCCAGATCGAGGATACGGGAGTATTGAGAGATCATTCAGTTTTGCACATGGGGGTGCAACAGGTTCTGACACTGGTTGATAAGTATGATATTAAGAAGGTTTAATTAATTGTCTAATCATCACAATTGTGGTAGGGTCACGAGGTGGATGTAGAGATAGTTGGTGGTATTAGAGACTATGTAGTTCGTATGGGATTTCTATTTAGCGAAGGGCACATACGCAGCCAAGGCACTGGAGGAAGCGAGTTTAATTGTCACGAGGATGACATGTTCCAAATAAATGGCTTGAGGTGTCTTATGACCGGTGTCCTAGGAGTGATGAAGAATGTATTGTGGATCATCGGAATTTGTCCTATGGCTTCGTGCCAAGTGAGGGAGCCCACTATCAACGATCAGATTGCGGGGTCATGTGTTATATGAGTTTTGGCCTGAGATGTATTTATGTGGTATTGAAAGGTTCTACGAAACATGTATATGATTAAGAGCTGAGATTTGTATGGGATGATGCTGGGACTTGCGGTATTCCCGCGTCCTTAATAATTCTATATTTCAGTATTATCGGGGTCATGGAAATAATTTCAGAATACTCGGGGTGTTCCAGTAAGTTCTTTTAATGCATCACTGGCACGTGGTTCCTATAATGGTTATTCCAGTTATCCGGCACAGACTCAGTGTGAGCAGCCGAACCCGCAGAGGGGTTGTTATGAGTGTGGTGATACTAGACACATCAAGAGAAATTGTCCCAGACTTGGGAGGGATGAATTTCATCAGAACACTCATGCTACAAGCTTTATTCCAGTTAATACTCCCCGTGCATAGCCAGTTAGGGGTGGAGGACATGCGGGTAGAGGGCGCCTAAGAGGTGGAGGCCCGACCCATTGATATAATTGCTATAAATTGGCTGAGGTCGATACACCAGATGGTGTAATTACATGTATGATTTAATTTATAATAAAAAGAGCACCATTCTTATTTTGATTCGATTCTGATTATCGAGGTGAGAACTCCTTTCATGCTCCTTACATATGGTGGATTAGTGAATTTATACTCCACTCCCGTGTTTATCCCTGTTGGGAGATTTTATGGTGTTAGCCCGTATGTATCATTTTTTTTTTGTACATTATTGTGGGTTATGAGTCCAAAGGTGACTTTCTATTACTTTCTATAGTAGGTTTCGATGTGATTTCGGAATAATTGAATTTAATTGTATGAATTATATGCCTTACCGGTATGAGGGTTCATTATGTGTTGAAAAACAAAATTGTTTACGAAATTTATTGAAAGGAAGAAAGAAAGGAAATTAAAATTTTCAGTTGGCACAATGTGCAAAATACTTGTGATTCAGAGTTGAGGACGATATCCTCGCATTTTTATATGATGTGAAATATTTAAATTGGGCTACAAGCTGCGGTGAAAGTTATATAAGGACAAGATCCTTGTGATGAATGTTTATGTGTTTAAATTCTCCCTTTATGAAATTAAAACTTGTACTATAGTATTAATAAAGAGTCATGCCTGTTAGGCTTATTTGATAATTCTTTTATGTGTTTTTGTGCATATTTATCCATAATTGTGAGGCAAATAATTGAGTTTTAGCCTATGAGGTGAGTGCCTAGGTGGCGTTAAATGTGACTCGTTAAGTCGAGTAAATAATTATGAGGTATTCATGTCTCACATTTTGCTGTCAGTGTTGTGAAAAATTCGAAACGAGGTTTTTTTAATATGAGGTTAATTGGCGATGTTGTAATCGATTATGAACAACTATTAAGACGAGAGGTGTGGTGATGGCCATACATATGATGTGCTTCATGCCCTTATGTCATTATGATAATGTGATGCTTGTAATGTTGAGATTAGTGTTATTGGTATATACATTGTGGTGCTTTATTGGGTTGTGGATGTGTTATTAGGAGTTATTTTGGTGTTACTCTGGCAGGTGGATAGGCCCCATTTACAGGGGAGACTCTGCCGAAATTTCTGAAAAATTTGGGATTTAGTAAAATTTGGGGGATTGAGACGTGTGAAAGAAGATATAAGTTATGTTATATGTTTGAGGGCGCACTCTACTTCTCAATCAAGGGCGAATGATCCTAAGTGGGGGAGAATGTAACACCCCGAAATTTTTTTGAAGTACTTCAACACTATCAAGAAAGTTGATGTATGCGTAGGCACGAGTTGCTATAGCCAGTTGAGACTAATACCATGCGTTGATGTGAAAATCAGGCATTTTGAAAATGTTTGGGGTGTAAGAATACACTCAGTAATTTAATGTCCTCAGAAAGATTCTTGGCACGTTCGAGGACGAAGGTATATTTAAGAGGTGGAGAATGTAACGACCCGACTTGTCGTTTTAAGAATTAACGCCCCGTTCAATGACTTAAGGTCTCGAGCAACTTCGTAATATGTATTATGACCCGCGGGTGTGGTCAAGTTTGATTTTCGGAAGATTCGGAAATAAATTGAAAGAACAATTCTTATTTAGAAGCTTAAATGGAAAGAGTTGACCGGAGAGTTGACTTTTGAGCAAACGACCCCGGAATAGAATTTTGATGATGTCACTAGTTTTGTATGGTGATTTTGGACTTAGGCGTATGTCCGTATTTGGATTTGGAAGTCCGTAGGACAATTCGACGCATTTTGGCGAAAGTTGGAAAATAGATGATTTTCGGAACTCGATCGAAGGTTGAATTTTTGATAACGAGATCGGAATCCGATTCTGAAAATTAAAATAGGTCCGTTATGTCATTTATGACTTGTGTGCAAAATCTGAGGTCAATCGGACTTGATTCGATAGGTTTCGGCATTGAATGTAGAAGTTGGAAATTTCATAAAAGACTAAAGTTTCAAGTGAGTTCGCACAAGACCTAATTTCAAATAAGCATAACTCTCATGATACAAAGTGTTATATGGTGTATTACCTATCAAATGAAATATCTTTGAGTCTAGTTTCTAACGCTTCAAACCATTCATCATTTGGACATTGCTACAAGAAGTTATGACCAAATTACCAAAGGTTAGAAAAATATGATTCTACGACCAATTCTGCGATCGCAAAACTGCTTCTGCGACCGCAAACTGGTCGCAGAATGGAGCAGAATAGCCCAGTTCTGGGCACCAATTTTTGCGATCATTGTGCGGCCCGCATACCCATTCTGCGGTCCATTATGCGACCGCAGACCTTCTTTCGGAGGGTTAGTCTTTCTATTTTCATAACCCGACCCCATTTTAATAAATAACCTTTGGGGCTTATTTTGGGGTGTTTTTCTGAGGGTTTTACAGAGAGGTAAGAGCATTTTATAGAGATAAGGAGGGAACCTAACATTCTAATCATCCAATCTTCAAGAATCAAGGAAGCTAATCACAAGATCTTCATCTAAGAAGTAAGATTCAACCCCTAGTCTTCAATTTCGAGTTTGGGGTAAAGGATTGGTGATTGGGAGTATGATTCTTGGGTGTAAGAGTATTATGTATATATGCTTGTACCAATAAGAATTGTAGAAATATTGCTGAGATCAAATAAGTAAAGATTGGGTTGTGGAATGAAGGAAATTTTGTAAAAGAACCTTGTAACCAAATTTGCACACCTAGTGTTTGATAAAATGCTCAAATGAGCCGAAATCATAAAAATCTTCCTAATTATGGTTCACTTATATTATGTTTATAAATAGATTAAATTTGCTAGAATTTCCAAAACCTCATAATAATGTAAGGAAGGCTCAAGAAAAATTAAAGCCGTCCGGAGGTCAATTCACGCGAGAAAGCTATTTTGGAATATCGGCCTAAGTTCAAAAAGGTAAGTACCTTGCCTAACCTCGAGTGGGGGAATCCCTTAGGCATCGAGTCTTATGTACCATTTGTGAAATGTGAAAAGCCGTGCACGCGAGATAAGGGTGGCATTCCACTGTTGATATAATGTGGGTATAATAGTGGCATTTCATTATTGTTGTGTGTATTGGGATATTGTCTGGGCGAAGAGATAAGGGTGTCTATAAGAGAGATAAGGGTGGCTATAAAAGCGATAAGGGTAGCTATAGAAGAGATAAGGGTGGCTATAGGAGCGATAAGGGTGGCTATTAATATTGTCAGGGCAGAGGGATAAGGGAGGGTATTATAAGAGTGATAAGGGTGGCTATAGGAGAGATAAAGGTGACTATTATCCGGGATGATATGTGATGATGTGGAGTGGTTGCATTGGTAATTTTTATGTGATGTTGTAATTTTTTTTGTGTTTATTTTTATACCTTGTGCAATTTATCTTGTTGTTGGTAAATTGATAATAGTCTGATTTATGTTGAAATTGGGAGCCTGTGGCTATTGCCAGGCAGATTATGAAAAGAAATATGGGCACGAGGTGCCGTGAGTAAATAATGATGATGTTGGAAATTGAATTGTCCGTGCAATTGAGATATGAAACGTGGGCACGAAGTGCCGGAAAAATATGATGGTTTTATTATTGGCACGTGAACTGTCCGTGCAGATGTGATATAAAAAGTGGGCACGAGGTGTCGGGGAAATATGGTGTTTTAATTATGGGCACGAAGTACCGTGAAAATATGAAAGTAGGTTGAGACCCTTATTTACGAAAAATATGAAATTGGGCTGAGACCCGAACTTTATGATTTTGAAATGAGGTGTCACAAGGTGACTTACATTTGAAAGATATTTATTTGAGAAAGTTATATTTGAAAGAGATTTATTTGAAGGACTTGATTTAATTAGGTGTACTTGTATTTACTATTTGTTGAGCAATATTAATAGTGTTCTTGTTGCCCTGCTGTGCATATCACTGATTGATTTGTGTTGCTTTTATTGTTATTTGTTTCCTATTATTCTGTATACTATGTTGCACAAGTTATTAGACTAGTGAGTATCTTGAATGTACCTCGTCTCTACTCCACTGAGGTTAGTCTTGATACTTACTGGGTACCGACTGTGGTGTACTCATACTACACTTTTGTACATTTGTGTGCAGAACCAGGTATTAAAGATATCAGACTCGGACAGAGTTAGAGTGGGATCACAAGGATTCAAGGTAGAGCTGCTTAGTCGTCGCAGTTCCTTGGAGTCTTTTCATTTTTATTGTACTATTCATTATTATTCAAACAGTATTGAGGATTCGATCCTTGAGATCATTTCATGTATTTAGTTAAAGTTCGTGACTCAGTATTACTAGTTTTGGGAGATTTTCATATTAGTTTCCGCTGTTGGTTTATATATTTAAAAATAAATGGCTTGAAATGTGATTATAATTGGCTTACCTAGTCTTAGAGGCTATGTGCCATCACGACGCCTGAGGTGGGATTTTGGGTCGTGACATAAATGAGATATCCCTCCCCCCCCCCCCCACGTTTCTCCTTTAATCACGCTAAAATATTTCTAACGTACATATCCCACTTCCCCCATGTATATCCGCCCACACACGCAACGATTCTGATCCTCTCTCCCTCTGTTAACATTTTCTTCTATTTTTGTTTAAAAAGCTTTTATAATTTCTCTCTCAAATTTTCTGATTTTTCTCTCAAAATCCCTACGAAATTCTTAGTGCTTCAAATTTTTCTTCCCTTACGATGAATAAGAAAGGAACTTCGAGGAATAGCCCTAAAAAATCTACTGATGATGATAATCCTACTTTTGATTTGGGTGCTTTCTCACAGGATTCACCCAAAAAATGTTGAAATCCAGACATGCAATACCAGAGAGAAAGTCTAAGCTTTCTCCTCTTGAAGCTAGGGCAGAGGCTAGAACAAAACTCACGCATGATAGGGATGCTACTGAAGTTTCGACATATGCTAAATCTGTAAAGCAGAAGGGCAAAGAAATTGCTCGTGATGATGATTTCGTCGAAGAAGAAGTTATTCTGAAACCTGCGAAAAAAATCAAAGTTTCTTCTACTGGCAAACCTTCAAAAAAGAAGAAGGTTCAAAGATCTCCTAAAAACATACCCCAACAGTCATTGGGGAAGGTAAAATTGTAGTACTTACAATTTTTGTTTTTTATTTTTACTTAAAAACCATTTTCATTCTCATCCTGATACCTATTTGTTTTGTTCTGTAATTGTAGAAATTTTATCTAATTTGTGTATATTTCTTGTTGTTTATCAATTTTCCTACGTATTTCTGGAAATTATAGATTTATTGTATATTATTTAAAATAATTTTGTTAGAGTACTGGTCCGGTCCCTTGGCGGGCTAAACGGTCCCAACGATTTTTTTTAAAAAAGAGTTGTTTGGCTTTTGAAAAAAAGAGTGTTGGCTCTTCTAAAAATAGCCATTTAATCCCCCCCCCCTCTCCCGCACAAAAAACAAATTTTTAACCCCAAAATTTATATTGTTATACTTTGTTCCTATTTTCTACTATAAATACCACCTCATTCTTTCATTTTTCTTACAAAATTAATATCAATCTATCAAAATCTCTCTCTAATTTTCTTCAATACTTGCTACAATTATTTACTTTATCAAAAAATAGTGAAACAATTATGAGGTAGATACTATTGCTTACTTTATTAAAACAAATAGTCAAAAAATATTAAGGTTGTTAGAATTTTCAAAACAATTGTGACGTTGGTGAATTGGAGTCTTCAAGTTTTTAACGATAATCAATATTCAATAAGTTGTTCGTCAATTCGGTAAACTCGTTCCAACTCTTAAATCTTAATATTATAGTTTTGTTTGTTTTATTTAGTTTTTATTACTTGATTAATTAAAATGTCTTCCTTAAGAAATATTTTTGGTAAAAGTAAGAATAAGGGAAAATCTAAGACTGGCGAATCTAGTGGTACTGTTGTTCCTCCTCCCCTGCCCACGACTCCCCGATCCAAACCCAGTAGCCGTTAAGTGAATCCCGACGGCACCTTTGATATTTTGCAATGGTAGAAGAACAAAAAAATACTTTCCGATTTTTTCAAGGATGGCTCGAGATATTTTAATTATTCAAGCTTCAACAGTGGTATCAGAGAGCGCTTTCAGTCAAGCAATACTTTAAATCGGCAATCATAGACAGTCTATGAGGGATAACTTGGAAAAATCAGTATTTTTCAGAGATGGGATCCATTTAGAAAGAAAAAATTTTGGACTTGCTGAATCACAACCAGAGATAGACGAAACTTATGAAGAAAGTCTAACTGAATTTGTTGAGGAGGGACCGTTTCATTTTTGTAGGCTGGTCCGGTCTATTGCTCTTTCCTTATGCCTATTTCACTGAAGGGGGGTGGTTCGCAGGTACAACATTTGTAATTTCATGGTATACACATGGATTGGCCAGTTCTAATTTGGAAGGCTGCAATTTCTTAACTGCCACAGTTTCTACTCCTGCTAATAGTTTAGCACATTCGTTATTGTTACTATGGGGTCCTGAAGCACAAGGAGATTTTACTCGTTGGTGTCAATTGGGGGGTCTGTGGACTTTTATTGCTCTCCATGGATCTTTTGGCCTAATAGATTTCATGTTACGTCAATTCGAGCTTGCTCGATCTGTTCAATTGAGACCTTATAATGCAACCGCATTCTCTGGTCCAATTGCTATTTTTATTTCTGTATTTCTGATTTATCCACTGGGTCAGTCTGGTTGGTTATTTGCACCTAGTTTTGGTGTAGGAGCTATATTTCAATTCATCCTCTTTTTTCAAGGGTTTCATAATTGGAACTTGAACCCGTTTCATATGATGGGTTCAAGTTGCCGGTGTATTGGGCACTTCTTTGCTATGCGTCATTCATAGTGCTACCGTAGAAAATATTTTATATGAAGACGGTGATGCTGCAAATACATTCCGTGCTTTTAACCCAACTCAAGTCGAAGAAACTTATTCAATGGTCACTGCTAACCGCTTTTGGTCCCAAATCTTTGGGGTTGCTTTTTTCAATAAATGTTGATTATATTTCTTTATGTTATTTGTACCAGTAATCGGTTTATGTATGAGTGCTCTTGGAGTAGTCAGTCTAGCCCTGAATCTACGTGCCTATGACTTCGCTTTTCAGAAAATTCGCGCAGCGGGAGATCTTGAATTTGAGATTTTCTACACCAAAAATATTCTCTTAAACGAAAGTATTCGCGCTTGGATGGCGACTCAAGATCAGCCTCATGAAAACCTTATATTCCCTGAGGAGGTTCTACCACGTCAAAACGCTCTTTAATGGAACTTTAGCCTTAGCTGGTCGTGACCAAGAAACCACTGGTTTCACTTGGTGGGCTGGGAATTCCCGACTTCTCAATTTATCTGGTAAACTACTAGGGGCTCATGTAGCCCATACTGGATTAATCGTATTCTGGGCCGGAGCAATGAACCTATTTGAAGTGGCCCATTTCGTACCATAGAAGCCTATGTATGAATAAGGATTAATTTTACTTCCCCACCTAGCTACTATAGGTCGGGGGTAGGCCCTGGGGGAGAAGTTATAGACACCTTTCCATACTTTATATCTGGAGTACTTCATTTAATTCCTTCTGCGGTATTGGACTTTGGCGGCATTTATCATGCACTTCTGGGACCTGAGACACTTGAAGAATCTTTTTCCTTCTTTGGTTATGTCTAGAAAGATCGAAATAAAATGACCACAATTTTAAGTATTCAAAATTATATATTTACATTAAGTGCGCACCTATTTACAAAAAGGAAAAAATGAAAGATAATGAGTGTGGGGATACTTTATATTCGTTAATAACTTAATATTGAATGTGCATTTGTGATCAATATCTTTAGGATAACTAACTATAGCAACTGGTAGCATAACTGCTCAGATCCTTAGGCCTTAACACCTCGATTGTATTCTTAACAAATTTATGGCATAAGTTTTTTTAACGAATATGTGAAACATGTTTCAACGTACATTATCATTATTACTATTATCAACAAGTAGTTTATCAATACATATTTTTGCTTTAGTTTATCATTTAACTAAAGTAAATTAGCATACTTGTGATGGCATGCATGCTGAAGGGCACTTTTGACCTGAGAAAAATTGATAATACTTGTAATCAATTTAACTTACATATAGTGCCAAAAATAGTTTATCTGGAATTTGGCCTTATTTTATAATGTTTAAAAGTCATTTGTGAATGTATTAGCTAAGTTGTACTTTGGTTTGTGCAATTTGGTGTTGTATATGTCTATTATGATTCTCTGGTCAAAATATGTCTACTCCTATCACTTGTTTTTTTTAAGACATATATAAGGGGTAGAGGTGTTGAAGGCACCTCAAGGTGCTTGCTGACAGGCTGAGGCGGGCATGCATGGGGGACGCTGGCATGCGGCGTGGGCATTGGGGGCATGCACGGCTTGTCCGTGCTACGTCCCCAGTATTCGCAAAGCGTGCCGGCAAGTACTCGTGTGTGCTCGTAGTACGTTTGGTGGTGGCATCGCTCGTGGCAGCTAGTGACTTTTGGCAACGGAACGGGGGAGCGTCGTGCAAGTAGCGCCGCAAGGTGCCATGAGCATGTGGCTAAGCTCAGTACATGTCGAATTCCATCGGTTGTTGTGGCCAACATCGGGTGGCGACATCGCTCCTGGCATCACCTGGTTTTTGGCAACGGAACAACGGAGCATTGTGCAGGTAGCGCCGCAAGGTGCAATGCGCATGGAGCTAAGCTCAGTACATGTCGAATGTTGTGCGGTTGTTGTGAGTTGTGTCTGGCATCGCTCGTGGCAGCAGATGGCCTTTGGCAATGGAACGGCAGAGCGTCATGCAAGTAGCGCCGCAAGGTGCCATGCACATGGGGCGAAGCTCAGTACATGTCGAATGCTATCAGTTTTTTAAATTAAGATTGGGCACAAAAATTACTAATGCAGCTATAATAAGAATTAAAACTTCTAAATTTGACTAAGGATGACTATAAATTAATTTTAAACACGGACACTTTACACAAATACCGAGGACCAATAGTAAGAAGACAAATGCGTATTTAGAATAGAATTGGGAATTCAAGAGCAAGAAAGAACATTTTTAGAGTCAAATGTGAGAAGGAAAATAGTTTTTTTATTTTATTTATTAATATGCTTTAAAAAGAAAAAATATGAATTTAAAATGTTATCATGTAATTACCATCAATGTTTTGCCCCTTGAGAATTGGGGCTTGTAATCACCTCATTTTAATAAAGCTCAATTTCATATTGACTAAGTAATTATATACAAAGATAAATATACCAAATTGTTAATTTTATTCAAACTTAATTGCAATAAATATTTTCAAACAAATATTAAAGGTATGTATCAGAGCGTTCAATTGGTTGTGTCCGTGCTAGCACGGGCCAACGCCTATCTAGTATATATATACAGGAAGAGGGAAAGGGAAATTGGAAATGGAATTACAAGGTGGGGGTGTATAAACCTACACTAAAAAAAAAATAAAAGTTTGGGTAGGAACAAATTGGGCTACCATGAATGTCCTGCATTTTAACTTGTCATAATAATCAGAGGCGGACCCAGGATCTGAGCACGACGGGGGCACCATTGTATACTAATCACTAGCGATAAAATCCGGCGTGCAATTTTTTGAAAACTTAATGATTATGATGACTTATCATCTAAATATAAACAAAAAGAAATTCTAAAGAAAAAGAAAACACAGAACAGAGAGAGATTTCTTCACAAAATCGGTGTTATGGGAAGAGAAGGTTTTGATTAATCATCTTTCACACTTTAAAATTTCTAGTTTATTAATAAACTGGGGGGAGGGGGTCAGTTATCAAAAGGGCGTTCAGACTTTAAAGTATAAAAAACTTACTCAAAAAATAAAGATTAAGATTACGTTAATAATCAAAGAACTCAAGAAGAATCTCAAACTCTTAATTGCTATTGTCGAGCGTCGTAGTCAAAGTAATTGTTAAAAAAGGTTTTGTCAAAAGAATTTACATTTTTCTATTTGTGGAGTAATAAGTTACAATTTGATGCTTTTAATTTTAAGGGAGGAATTTGAAAAAGAAAAATTAATGAAGTTGACTGTTATGTGTTAGTGTTATACAATAATTGAATTTAAAAAAAAAGATAAATATAAAAATAAAGTAATTTGCTATTAAGTATAAGATAGAAAGGAGAAGAAAAGGCAAGAACTAAAGTAGGAAGGAGGAGAAAAGACTGAAGTTGGGTTTCAAACTCACGACATTCAACAAAGAAAGTAAATTGTGCGACCCAGCCAACCACTTCGCCAATCTGACGTTTTGTGTTTGGGGGCACGAGCAAATTATTTAAGGGTTCCATCTATATATGTACATATATATATGACATATATATACAGAGTATTTGCCGAGATCAACGGAATCATGTAACCCCTCAACCCGCAATGTCGGTCCGCCTCTGATAATAACTCATTTACTTTATCATCTATATTATCAAATTAGGTTTATTATAGAGAATTGCATGTTACTATAGTCTGTTGGTTATGTTACGTAACCTAATAGTACGAAAAAGCTACTTTTTTTTTCAGCACACAAAAGTTGGACTCAAAAAAGAAAAGGTATCCGATTAACCAAGGTAATTCACATATAATAAAATTTCTTTGAAGTTCTCTTAAATCAAGTAATTCCTTAACTAAATTATCTTGTGTTATAAGATTAGTATAACTTGGAATTATCAAGTACAATAATAATAATAATAATAATCCTAGTATAATTTCAATAATAATAATAAGAGCAAAAAACATAAACAACCAAAATTTACGAAAACTTTTCACAATCCAAGCAGCAATAACTATTTTACATACATGACAACTACATAAATACATCCCCTAGCAGAAAACTATCAATTTGGACCGATAATCACGTTTAACAGAAATCTAAACCGTTAATTTTTCATCGTAACTGATATTAAATGCCAATAAAGACTTACCTTCTATACAGCACATCCACCTAAAACAAAATCACCTATTTTTATATGAAAATCTCGTTGTTTCCCAGCCTAAGCAATTCATTCCAAACTTATAGGACAATAATAATGAATTGCGAGCAAAATGAATTCTCCAATCATTTTCTCAGCATAATTTGAAAATACTTATAATATATTTTTAAACCTACATCATAATTTCAGTATGATTCACTCTCCACAGGACCATAGATAATTCCCAACAAGTACCATAAATATAATTTCAGTATGTTTAAGTATAATTTATTATATTCACACTAAAATTTATGATATCCATAGTTTTTTTTTATTTTAATATAATTTTTTATATCCGTTAATATAATTTCAGGATAATTCGATTCACCCCATTGGACCATAAATAACTTCCAACGAGTACCGCAATATAGTTTTAGTATATTTAAGTGCATATTTTATTATATTCACAATATAATTTCAGTATAATTTATTATATTCACAATATAATTTTTATCAAATTTATGATATCCATAGTATATATTTTAATATAATTTTTATACTCACTGTACAATTTCATATATAATTTCAGTATAGTTTACTATATCCACAACTTAATTTTATTATAAATAATTATATCCACATTAATAATTTTCAAATACATGAAACCAGAATACAAATTGAAACCAAATATGATTTGAACAACGAATTATATAGAATTTCGATTTTAAGCAAGAAGTTATACACTTAATTCCTCATAAAATTATACCAAATATATATAATGAATAATTAAATATTTAGTATTAGTTTCATAATGATTAATTGAATAAAATGAGTATAACGGTTAAAGAAGAGAGAGAAATCTAATGGAAAATAAGAGAATATAGCTGAATCCTTAATTTAAAATAGGGGAGAGAGAGTGAAAAGACAAATATCCCATAATTGGTGCATTTTGGCTGCTCATTAATTATGTGCATAAACTTTATCTGCCATTAGTGTAAAAAAATTTGCCATTTATGGAATAAACAAAGAGTAGTATTATTTTATTAAATATTTTTTAGAAAGTGTTCGCCTATGTATTTTTTCCTAATAATAATATTAGGCCCAGCTGCAGAGTAGATCAAATGAATATGAGAAAAACATGGGGCATTTTCATATATATATCCATTTTTGAGTCGACCATTGAAGTTATACCCGCATTGCATAAAATTTACAAAGTATACCCCCTCGGATCTGAAGTAATTCAATCTTTTCAATGCAACTTCAGAAATCAAATCTGAAGTTCCTCTATCTTTCAAATACAACTTCAGTAGTTCAATCTCTTCAATGCAATTTCAGAAATCAAATATGAAGTTCTTTTATTTTTCAAATGCAACTTCAAAATTTTGAATCTCAAGTAGGTCAATCTATTGAATGAAACTTCATATTTCGAATCTTAAGTTCTGAAACATAAACTTGTTTTTCGAGTTTTAACAATCCAATATACGATTCAATGCCCAAATCTACTCCAAATTAGCTCAAATTTGAAATATAACTTTCAAATGTCAGAAAGAATAAATCTCAATATCAAATTATCAAAATAATAATAAAATTAATAAACAGTAAATTTGTCCGGCTATTTGTGTAAGGATCACTTATTTTTTAAGTTAAAAGGGCCGCTGAGTTTCTTTCAGCCCGATGTAGTCAAGCCTATATTAGTACAGTTGTCATTCTGTTTAATTTGATCATTTTGATGTAAAGTTTTAATATAGATTTTGAGGCCTAGTGCTCAGCTTCTTGGTTTTGTTTTCTTGTACAGTGCAGTTTTCAATTGGTAAATAAACATACTTTCTTACCCAACAAAAAGAAAGATACGAGAGTCTACTTCGTAGATAACCTATGTACTGAAAATAACAAAGTTTGAGAAACGTCTCTTTGCTTTTAGAGTTGAAAAATACTTTTAATTATCGTTCATTGATTAAGAAAGAAAATTCTTAAATCTGAACATTAATCCCACCATAGACAATTAGGTAACCACAGTATAATATAGTACTTTTATGGTCGGTTGATAAATTGATTAGCTTAGTGCTTCATATAAAATCAGCTCATCACTGTATGGGCCAAAAATTATCTTGGTTATGTTTAAACTTATCAGCATTAAGAGGGCCTTCAAGGGTTGCCACGTGTCACCAATATGACTCCAACAAACAGCATATTCAAAGTCGAAGTGATCTAATAAGAGATGAAGGGCGAGGCCGAGGAGTCAACAGAGATCAAGGTCAAGGACGATCACTCTTCTTAAATAGAGTAATAACGGTTAGTTTTAGGATAAGACTTTAAAGAGAATATTCCAGTGAATATTCTCTGTATCTGTACTATTAGGGTTTTATGGCACATATTCCCTTATAAATAGAAAGAGACATAGTTATAGGGAACATGGAACACGTAAGACATTATATTGACATTCTCTGAAGATTCTCGATTTATTATAACATACAAATTTATCTTTTTCTTGAGATCCTTGTCTAACATTTCCCCCACGACCCAAGGAGAATCCGAATATTCAAAGGCTCATCAATCATTCATCATTGTCAGAAAGAATACCAAAGAATCTCACCATTTTTCGGGTGACTCACATGTTTTTATTTGCTTAAATGTCATTCATTGCCATTTATTGTTATTTAATGCTACCTCCTTCATTTTTGGATCACTGAATATAACAGTGTTGCCACCATTTATTGCTACTTAGATAATATCCGTATTATCTTACTGCAAAATCGGCTAATATATCTTTTGGATATTAATATTGGCTAAGATTAACTCCATTTTATTAGAAAATATAATTGTTTAAACCTACATCTAAATTTTGGGTCAAACAGTTTGGCGCCGTCTGTGGGGATTTATTAGCTAATCTTTTAATTTCCATTAGATCTAAAGTCACGTGATTTGCTAACCTAACAAGCCACAAAAATTTTCTCCTCTCTACACGTATAGAAATTTCCATGGCAAGTAACCAAGAAAACGGAACTAGGGCGACAGGTGACGTCTCCAGTAACCTCATGAACGCTATCAACAAGAGCTATGAAACACCGGGCGACGATGTGGAGCCTACTTCCTCCTCCAGGCGCGAGAGATCGCCTCTTGCTTATTGCAGAACAATGAAACCAAATGGGAAAGAGGCTTCTAAGTCTACAGGAGAAAGGACGCCATCTGCCACGAAAAGGCTCCTCGAAGCATGGCTAACCGATACGCTAGAAAGCGTGCTGAACAAGCAAGCTCCATGCACGACTATAGAAACAACGAGAGCCCACACGACACAGCGAGGAGATGAACAGGGCGATCAACCAGACCTTCTAACTCCAGGTATAACTCACAATGTTACTGACAGTGCATGTGTTGACATCCTCGCCACTGTTTTGAAAAGAATGGAAGAAATGGAGAATGAGAACAAAATTCTCAAATACCAAATGAAAGAACACCAGGAACGAGTCGACAAGATACCCGGCGCCCCTAAGCTACTACCGAAAAAGGACGCTAGCAAGTTCGTAGAGAAGCCGTATAGTGAGGAAGCGACCCCACATACCATACCAAAATATTTCAAAATGCCACTGTATCTCAGAATATACGGTGAGACAACCGACCCATAGAGACCATGTGACTCATTACGTCACCGCCGTGAAGGACAACGACCTCACCAAGGAACATATGTCCTCCATTTTGCTGAAGAAATTCTTTAAAACCCTCACTGGAGGGGCACTAACACGGTATTCACAGCTACCAACCTGCTCCACAGAAGCGTTCGAAGAAATGGCCGATAAGTTCATGACGGCACATCCCGGGGCCAAGAAAGTCGAAACGAGAGTAAATGACATCTTTGCCATCAAGCAATCCTTAGGAGAGGGACTGAGGGACTTCCTCGCCCAATTCAACAGGGTAAGGATGGCCTTACCAAATGTGTCTGAACGGATGGCAGTCGTAGCCTTTCAGAATGGGTTGAGTAGAGAGGGTGCAAGAGCGACTAGAAAGTTGCTGAGCTGATTGATGAAGTACCCTCCAACTACTTGGGATGAAATCCATAATGCCTATTGTGCCGAAGTCCGAGCAGATGATGACGACCTCAATGGACCAACCCGACGACTCATCTCGGTACAAACCGAGTCTAGGAAAGAACAAAGAGATAACATGAGGAAGGATCACCCAGTATCACAGCCAAACAGGGAACGACATCAGACTTACGTCAAGGCCCCCTGCGCCTCTTTCCTTTCGCTATGATGATGGCCTGTCTAGGCCGAGGACAAGGAGTTATAGGAACGAGAGAGGTATGCCCCTTTGTTATCTGCTCACAATTTTTGTGTTTCGTCTATGCCCTGGAGAAACTCGGAACGAAGGTAAAGTGACCACCAAAGATGTGGTATGATCCAAGTACCAGGAAATGATGATGCCCTCTGCAGGGGTCGAGAACGTCAAGGCCCGCCGAATCCGCCCTCACCAGCTCGTACAATCAATATGATTATTAGTGGAAGCGACGACACCTCCATCAATGGCATCAAGTTCAATACCACTCATAAGCTCAAAAGACCGGTCACCCACGAACGGTATGACAGACTCAAAGAAAGTATCATCTTCGACGAGCCAGATGCAGACTATTTGACTTTTTCTCACAGTGATGCTCTAGTCATTACTTTACGAATTTTAGATACTGATGTTAAACGTATCGCGATAGATGGTGGGAGTGGAGCATGCATCATACATCCCTGATTCATCGCCTAGATGAGACTCGAGGATAAGATATTGCCACGCTGCATCACACCAACCGATTTTAATAATGCAGTTGAACAGACATTGAGAGAAATTACACTCCCAGTCCTTGCCGGTGGCATAACTACGGAGACAAGGTTCCACATCATGGACCAGGACACCACATACAACGCCATAGTAGGACGATAATGGATATATCCTATGAGAGTTTCCCCATTTATCTTATACCAAGTGAGCAAGTTTCTTATACTTTGGGGAATATTCAGCATATGAGGGGAACAACGTATGTCTCGGGAATGCTATCACATTGCCATGGATATCACGACAACTCAACAAAATAAAGATAAGGAAAAAGAAGTATAACAATCAGCAGGGTCGAGGTCGCCACAAGAAGGAGCTGTGGACGTCATTATGGACCCCAAAACGGTCGAAGCCGCAAAATCAACTATAGAGGACCTCGACCCCGTTCAATTAGATCACTACGACACCAGCAAAAAGGCATATATCGGCTGCAAACTCCTAGAACCAGGTAAATTTAGTGAATTCTTAATAACTAACACAGATTTGTTTGCTTTCAGCCAAGCAGATATGCCAGGCATCCCCAAAGACATCGTCATACACAAATTTAATGTCGACCCTTTCCATCCCCTAGTAAGGCAGGTCCAGCAAAAGTTCAACCCTACCATCAACGATACCGTCCACGAGGAGGTAGAGAAGCTATTAGCAAAAGGCTCTATCAGGGAGTCGAAGTACCCCAAATGGATAGCCAGCGTGGTGATGGTCAAAAAGAAAATTTTGCGAGCCTTAACCCGAGCATCCTCAAGAGCCACCTCAGAAATGGAGCCCCTTGCATGCAAGTCACGGAACACATCTAGTCGGGCCTCAGCATGGATCCACTCTTCGTACAACTCCCGGGGGACGTTGGGGAAATCATAAGCATTAAAGAAGAAGGTCGCGCAAGCAGTTGGGCCTTCTCGGCCTTCAGAACGGGGAAACTCGATCATAAAGGTCGGAGGTTTTCTCGTCCAGCTCCCCTATCCTCTCCTTAAGCAGGTCCTCCTTAGACCTTGCCGTTGATAAGTCATTCTCCCACTCAGAATGAAGGGTTCTGTTTGCCAGCTCGAGGATCTCCATTTTCCTCCGAGCATCCAATCGTGAAGACTCCGCCTGCTCGAGCTCCTCCTGCTTCTCGACAATCTCATCCCTAAGAGCCTCCATATGAAATTGGCACTCATCTAACTGGCCTTGCATCTGGACTACTTGAGCTTGAAGGTCACTGCATTGGACCTTCACGTCCTTACTGAGCTCCAATTCCTCTTCCTTGGCCCTCAACGTTCCCTCAAGGATGCTGAATTTTTCCACGGCCGCCATTAGCTCCTCGTCTTTCTTCTTCAAATCTTCTCTTAAGGCCCAAACGTTGCCTCCCTCATGATGCCGATCTCGAAGCTCCCGATACTTTCTGCGATACTTGGTATACTTTCCTTTTCGCTTCACAAAAATCTCTTTATGCCTTTTCTCCCCCGAGCACTCTCAATTTCCAGAATAATTATCTACAAATCAAACAAAAGAGGTTAGAACTTAAAAATAAGCTAAGACATAAGGAAAGAGGAAGGTAATAATCGTATTTACCCTGAGAGCGAGGCTGGCGATACTCTTTGACAGAGTACTGTCAGTTATCATCTTGAGGGTCTCACCCTCAACGTTAGAATAAAGAGGACCGAGGGTAGGAACTACCTCCCCAGTGTCCACAAGAAGATCACCATCCATTGGGATCGTGATGGTCCTCGAACCTTCCTCCAGCCTCACCTCGAGTTAGGTGAGCCCCTCATCTATCATCCTTAGATCGTCAAAGTCAGTTTCAGAACCTGACTCTTCCCCCTCACCGACGACGATTTTCCCTCTGTCGCCGGCAGGAGAAGAAATATACAATTTTGCCCGAGAAGACAAAACTTCCTCTCGACTCGAAAGTGCGGGGCCACCGTCAAGTTCCCCCACAACGGCTGTCTCCCATTCGGGACGCACCAGCGCGTCCACAGTCACCTTTTCAATTTGCGGGGCCTCGGTGCTCGCCCCAACATCCTCTCTTAAATGAATCGTCGCCGTCTCTTTGAGAACCAAGTTATCCCTCAGCGAGTCTACAACAACCGGGACTTCTCCTCCGGCGTCCACAGCTCTCCTCTTGCGAGGCCTTAAATCCCCATCGCCGGGGAGACCTCATCGTCCTCATCAATCAAAGAAAATAACTGAGGAGCAGAAGCAATAGTTGGGACGGAGGTAGAATCTTGGACTGCAGTAGCCAGGATGGGGGCAGGTGCAGAAGGCGCAGTAGCCGTAACGAGGGTAGAAACCGAAGGCGTAGAAGCCCTTCTCCTAAATGAGGGCACAAACGCCATGTTCCTTCAAGAAGTCCCCCTAACCGAACCTGAGAAAGGGATAAACATAAAAGTTGACAAAGCTGACCAACATACCAAAAGAGGTTACAATCACAGCCAAAAGGGAAGTTATCTGTAGAAGGGGGAGCCGGTCTGAACTTCTTAAAGAAGCTCGGCCAATCACAAATCCCTACGGCATGAGGGAGAATTTTCCCGACCCAAGTCGGCGATGCGTACGACTAGAGGCGGAGGACAATTATTGGCTACAAGGAAGGAATAATTACATGACTAGCCCAAAACAGGCGAAGAGGTGCAAAAGGTAAAAACGGAAGAAACATAGACACTTACGTGTATGATTCCAAGTCTCGGGGAAGCCGTCGGCGTTGGCTACGACGTCCACGATTCTAACGTAAAAGAAATCGAGCCAGAATTGACGGCTGGCCTTGTCATCTATCTTTACCACCAGGAACTTGCCTCCACGGTGATTGAGGTTCAACATCGTCCCCTTATAGAAGCTAGGGGCGAATAGGTGCACTAAATGCCGCAATGTCACCTCGACATCGACGAGCTCAGCAAACTTGGTGAGCATCTTGATAACCTTGTAAACATAGGGGTGAGTAGGGCAAACGCCATAGTGGAGGCAAAATTCCTCCACCGGCGGAAGGAGGGGAAATGAGTAACCGATAGTGAATGGGTAAGCGTATAGAGAATAGTACCGAGAACGGTGTACATGCACTCCTCCCCAACGGGGATCAGTTCGATATGGCCGAGGTGGCCAAATTTAGCTTTAAATTCAGCCAACTAATTGGGCGCCATTATTGATAAAAAGGTTCCAGGTGCCGTGTCCGGCGATCGATGGAAATCAGACCTATTTTCGGGATTGCGGGGGATGATCTCCTCCACCAAGGGAAAAAATTCATCCTCTACAGTGGCTGTAGATTTCTCAGGGAACATAACCGCCAACGGAATGTCATGACTCCCTTCACCAATATCATATGAAACATTCAACATGTTTATGAGAAAGTAAAAAAGGAAACTTGGAAGAGTTTAGGATATGGAAGAGAGCAAAGATACAGAGAAGAGAGGTTGAGAGAGAAACTTTGAAGTCTCAAAAGTTTGGGAGAGAAAAAAATTTCATATTTGGGTTTGGCTATCCCTATTTATAGAGATTGAGGCACCAAATCCGAATAGGTTTGTCATAATGGGCACCAAACCCGAAACGGCTCATCATAATTAGCACCGGAATCGAAACGGTAGATCCCATCAAAAGTCACACACAAATCGACGCAAATGCGTCGGGAATAAGAATAATCATGACGCATGACGTCACCCCCTCTCTTGGACCAGATGACTCCAACAAATAACCTGAAAAATTTAAGGGGTTTGAAATACGTGGCCCACGGAGAGCCACGTCGCTTGCCCGCTATAACGACTACGACCAATGTTATTTGTTCAACAAGATCGACCATAAACGATATTATCCGCTCATTGAACTCGCCCGCGAGGACGATCTCAACAAGCGAAGGGACTAACTGTTGGGCCAAAAATTATCTTAGTTATGTTTAAACCATATCAGTATTAAGAGGGCCTTCAAGGGCTGCCACGTGCCATCAGTATGGCTTCAACAAAAGGCATATTCAGGGTCGAAGTGATCTAATAAGAGATGAAGGGCTAGGTCGAGGAGTCAACAGAGATCAAGCACTCTTCTTAAACAGAGTAATAACGGCTAGTTTTAGGATACAACTTTAAAGAGAATATTCCAGTGAATATTCTCTATATCTGTACTATTAGAGTTTTGTGGCACAAGTTTCTTTATAAATAGAAAGAGACATAGTTGTAGGGAACATGAAACACTCATTTGTAAGATATCACATTGACATTCTCTGAAGATTCTCGTTTTATTTTACACATACAAAATATACCTTTTTCTTGAGATCTTTGTCTTACTTTTCTCCCACGACCCAAGAAAAATTCGAATATTCAAAGGCTCATTAATTATTCATCATTATCAAAAAGAATATCAAAGAATCTCACCCTTTTCGGGTGACTCACGTATTTTTATTTACTTAAATGTCATTCATTGCTATTTATTGTTATTTAATGCCACCTTCTTCATTTTTGGATCATTGAATATAATAGTATTGCCACCATTTATTGCTACTTAGATAATATTCGTATTATCTTACTGCAAAATCGGTTAATATATTTTTTGGATATTAATATTGGCTAAGATTAATTCTATTTTATTAAAAATTCTAATTATAGGCCTAAATCTAAATTTTGGGTAAAACAATCACTATATCATTTAGTTTATTTGCCACATAAACAGTTACTCCCTCTGTTTCAATTTATGTGAACTTATTTCCCTTTTAGTCCGTACAAAAAAGAATGACCCCTTTCCTTATTTGGAAACAATTTATCTTTATGCAATGATTTATAGTCGTACAAAATATATGTGCCTCATTTTACACCACAAGTTCAAAAGTCTTCTCTCTTTTCTTAAACTTCGTGCTCAATCAAATGAGTTCACATAAATTAAAACGGATGGAGTATTTTGTTGACCGGTTGGTCAACATTTTTAGTTACACTGTTTTTTTGAACGGTTGATGAACATTTCGATTAACTTACTACCCAAGATGATAAAGGCAGTAGAACTGTTTTAACTTTACTTAATGGTTCAGATAATCATCATTTGAAATAATTACATCTCACTTCCCAACTAATTGTTTGTCAGTTAGATAAAGCATCTATATCTATTTCATTTAATTTGATGTTATTCATTATTTCTTTGCAAAATACAGAAATTATTTATCCAAAAAGAGTAAAATGGCTACAACTGTATTTCAAATCAGTGTTTCGACTCGGAATCTTCTGCTAACTAGTTAGGTTTCAATACTTCGTTTTTTCGTTCATTTAATCTTTTGTATCTATATTGATTAGTCATGTAGTCTAAAATGTTAATTTGACTTCATAAATATAATTAGAGATGAAGAAATATTTCGAAAAAGAATAGAAAATATTAAATAAGATCATTGAAAAATTAGCTCGATAAAAACCATCACACCATATGTTAATAGTTTAATTAATAAAGTTGAATTCTTAAAATTTGTGAAGGTTATATAAAAAAGAAAAGTGTAACTTATTACGCACAATGTATCTTTTTTAGACATATGATTAAGATGACTTGTAACAACATAAAACTCTATGATACTTCTAATATAGTAACCTAAAAAATAAAGTAATTAACTTACAATAATCAATTAAAAATACACTCGTATTGTAAAAAGTTTTCACAATGTTTTGACCATATTGTAATTTCCTCCCCTATTCCCATCCCCTCTCCCTATATATAATTTTAAAAAAATATTAACTAATGCAAAAGAAGTGCAATTTTTCTTTAAGACTTTAAAATGAAAGTGTTTATTCAATATAAAATCGAAGACGTACTTGGGACAAAGATAACTAGTAGTACAACTTTATTGGATAGACATAAACTTTTGTCCTAAAACGTACAGTACAAGGCAAATGAATAGTACAATTTATTACTTTCTCTTTTTCTTAATCTCTCCTCACCTTCTCATCATTCTCACTCCAACACCCCCACCCCCAACAAAATAAAACAAAAACAACAAATTCAAAGGTCCATACTTTTCCAACAAATCAAACAATCTAAAACCAACCCATTATCTTCCTCAAAAACCCCACCTCAAACTCCTCCTTTTCCGATCACAAATCCAAAAATCCAAATCAAACCAAAAAAAATGATGCACATGACCTTTTACTGGGGTAACAAAGTGACCCTTTTGTTCGATTTTTGGAAAACCAATTCTTGGTTAAGCTATGCTCTCGCTTTACTTGCTTGTTTCATCGTCTCCGTTTTTTATCAGTATATGGAAGATCGCCGTCAGCGATTCAAAATTCTGTCTTCTAATTCCAAGAAAAACTATCCTTCGCCGCCGTCCAACGCCGCCGTGAATACCCCTCTTCTTTACTCATTTCCGACCGTCGGCGGTGAGTGGAACTGGGCGAGATTTGCGACGGCGATTCTATTTGGGATTAATTCGGCGATTGGGTATATGCTTATGTTGGCTATTATGTCATTTAACGGCGGCGTTTTTGTTGCCGTCGTTTTGGGTCTGTCGATCGGATATTTGCTTTTTAGGACCGGTGAAGAGGATGTTGTGGTCGTTGATAATCCATGTGCCTGTGCTTGAAATTTTCTGAATATTAATGGGTTTGGTTCTTGTTTTACCCATAGAAATTATATGGAAAAATGATAATGAAGGTGTTTTTTTTTTTTTTGGTTTTTAGATAGTATTGGATCTGTGGTTTGTACCCCTGCTGATCTTTTTCATTTCCTTCTGTTGTTGTGTATTTCTGGATCTGAATACTATAAATTTACATTTCTCCATTTTCATTATTATTGTTTTCCCAAATTTTTGTCTCATTTAGTGGTGTTTGCTTTAAAATTATGTGCAAAAAATATTCTTGAAAACTTTGAGGCAAAACTCCACCGCTAGCTGGCTTTAATAGGAATTGAAGGTTCTGTTATTATATTAGTAAGTAAAATCTGTTTTTGCTTTTTTACTTGATAATGCCATAACAGTTGGATTGTCTGTGCATTTACTGAGAAAGAGAAACAAACAGTGCTATAGTTAATCCCTATACATTTAAAACAGCAATAACAGCAAAGCAACCCATGGAAAAATTGTTAAAAATTGTACTCTAGTAGTGATTTTTACTTGGATGGACAAAAATGAGAAGCATGACAGAACTGCAAATAGAAATTTCCCCCCTTAGTAATTACCACATGGACAAACTTTTGATATGTGATTATTCTGGGTATATTGCCCCACTTGGCTACTGGGGTGGGGCTATAATATGAGTAGGAAAATTCCCATAAAAAGAATATAATTCTGAGTTCTGGCACTTGGCCGTCTTTGCGTCCAAATTCAGTAGTTCACTTTTAGTGGAAATGCCGTTTCAATAAGAAGAAAACAGTAGTGACTAACAGGTTCAGCTTTATACTAGAAAGAAATGTTAGAAGTAATCCTCCAATACATTATTACTATTATGTCTTTTATTATTACGAATTTTCAAAATTTAAATTTTTTGTTTTGTTACTAAATAAGGAGAGTTCATTTACAGTATAATTTTGAGAAATAAATATCTAAATTTACCCGCAGATAAAAACAAATTGCTCTCGTTTTCCAAATCTCCATATTGTTTTTGGAATGAAGCAATCTTCTATGAGTTCTACTAATTGAAGTCCAATATCTTGTAGAAATTTCAGTCTGCGATTCTGTTTTTCGACAATTGGCTGCAGTAACACGATACATTATATGCTGAAGAATAAAAAGAACGGCTTTATGCTTTGAGGATTTGATTGCAACAAGTCAGGCAAGTTGCTAATATTCCTCAACCACGAACTACATCGTTCACATCAATTTCAAACAAGCATTGGCAGTAAATAACAAAGCATTAGCTCTTTTTCATCTTCGAAGTTGAGGTTCTATAACAAAGGGAAAGGGGTTATGCTGTGGCCTGCAAACAAGTAGCTAAGAACGGATTGCCATGACAATTTACTATATCAATACAGAATATGTAAACAGTGAACAATTGTTTTCTTTCAGGGTACATCAGAAACAAATATTCAGCCTTGTCTAAAATTGACGGCTTCATATGCAAATCATATATCATGTCTTCTAATGATCATACTGAAATCGCTTGGGTTAATTTCCTGGAGCATATTACTGATGCAACATTCAGAAGTTAGCATCAAGGTTAAAAGAATGTGATACATACTCCCCACCTTATCAACAAAACAACTCTGGCACTAATGTACACTCAGCAATCTGGGAGAAGTGCCCAAGCATTAAGCAAATGGAGCAAGGAGATTCGGTGGAAGGTTGTGAGCATAAAACCCGGATTGAAGCAATGGAGCTGTCACAACGCAATTGTCAATTGTCAAGCTGGTCCTATGAGGGAAATGGTGGCAGAGGCACTGAGATGAATGTACAAGCACAAAATTCTAATTGCTTATTGCTGATCTTGAATCTTTAGTGAGACTAATTCACTATCCTGCTGTTGGCCTCTTGACCTCGAGGTCTTTGGACGCCATCTTTGAAAACTTTCTGGTAACCTGGAAAAGGTCACACATATATTGAACCATAAACCAATGAGTAAACACATGAAGGTGATTTGAGTAAATAAACATACAGTTAGATACTACTGTAGATATTCATCACTTTAGACAAGGAAAAATCTATCAAAATATTGAACAAAAACACAAACGATCTTAACAAGTTATAATAACCAAATGTTACTAAGAAATAAAAGTGCATACTGGCTTTGGTACTGCCATTTCTGTCCCCCAATCGCGCAGTAACAAAAAAGAGAGAGAAAAGAATTGAAAAAGAAAAAAGAAAAAAGCAAAGATGTATTGCATGCTCTCTCTCATTTTCTTCCTTTCCTCTCTTTTAGGGCAGTGGGCAAATAGGGTCTACACCATTTAATGTTGCAAAAAATTGGAATGCAAAATGAATAGTATAATACAGGAAAGAAATTGAACTCGACTTACAGATCCAATCTCTCATAAATTGCTCTACGGACTGAGCTGTTAAGACCATATGCTATTGAGTTAAAGAGACCCTAACAAAGCATAGAAGATTTGTCAAGAAAGAACATGTCAATACTTTAGAGTCCGAGTAGTTATAAGGAAGAGCAGAACAAAACTAAACATCAGCATAAAATCAGAGATAAATTCATATCCACCAAGCATCCTAACTCATAAACATTGGCGCTCAAAGTAGTTATAAGGAAGAGCAGAACAAAACTAAACATCAGCATAAAATCAGAGATAAATTCATATCCACCAAGCATCCTAACTCATAAACATTGGCGCTCAAACCAAACTAATGAGCTTTCGGTTAACGAAATAATCAGCTTAAAATTCACCATCTAGTTGAAGCAAACACTCAGTGGCATTACTCTTGAAATTCTGTTTATAATCTTCGTGGAAGTGGAGGATCTAAAACATTCTTTCCAGAGAGAATTTGTTTGTTAATACTAGTTACCAAAGAGGTCCATCACAGTCTGCAATCTATCTGATGTACGATAAGGACATAAAATACTCATTGAGGAGTGTAACAGTTCCCTCTGTACACCTTCCATAACCACATGAGAGAGAAGAGAAAAGATAGAAATCATCTAGAGATAGTAGGGTTTACCATGAGCTGTGCCATTACAACGTCAAGAACAGAAAGCCAAAATATCTTATGACCTGGTTCAATAAAGTCATGTATACGATTGATTGTGCCGAAAAACCATGATCCTATAAGAATTAGGGGATAGTAACCCCAACGATTTAGTGCCTGCAAGATGTCCAACAGTGTAACAGTTGATAAAAAGAGCAAATAGCAAGAAAGGTAAATGAGACAGCGTCAATAACAGAAGACATTCATTTTCCAGCTCTGCCCCATACTTTTAAGATAACATTTTGAATTACTTTCACTTAGCAGAGGAGCTTTGTGTACCTTCATATCTGATCGAGGATCTGGTTGGTATGACCGATCTGACATACCCACTGCCATCTGGAATATTAGATGAAGAATCAGCATACTTGAAATGTCACAATTTTTCTTCAGAACCCAATTCTTCATAAACCAATACAAGAATCATAAATTATTAAGGGCAAAGACAATGAGTACATACACGAGTTGCATTGTTTAGCATCCGTATTACTTGAAAATAGGTGACACCATTAAAAAGAATGGCACCCCAAAGAGGTGCATAAAACGTGATGAAGTGGGTAACCTGCAGTAATGAACATAACAAAGATTAATTTGATAAATGATCTTTCAAGCTAAAAGATAATATAGCCCAAACAACTGAAATATGACCATCTATCTGTACCGTTTTACCAAAATCAGAAAAGTTTTTTTTTCCTTAAAAAGGAAAACAAATTAAAACAAAAGATTAAATGTGAGAACTCCTTTGCCAATTAACAATCAAACTACATCGTGCATTTATTTATGACATCAACGTTATTCATGAAAGTAACAGAAATCCATCCCTTGAACTTAGTATTTAAAAACTATCACAATTTTCGAAGCTCACAAACTACAGAAATGACATCCAAATAAAATTCAATAGATATTACCATGAAAAATGCATAGTAGAAACTTAGAGATTATGACCACTAAATACTTGCCTTTCCTGCATGTCCTGTTTGTGCCCAACACCAAGTGCCTAACCGACTTAGATGCTCATGATTATTGGCAATTGATCTTATCACTGTCATTACTCCTGAAGTTCCTGGAGAAGCATCGGGATTAAACAAGTTGCTCTATGCATTCAGAAACAGAGAAATTAACAACAGTAACCAATTATAGAAGCCAATTTGTTGTCTCTGATAAAAGAAAATACCCCAAACGTATAAATGAAACATAGGCTCCAAATCTTCAACATCTGTCTTATGCCTAACAACTGTTCGGTGAAGAGTAAAGGCAATTGTTGTAGTCCACAAGAAAGATGCTAGGCAGAAGAAATGTGTTGTATAGCCTTGAGCATAACAGAAGAACCCTTTGGAAGGATCCCTACATGACCAAACAAACTCACAGTTAACAGTTAAGAAGAACCATTTAGAATGAAAATTCACTGTGGCCTGCTACAAATAACTTGTAGAAGAGAGTGGCAGTACCCAATTATGCTGAAGAAACTGCAGCACATGTCCTGCACTCAAGCGAATTAAAGGAAGTCTTGAAATGAGAGAAACTTAAAACCATATAGAGCATAAATCACTATAGCAAGGCCTATGTATGACAGATTTCGAGTCATAAAGTAAAAAAAGAAGCATCTGAATATTCAATCTTCTTGATAGGCACACACCATTAGTCAATAATATATAATCTAAAATTATGGACATTTACCACTTATGTATTATACTAGATGCGCTTCTTTTCCTATCCTTCCATTCCATTGATTGAGCACTTCGCATTAGTCCTTCGGTTTGAGTAAGCACAACAACAATCACCTTTCAAATTATTAACTAAGAAGTAAAAACTAAACTTAAAGCAGAGTAAATTCAGCAACCTCTAATCTGGACTGTTACCCGAAACAATGCTCAGAGAGAGATACTATTATCCAAGGATATGAGATAACAGCTTGATTGATCTTAAGTTGTTTAAGTAACAAATTCAAAACATAGAGTCAACTTCATTTCCATTAGAGCTACTAGCTCAGTCCGGGCTGCAGCTACGTCAATTTGACCAACTATCTAAATTGAAATTATTTTCGATGTAGCCAGTAGCCACTGTGTGAGAGAGACTGCGAGATTCTCAGCACAGTGCATTCACAAATCATAATAACTAATCCTAAATGGGGTAACCAATATGCATACAAACTTTTTTCTTGGTTTTTCATTTTCTTTTAACTTTTCAAAGTACGTATTTATCTTCTTTTTTATTTTTCACAAGAGATTTCTGCATTACTTGCTAAATAAAAGGACCCCTTGATATCAAAGCTTTGAGAATCCCAAGCAGATCGGACAACTGCTTGTATGGAGTTGCAATCTATTTGTAAAAGATAGAGTCAACAGCATTTCCATTAAGCTGCTAGTCATCTATGCAAGTTCTCATCCTATTGCAGCAACATACATTTGATCCAATGCTCGAATTACCCACTGTGGGACTGAGAAATGTACCAATATTGGAACAGTCAGAATACTAATTCTAGAGAACCAATATGGATAGCAACTTCTTCTCTTTCTATTATTTTTATAACCGTGGTGTTCAGGCAGCTTGCGTGCACCTTGACTAAAGATATAACTTCTTTCATGTTCTTTCTTCTTTCTATCTTTTTCTTTTCTTTCTTTCTTTTATGTATATACTCAAGTACTTTGTTTCATTGTTGTATTCTTTTGATTTAAGCCCGCCGGCAAAGAAAATTTTCCATAGCTTGCGTCATTAGGTACTGGATTTATTTACTTGCCTAATTAAAAAATGAAGAAGTATTTTGACTATAAAATATGTTACTTTTTTTTTTAAGTTCCTTCAAATATAGAGTTCAATTGCATTTCCATTCCAAACCTCCAAGCTCACTGAATCCAACTCCTGATCTACTACATCTACACATTTTACTCGATTCAATGAAAAAAAAAACGTAAACTAAATTACTTCAAATATAGCCACATTTTGAGGAAGAAGAATGTAAAATGCAATTTTACAATAATTGACTAGCTCTCGATAAAATTATCAAAAATCGAACTAACCCTAAGTACTGAGAAAGAAGAGAGAGTAGACAAAAGGTGAAAGCAAATTTACTGACGGATAAAGCGAGGTAGAAGACAAGCTTGAAGGAGAACTTGCGGAGCTCTTTGAATAGCAAATAACAGAGCACTATGAATCCAGAACCGACGAATGATAAACTTGATGCTCCGCTGTTCACTGCCGTCAGTACTTGTCGTTCTGCCACCGTTAAATTCCCCATCACTGCTTTAACTGTCGCCATTTTTCAAGCTTCTGATTACACTTTGAAACCACAAATATCGCGTTATGATTCGTTGTGTTGATCGGTTAAAGCTTGGGATCGAAGAAAGCAAAAGGAAGTTTTCTGCTGGCAAGCAATAAGAAATCCAAGGGCTTTTCCTGGAATATGTAATTCAAGAATTAAAAATTACTTTTGCTTCATTCTAATAACAAGCGTCGCTTTGGCCGAGTGGTTAAGGCGTGTGCCTGCTAAGTACATGGGGTTTCTCCGCGAGAGTTCGAATCTCTCAGGCGACGATCTTCTTTTTCTGTTGTACCTTATTTGTTTTGGTTTTAGCATTTCCGTTTTATAATTTATTAGCTGATAAGTTGTAAATATGAACACTTTGACCCATCAAATTTCTGGACTAAAATACTGCAACTCTTGGGTTGATTCTCAACCTTCTATTTTGGTGGAAATGACATCAGGTAGCTACTTCTAAGCATGTTATTTAAAATATATTCACATTTTATAATGTATTTAAAGATTAGTCATTTCGCTCAAACTTCAGGACATCGTGTCCTAAAGTTCGAAAATTATGTACAGAAGTTCGAATCTTATGCAATGAATTTTAAATTAGTAGTTCAGAAATTCGGGACACTTAGTCCTGAATTTCCAAATTTAGGATACTTAGTCCTGAAATTTGGATGAATTGGCTAATCTTTAAATATATTGTAAATTATGAATATATTTTAAATAGCAAGCTTAAAAGTGGCTATTGCTGCACTTTTGCCTCTATTTTGGCCTAAAACAGTAGCTAAAAACTAGAAACAAAGAACGAGAGAAATGGATAGAGAGAGAAAATTGTTGACCTAATTGTAACAAAAAGAATAATCAAATTAATTAAGTGGTTTTGACTTGCCTAAATGAGTTACAACTAAATACATATTATTTCATCCATTTCATGTTATATGACGGTATTTGATTGGACATCATATACTCTTTTAATTCTTCGATAAGTTTTAATTGGATTAATTCTATGTTTTGCATGGCCCAAATTAGTTGTTTATGTGATGGGAAGTGAGAAAATACTTGGTTTGATTTTTTGGAATGTGATATATGTGTTTGAGGATGTTGGGAGTCAAATACAAACTTTAAGAACAAAAAGAGTTATAATTAAGATAAAACGAGGGGCTAATCTAACAAGTGAAACAAGGTTTAACTTCATAAAGTAGAACTCTTGATTTATGAAGAGGTTGGCCATAATTTCTGAAGGACAATTGTGCTCCCGATATATAAGATTTCAAACAATTTGTCATTTGAATGATATTTTTACTAAAAAGCGCTTAGGAGCCCTAACGTTCTCTTTTTGGGTGAGGGGGAAGAGAGGGGTGGATGGGAACTGTGAGAAAGGGGTAGCGTTCCTTTCAATCAAGAGAAAAGGTCAAGCTTCCTAACTAACTCTGTTTTTAGCAGGTAGAATTTATATATCATTAGTGTACAAATGGAAGTTTCTAAGGTTGCTTTATATTATCTCTGCTATAAATTATTTGAAGCTGAATGTTCTATTTTTCAGATTGATGCAATCACGTTGTTGCTTCACTTCTTTTAGTTGTTGAAATTCTGACCAACTCCACTTAAACAAAGAAAATCTTCTCCACATTTTATTAAATACCCACAATACTTTTTTTTTAATAACAGTGGTGTTTGAGCCAACTCGCACGCACCGCAATTATTACAGTGGTACCTGCTCGCATGTTACATCCCATCAACACATGTATCGGATAACTCTGTTTTTGGCTGAACTCTGGATAACTTTGTCTTCGGCTGAAATCTGAAATCTGATCTCCCCGTAGTTTTCACCGGCTTCATTGATCGCTTGATCACAATCTTGGTTGCTAAATACCACAATTCCATGTATGAAATGGCATATCCATTTCAGACCTTACAATAGAATGGGTTTAGTCTCCATTTCATATCTAACTACTGAAGAGTTCACAAAAGATGAGAAAAGTTACAATCCTATAAGCAGTATGCTGCTTAGACATTCTATATACTGCTTACCGCATTAATATTTACTACCATGTGTTTCTCAAAAGAATCCACCTTTATACACACAGTATTTTCTGAATTTTTATCATTTTTGCTGTAGTGCAAAAGTTCTATAGCTAGTGATGCCAAGTGAAGTGCCATTACTTAGATTCTTCACTGCAATGTTTGAGGTAGCTATATTTGCCATATCTCAATGTCTTCTATAAAGAGCTGTATCCGAGTAAGACGCCACCATTCTCTGCCTATTGATTCTCTGTCTCCAGCCATAACCTTGATTTTTCCCATTCAAGTACTTCTCCTTTCTGTTTCTCCCATTTCGTTCCGGTGTTGCAGCATCCTCTTTTTCGCCATTTTTCTCACTCCCACTGCTGAAATCACTGTTTGATGTCATCGTTATCATTGGATCACTAATTGCAGTGTCAGTGTTGTTGCTTTCCTCCTGAAGTGTCTCAAGAATCTTGACAACATCATCCATTGAAGGCCTAGGCTTAGGATAATGACTCAAGCATTTGTATGCTACTAATGCTGCAGTTTGTGCGCCTTTAATCGGGTATTCACCTTCAAGTCGTCGGTCCATCACACGGGCAATTTTCTTAGGATCTCTTAAATAAGGCCTTAACCATTCAACCAAATTCGTTTCTCCTTCTCGTCTTTTTTTATCCAAAGATCTTTTACCAGTCAGCATTTCCAACAGAACTACTCCAAAACTGTATACATCACTCATTGTTGTCAAATGACCTGGAAATGGTGGCATTGCCATTGAATTAGCTAATCACAAGTTGGACTAGAAAAGTAAGCAAGAAAACTCTCATTTATCACTATTTCCATTTCTAGATTGCCTTAACTTCCAAAGATATACAATGGAATCAAATGTGTTCAAGTGTTCATATTAGTATACCTGTCATGATGTATTCAGGGGCTGCGTAGCCGTGTGTACCCATTATTCGTGTCGATACATGTGTATCATCCCCTGCTGGTCCATCTTTTGCTAGTCCGAAATCAGAAAGTTTAGCAGTGTAATCCTACAAGATAGATCATCGCGTTTCAAGAGTTGTTATCTCTCTGTGTTCATTTGTTTTTTCAATGTATTTACAAACACTATTTGATAGAACATGATGGAAGGAGTAAGCTTACTGAATTTATTAAGATGTTTGATGCCTTAAAATCTCTGTATATGACTGGTTTTTCGCCTTCATGGAGGAACGCGAGTCCTTTTGCTGCTCCTAATGCTATCTTCATCCTTGTTGACCACGATAATGTGATCGAAAACTCTGCATAATTGCCACAAATACAAACATGAGAACTATAAATCAAGCCATACCTCAGTTTCAGGTTCTCTGAGTTCTAAAAATCATATAATAGTAAACTATTTCTAACATTTATGTCTAATTTCAGTACATCCCTATTCTGAATTGATATTGAGAAAAAAAATGTGGAAACTTACTTCCAAAGAGTTGATTTTCCAAGCTTCCTCTTGGCAAGAATTCATAGACTAGGAGTCTATTATCATCTTCCCAGCAGTATCCAATCAATTTTACCAGATGTGGATGCCTCAGTTGCCCCAGGAATATTATCTCTGTCTGCATAAAAAATCACTTTCACCATCTTTAACATTTCCACTTTAGCATACAACAATAAAGATGCACTAAGCTCCCGTTATGCGCGGAGTCCGGGGAAAGGACGGACGACAATGGTCTATTGTACACAGTCTTACCCTGCATTTCTACAAGAGGTTGTTTCCACGGCTCAAACCCGTGACCTCGTGGTCACATGGCAACAACTTTACCAGTTACGCCAAGGCTCTCGTTCACTTAGCATACAACAATAACAACAACAATTATGCCTCTATCCCATCCCATGCAAGTTGGGGTCGGCTCTATGAATCGTCATATAAAAAATAATGAAAAACAACTCACCAGCCATTCCTTGTGGCCTTGCAAACCATCTGTATCCAACACCTTAACAGCCACAACCTGAGGTTTTAACCCCGGCCTAAGCTTGTCGTCGACGAATCCCTTGTAAACCGGTCCAAATCCTCCTTCACCAAGAAAATTAGCAGATGAAAAATGGTGTGTAACCTCTCTAAGTTGAGTAAATGTGAAGTTGATAAGGCTTGATCCAATGAATGAATTGGAAAGTCCATCAGCAGATAGTGGTGAACTTGGATCATCAAAATCCAAAAGAGACAATCTCTGAAATGAACTTTGTTTTTTGACCTGTTTCTTTGATCTTACAAACTCATCATCTACTTTGTAACAACATGGGATCATTGATTTCCAAGTTAGAACCATTTCTTCACCAAATACTTTGAAAATACAAACAACAAAAGTACAGAAGATCAACAACTTAAGGAATGAGACCTTAAATAAGAAGTAAGTTTTCTTGTGGAAGAGTTCTTAAGACTAATAACTAATTTATCAATCACCTACTACTCATTTATATATAGAGAGAACTTTGATATAGACTGATGCCTTATTGCCTACCATTTTCTTGAATTATTCCCATGTAAACGTGTAATAACTAAATATTTATTAAACTATACACCAAATCAAATGTACTTAGAAACATTTCACAAATTCTAAGACTTAAAAAGAGTTTTTAGTCTCTGTATTAGTTAACAACAGGAACTGACTTGTCCACCTATTTGACTTTGATGGCATAATTAAGAATAGTTTGTTATGGTTTTTCTTTTTCTTTTTCTTATAAATACATTTGGAAGGCTACAGTTCTTGCTTTACGTTCGAAAATTTCTTCATACTTTGCTGTCAAGGTGCTTGGTACTTGAATTATTTTATTTTATAGTTCCTGGATATCTTCCAAAGGCAGATTTTGTCCTCTCAACTGCCCCTTCTTTTTTTCTTTTTTTATAATAATAATATTTCTTTCGTTTTCTGCTTTTCGAAAATTTAATAAAAAGGGAACTTAAACATTTGATATTTCAAAAGGGAAACTCTACGAGTTTGACATAACGTGCAACCGCTTGCTAGCGGAGCCAGAAATAAAGCTTATGGATTTGGATTATTAGGTTTTAAATTAATAATTTAAGCATATTCAATAAAATACTTAAGACAAATACAGAATTTAAACCGAAGCTATTAGGTTCCGCCGAACACGTAACCTGTATTTTAGCTACGCCCAGTGCACGTAACAATTTTGTACATGTAATTAATAAACGAACGCATGCATTTCGAAAGTTGAAATTAAGATATTTGATTATTGGTTTGGTTATTCTTGCTATCTCTCCGTGCATTATGGCTATTTTATGTTAAAATACTGTACGTTCCTTCACTCAAATAGCATAGAAATTTACAATTAAAGAAAATTAGAATTAACCTGGGCTTTTCAAAGAGGCATAGGCTACATGATGTTCGTCTGGCAATTGGAGCAATGAAAATTTAACGCAGAGTCCGGAGAAGGGCAGAATCTCAAGAGTGTGATATAGACAACCTACTCTAGTACAAGTATCAGTGGTTGCTTAAACGGCTTGAATCCGTGACAATTGTAGGTCATACGAGATAATTTTACCATTACTCCAAGATCTCTTCTATTAACAACTAAAGGGAAAAATAGGCAAAATTATGAAGACTTGAAGAGAGCCCTCACATGTGTTTTACATGCATGAAAAAAATCTTTCAAACTAATATACCATATGAACATTAAGATATATTTTTTAATCATGTTTTGACAAGTGTTTTTCTTGCTTCTAAGAGCAGGTTCATACTATATTATTCTACTCTTTCCATTTTGCTTATTTCCCATTTTTGTCTTTTCATTTAAGACTTTGTTAGCAATCTTTAACTATTTTTGAATAATCCCTTAGAAGGAAGAGAAAAAAGTATATAAAAAAGAATATATCTTACCTCACACTGATAACAACATTGTTTGACATATGATATAACTTTGTTCTAGTTTTCAAAGATGTATGTTAATAACGTATTTAGAAAAAGAAAAATGATAGGAAATTAAAACTTCTAGAACCTGACCCCATTTGTTGGCTGAACTAAAAACCTAAAAGCTACCCCTTCTTAGTTGTAATTGAAGAATGAAACCCCTACCAAAATATCAAAATCCCCTTACCAAATCTTTTGGTTGCTTCTTAAAAATGTTTTTTAGTTAAATGTCAACTCTATTATGGTACGTACTACAATTTCCGATGCTTCTAATCATTAGATTAATAATAGCTCCAAAAGCTCTGCATGCTACCAATTAAATTCTAGATGCATTAATCAAAATTTTAAAAAAAATGTACACAAAACAAATATCTATCTTTGATCTCCTAAGGCTGCAAATCTAATGATAGGGCAATTCATAGGAATTTTCCACCTTCTTATTTTTCTATTCTCTTTTCTTCATTCCCTTAAAGGTGTCATTCTTGTTTTGTGCAATTCATTATGTTAATTTGGAATTTTCGAGCTATTTTCAATTTGCTTGAATTTGCAAAATGCAAGTTTTGCATTGTCATAATTAGTTGCGTATAAAAATAAATAAAGATATTTGAATTATGAAAAGATTGTGGAAGTTGAGTTATATTTGGACATGAGTAACTTCAATTGAAAAAAGTTAAAAAATGCGTAGAAATTATTATTTCACTTGAAATACTTCTCAAACTAGTTTTTCATTATCCTGGATATAGAAATGCAATGGGAAAATAATTATGAGATCTCACGATCAAATTTCATCGGAGATGAAAACCACTAGATAATTCAAAAAAAAATAATCAAATATTGAAATTTAATATTTGCAAACACATAGACAAATTAAAATTTTCAAATATTTAACTTCAGTATTTACTATGACGAAACGGTAGTTTAATCTTGAAGTACTAGCTCATGTTTTCATATGCCAACTTCATACTGTTAAACTATGGTGAAATTTAGGGACCGAGTTGTCAAAAATTAAACAAGTAAACTAAAGTGACCAGCTAACAAGTGCCAAATTGTCAAAAATTAAGAGGTAAACAGCTATAATCTTCACAACCACCTTATTTCCCCACATACAAATTCACCAAATACTGATTTATACAACTTGTTGCTTTCAAAAAAGAATAGAAAATGACTGATTGTTGTGTTATAAAAAGCTTTTCCTGTGAGAATGGAGTTTGAGGAATTTGATAGAAATTAATAAATAGATAATTATTTTGCAGCCGTCATACATAGAGCAGTAACGGAGCTAAAATTTTAATTAAGGGGTATCAATATATAAAAAGTAAATACACGAAATGAATGATAAATAAACACGTGATTTTGAAAATTTTCTTTACACTGCAAGATCTTCTTAATTTAGTGAAACCAAAGGTATTTTATGTTGTTACTCAGTAAACATAAAAAAAGAAGGTAAAGGGTAAGATCATAAAAGTAGTTCTTCTAAATAATAAACACAAGTAAGAGGAGGGAAAGAGAGAAAATAACTCTTTTCAATCAATTTACATATGTTGAGTAAGGAAATGAAAAACAACAAAGTTCTTCTCTTTTTTCTAATTGTTTCACTACTAAAAATCTGCTAAAAACCGACCAAATATTTCCGACCAACATTGGTCGGTCAAAAAAAGCGACCAAAAACTGTCCAGGTTGGACGGAAACTGGGAATTTTTTTTTTTACATTTTTTAAAAACTAAATACAGACCAACGTTGGTCGGTAAATTGGTCAACGAATTGACCCAGCTGGTCAGATAAGAAAATTTTGGATTACCGACCAACGTTGGTCGATAATCTAGATCCAATTTTTTAAATTTTAATAATTATTTTATTATTTAAAATATTTTATAATATTTAAGAATTTATATTTAAAATTACCGACCAACGTTGGTTGGTTAATGTAGGGGAAGCATTTACCGACCAACTTTGGTCGGTAATTGTTATTTTCTGCAAAATAACCGACCAAAGTTGGTCGGTTATTACGTCAACATTGGTCAAACTTTCGAATTACTTTTATATTTACTATCTAAATAATATAAATATAATTCGTTAACACCTTTGTAATACAAATAATGAATACACTAACATATACTATATATAACATGCTATTTGTAAATTGATTCATCGACTTATAACTTACTTTGATGCATCGATGAATATTAAAAATAAAATATTTGACCTATATCGACTAATAGTAAAAACAAAACATCTCAACCTATATCGATTAATCTAGCTATGCCATGCATTATTAGTGATGAATGCATTATTAGTGATGAATGAATGAAAAATAAAAGAATTAATACTAAACATCTTTGACATATATATATGGATCACAAATTAAATAAACGAAAGAAGCTATTAGTATTAAGTAAACGAGTTAAATTAATAGGTCAAACATGGTCAAACTTTAACAAGCTATATATATACACACTAACATATACTATAACAAGCTATATATATAGTTAAAGTATTACAGTGAAGTGTGTTTTTGTGTGTGTGTGTGTGTGTGTGTGTGTGTGTGTGTATATATATATATATATATATATATATATGTGTGTGTGTGTGTGTGTGTTTGTGTGTGTATATATATATATATAAGAACACGAAGCGCTAGGACCACAGGGTCGGGTTCTTTTAGGGATAGACTTGGGAAGATACTAATTAGTATATATACTTTATCATCAAATATATCTATTTGTAAATTGATTCATCGACTTATAACTTACTTAGATGTATCGATGAATATTAATCGATGATTCATCAAAACGTCTCGACCTATATATCGATTAATCTATGTCATGCATTATTAGTGATGAACGAATGAAAAAAAGAAGTTATTAGCATCAATTACAATATAGTGTATGTGTGTGTGTGAGAAATTACTCACATACTTAATTATAACTTAGAAAATTTACTTAGATAGATGCTATTATAATTTATTAAAATTAAATAGTTAATATAATTATTTATAAAGATTATGCTTATAGTTTATAATTATTTATAATAATTGCATAGTTAAATAAAATAAATGCTTGTAGTTTATAATATTTTTTATAGTTTATAATATTTTAAGAATAAAACATACAAAAAAAAGAATTTAAATTTTAAAAAAAAAAAGAAAACCGACAAAAGTTGGTCGGTTTTTGGTCAAACGGTCAACACTTAATGTACCGACCAAAATTATCGACCAACTTTGGTCGGTAATTCTGAAATCAGAATTGAAAAACGGGGGAACTCCCATTTCTCTCTTATTTTTCCCTCTCCTTCTCTATTTCCCTCACTCAAAACCTTCCCCTCTCCTTCTCTGTTTTCCTCACATAAATTCCATTTCCCACCCCGCGTCGCCACCGCCCAGCCGTCGCCGTCGCCGCGCCGTCGCCGTCGCCGCTGCCACTGCCACTGCCGCCCCTCTCCTTTTCCATCTCCTAAAAATTCTAGGTTTGAATTACAACCCATTTATTTATTATTTCTAGGTTTTGTTAATTAGTTATGAATTAGTTTCAATTGATTAGTGTTTCAATTATTTGAACATTGCATTTTATTGAGGATTAGGGTTTAGGTCTTGTTTTAATTAGTTTTGTTAATTAGTTTTATTAACTAATTAGTTTTGTTAATTAGTCAATTAGTTATGAATTAGTTTTAATTGATGAGTGTTTCAATTTTGAGTTTGTATTGTCTTGAATAGTTTAGTTAGAATTGAATTATTAACTTTGTATTGTCATGAATAGTTTAGTTAGAATCTAGGGTTTACGATTTGTTCTTGTGAATCGAACTTTTAGGGTATGGGTTGAATTTCTTTAGTTTAGTTAGTTTATGTTTAAACTCGTAGGATATGAATTGAAATTTTAATTTTTAGGATTTGTTCTTGTGAATTGAACTTTTAGGATATGAATTAAACTTTTAAGATATGAATTGGACCTTTTGGATATGAATTGAACTTTTAGGATATAAATTGGTGTAATTAGGAGCCAATTATTATCTTGAATTAACTAAAAAAATAATTAATTTATAATTGTAGAATAAATTAATTTGTTCTTGTGAATCGAACTTTTAGGGTATGAGTTGAATTTCTTTAGTTTAGTTAGTTTATGTTTAAACTCGTAGGATATGAATTGAAATTTTAGTTTTTAGGATTTGTTCTTGTGAATTAAACTTTTAGGATATGAATTGAACTTTTAAGATATGAATTGGACCTTTTGGATATGAATTGAACTTTTAGGATATAAATTGGTGTAATTAGGAGTCAATTATTATTTTGAATTAACTAAAAAAGATCTAATTAATTTATAATTGTAGAATAAATTAATTTGTTCTTGTTTTATTTGTATAGATGGAACATCGTACTTGGATGTACAATAGGAATTATCCTAATCGGCGGGGATTGCGGGAGGATTTTGTAGAAGGGGTTGATGACTTTATTAGACATGCAATGTCACTTCCACTATACCAAAGTGAAGGAGTAATTAGGTGCCCTTGTGTCAGGTGCGATTGTATGAAGTTTAAAAAATCGGAGGAAGTTAAGCTTCATCTTTATAGGAAGGGGTTTATATAGAATTACTTTGTGTGAACTAATCATGGAGAGATCGATGGTAGCCATGGAATATTTCATAACATGGTTGTTGGTGAAAGTAGTAGGTCGGTGGAGAATACAAATCTTGATTCTAGAATTCAGGATATGGTTGCGGATGCTTTTGGGATGCACTTCGAGGGTGAGCCCAATGAAAATGTTGAACAAACTCCTAATGATGACGCAAAACATTTTTATGAATAGTTAGAGGAAGCTAGTCGTCCACTACGTGAAGGAAGTCCGCACTTTGAGCTGTCTGTTGCAGTTAGATTACTAAGTATCAAATCTAATTGGAATATTTCTCAAGCAGCCATGGACTCTTTCATTGACCTTATGAGTGAACTAGTTGACCCTAATATCAACTTACCTGGTGATTTCTATAAGGCAAAGAGATTGATTTCTAAGTTAGGACTTTCGTCAATGAGAATTGATTGTTGTGAAGATGGTTGCATGTTATATTATAAGAGATGATGCAACTTTAGACAGTTGTAAATTTTGCGAAAAGCCTCGTTTCAAGAGGCTTTCTAGCGGGAATAAGGTTGTTGTCAAGGCGATGCATTATTTACCTCTTATACCTAGGTTAAAGAGGTTATATGCGTCGATGAGTTTTGCTCCTCATATGAGATGGCACTTTGAAAATAGAAGACCACCTGGTGTTATGTGTCATCCTTCTGATGGAGAAGCTTGGAAGCACTTTGATAGGACATATCCAGATTTTGCTAGTGAACCAAGGAACATTCGGTTAGGTCTGTGTGCGGATGGCTTCACACCTTTTTCTATATCTGCGACACCATATTCATGTTGTCATGTCTTTCTTACACCTTATAATCTACCACCTGAGTTGTGTATGACTAGTCCATATATATTCTTAAATTGTATTATCCCGGTCCACGTAATCCGAAAAGTTTGATTGATGTATATTTGTAACCTTTGATTGATGAGTTAAAACAATTGTGGTATGATGGTGTTGAAACATATGACATATCAACCAAGTAGAATTTCAATTTGCGTGCTAATTTAATGTGGACTATTAATGATTTTTCTGCGTATGGAATGTTGTCTGGGTGGATGACTGCTGGGAAGCTAGCTTGTCCTTACTGCATGGAAAATAGTAAAGCGTTCACTTTGAAATATGATCGAAAGCAATCATGGTTTGATTGTCACCGTCAATTCTTACCTGATGATCATGAGTTTAGAAGGATGAAAAATGTATTCAAAAAGAATAAAGTGGAATATGATTCTCCACCTCCGATACTTTCAGGTGAGGAAATTTGGGAGAGGGTCCAGAACTTCAGTAAAGTTACTGAGGCTCCACCTTATAGATTCCTTGGATATGGTGTTAATCATAATTGGACGAAACAAAGTATATTTTGGGAGTTGCCTTATTGGAAGGATAATCTTCTCCGACACAACCTTGATGTCATGCATATTGAGAAGAATTATTTTGATAATTTTTTCAATACAGTGATGGATGTTAAAGGTAAGACAAAAGATATTTATACTTGCAGACAGCAAACAATGATAAGGTGTTCAAGCCCAAAGCAAGTTACACATTCACTTTGGAGGAAAGAAGACAAATTTGTGATTGGGTTACGAAATTGAAGATGCCTGAGGGTTATGCGTCGAATCTTGGAAAAAAAGTAGATATGGAGGTAGAGAAGTTGAGCCATTTGAAAAGTCATGACTGCCATGTTTTCATGGAGACCTTAGTGCCTATTGTATTTTGTGGTTTGCCTGAAAGAATCTGGAAACCCATCACAGAGATTAGTTTATTTTTCAAAGACTTGTGTTCTACCACATTAAGGGAAGAAAACCTACTTCGGATGGACCAGAACATCCGTGTAATTTCTAGTAATATGGAAAAAATATTCCCATGTGGTTTCTTTGATGTGATGGAACACCTTCCAATACACCTTGTACACAAGGCACGACTTGGAGGGCCTGTTCAATACAGATGGATGTATCCCTTTGAGAGGTAATATTATAAGTTTGATGTAATATTCTATTTTATTTGAATGTTCTTGGCTAACATGAGATTATGTAGGACAATTGAAAAATGCAAACAATTTGTTAAGCAGAGGAATAAGATTGAAGGATCTATATGCGAAGCCTATCTTGCAAAGGAAACTGTACATTTTTGTTCTTATTATTTTGAGAGTAACGTGCCATGTTCTGGGAATAGGCCCAATAGGCACACGGTCGAATGTGTGAATGATCCATTATATCCACCAATGTTCATATTCAATCAACCAGGCCGATGTTCTAAGGATGTTAGAAAGAGAAGTTTGAGTAATATGGAGTACAAGTCAGCTATACTTCATGTGTTGCTAAATTGTCCCGAAGTTGTACCATTTCTCAAGTAAGTATTGATTTATTAGTTATCAAAATATAAAATTTACTGTGACTACATATTGATGCAACTACTAAAAATATTTGATATGTCACAGTCACTTCGTGGGTCAATTTGGCCATGATGCTGTATATACGAGATTTGATACGTGGTTCAAACAGTTTGTAAGTGTATATATAGTGAATGTATAAAAATTGATTCATAAGTTGTGCTAACTTATATATACATATGTAGTGAATGTATAAAAATTGATTCATAAGTTGTGCTAACTTATGAATTTTTTTAACTCTATGTAGGTAAATAATCCAAATAATAGTGTAAATCAATTTTTGAAAGATATATCTTGGGGACCTGGGCTTCAGGTCACAACAATGTCTAAGTACGTAGTGAATGGTTATAAGTTTCATACATAGAATTGCTCTAAAAATAAAAATAACAACAACATCGGGGTGTGGGTTCAAGGTGGTGATGGTAACCAAGTTGGAGATATTGATTATTATGGTGTGGTCAAAGAAATATTACAACTAGAATATACAGGTTGGCCATATAAGAAATTGATACTCTTTAGATGCAAGTGGTTTGACCCAAATCCAACAAGAGGTACAAGAGTACACAACCAATACAACATAATTGAGGTTAATCATACGAGGGAGTATGATCGCTATGATCCTTTCATAATTGCACATAACGTTAGGCAAGTGTATTATGCTCCTTATCCATTGCGGCGGAATAAGTCCGATTGGTGGATTGTAATAAAAACTAAGCCTGTAGGTAGGGTGGAAGTGGAGAATGTGTTAGATTTTGCATATCAAAATGATATCTCCAATGTTCACCAAATAGTGGAAGATCAGTTAGAAAATGATTTGGAACATCCTGAACGCATATTGGAAGAAGTTGATATAAATGAAGTAACAATTATAGAAAATGAGTACGAAGAATCAACTGATGAAGCTCAAATAAGTGAGGACGAATAATTCTCGGATGAGGAACAATACGTCGATGAGGATTAAAAAGTTAGTTTTTTAAAGCACTCTTGTTTTATAGCTAGTTTCTTATATGTTTCAATCTAAATGTGTATTATATTATGTAAATGGCAGGCAAGGGTCAAGGTAACAATGACCTACTAGTTCTCGGGGTCGAGAAAAGGGTAGGAAGGGAAAGAGGAGGGTAGAAAATAATACTCCCTTTTGTCCACCCTTTTCAGAGATGCCTATGTCTTATCCTCCACCACACGGCTATACTGAGCTGCCACAGCATCACAAGCCATACACCTTCATTCAGACACCAAGTCTTCCATCACAGGGCCATAGGACTATATGTCCGATATACAGTCCAACTGCCTCACAGCCATCTGCATCGCAGCCATCTACATTACATCCACATGGATCACATCCCTACATATCACAACCACATGGATCGCATCCATCCATGTCACAGCCACTCGGGTCACAACCATCGATATCACATCTACTTGGGTCGCATCCAGCTATGTCGCAGTCACAGGGATCGCAACCTTCTTCATCATCGACTCTATCAATTGCAGGCCTTCGCCTGCGAGGCAGTAGCTCTGACCCGCCTACGCCGTCTTCACATGCCTCTGATACACATGCTTCGGATAGTGATGACGAGGTAGTGCATTATGATCGATATGGAAGGATCATCATAGTCCCTGAGGGTGATGGGTAAGTGTTATTCATTATTTTTGCGTCTATTGATTTGTAACATTTTTACTAAGATATTAATGTATTTTTATTGTTAAATTGCAGGTTCAGGCCGGGTAATAAGACTACGAAGATAATCACCAATGTCATCAGAAAGCTTTATGATGGCCCTTATGCGACTTGGACTGATTGCCCATTCTCACTGAAGGAGCAAATTTTCAATCAATTTAAGGTATAAATGTTCTTTTAAACAGTTTAATAATTTATATTTATGATGTTTCCATCTAATATTTAACTTTTGAAATACAGAGCAAGTGTGTATAGGAAGACCGCTATAGCGCGAAAGAGGCTACAAATTTTCATCATAAAGCTCGCAAGAGATTGGCGGATGCTTTCTCGGATGCTAGAAAGAAGAACAAGAGGCCTGGCTGGTTACTTGAGAATTTGTGGAATGATTTGCAAAGGCAATGGCTTACCGCAAAGTTCTTAGAGAGGAGCGAAAAAGGAAAGAAAGCTCGCACATCCAAGAAGGGAGGCTCCTTGCACACTGGAGGTGCGGTCAGCCTAGGGACAATAAAAAGAAGATTGGTACGTAATTGCTTAAATTATTTTACTTTTCTAAGTATATCTATTTTGTTTATTAACTAAATTAATTTGTTTTCAGGAAAAGAAGTATGGGCGTCCAATGAGTCATGATGAGCTATTCAAGGAGACACATACTGTGAAGAAGAAGAAAGAGGGGGATCAAGATAGGTGGGTCGAGGACCGGGCCTCGACTGCATATGTAAGCTTTCAATTTTCTTTAAGTATTATAATTTACTTTTATAAAAATTTTGAAATACTGATTTAATTTAAAATAATATAGGGTCGCTACCAAAGTAACGTGGAGGAATTCATCCGTAGTCATCCAGCTGGTGAATCGGGTGAGCCAACCCAACCTTCGGACGAGGATGCTGAAAGAATATGGTTGGAGTCTGTTGGCGGTCCAAAATGGGGGAAGGTATACGGGCTTCCTACTAAAAACTTTCATCGCTATAAGTGTGGAATGCGAGGAATAGGGACTTCCTCGCAAGGTGAGCAACTTAATAGGGAGAGCCTCTCCGCTATGCGGGAGACAGTGACAAAGCTCACATCAGAGCTAGAAGCGGCCAAGGAAAGAGAAAGGCTTAGAGATGCTCAATTCCTTGGCATGCAAGCTCAGATCAGAACTCTCCTATCTAGTGGAGCTTTTCCGTTGCCCCGAATCTCGTGAGTCATCTCCAGAGGGTCGACCTCCACGTGATCGTTCCTCCCGTCCTGCTCGTGATCGTTCCTCCCGTCCTCCCCGTGATCGTGCTTCCCGTCCTCCACAAGACTGTTCTCTATATCGTCTTGTAAATGAAAGTTCATCAGACGGTGATGATGATGTTGTAAACACCCCTTGACTTTTATATATTTTGAACTAGACAAATAGAACCAGTTTTGAACTAGTTGTAATTAGTTTTAACTTGGTTTTGGATTTTTATGTTCAATTGAACTTTAATTTGTTAGTTTTAAAGTATTTATTGAATGTTTTGGTTGTTGTTGTTGTTGTTGTTGTTGTTGTTGTTGTTGTTGTTGTTGTTGTTGTTGTTGTTGTTGTTGTTGTTGTTGTTGTTGTTGTTGTTGTTGTTGTTGTTGTTGTGTTGTTGTATTGGTATGCTGGCAGGTGGTGTAGCTGCCAAAACAGGCATTTTATGCCAAAATTAAACCCAGAAAAACCGACCAAAGTTGGTCGGTTTTTAATAAAAAAAATAAATTATTCCAAAATACCGACCAAAGTTGGTCGGTTAATGAACATTGAATTCCCAGAATTCAACATTACCGACCAACTTTGGTCGGTATTTTTCCTGCACTGTTGAGATTACCGACCATAGTTGGTCGGTAATGTTTAATTTTAATTATTTTTAAAAAATATATATTTTCAATTACCGATCAAAGTTGGTCGGTTTTTTTTTTAATTTTAATAATTAATAAAAAAATATAATTTAGTTAAACCGACCAACTTTGATCGGTAAAATTAAATTAATAAAATATGTTTCCGACCAAAGTTGGTCGGTAAGTAATTAAACTTGTCAGATGGTCGTTTTAAGCTACCGACCAAAGTTGGTCGGTAATTTCCGACCAACTTTGATCGGTAAGCCATTCTGACCATCAAAACACCGTCCACACAGTAATGGTCGCATTTTGGTCAGTAATTGGCCATAACCGACCAACTTTGATCGGTTTTTTTGGTCGGTTTTTAGCGAATTTCTAGTAGTATTTTTTTTCCTCATCTCTTTTTCCTATTTGTTGAAAACTAGTTTTTTTACTCTTAAAAATTATGAAAATATCAATAATATGTTAGATGTAGAAGGAAGTTCCCAGACTAATTAAAATATTAATTAAAGTTACAAAGTTTAAGTGTCATTATAAAAAACTCCAAGGGCTCGTCTTGTATTTCTAATGAAGGATTCTAGAATCCTTGAATCTCTAAATAAAATTTCTAGCATTCGCCCTAATTAATTAACTTGTCGGCTAAGGCCTTTTGAATTTAGTAAATTAAACAATAAGTACTTCATTTTAATATGACAAACCGTTACACATATAACCAACAAAACTCACACGTTCCTCTCTCACATATGGAGGAACTCATGAAGATCATTTTAATATTGACACTATGAGTTATGACCATAGAAATATTTAATTCGATCAAAATTAAAGAAGACAAATTTGTTGATCAACTTCCCATAGTAAATTTGTTATTTGTTAATTGATGGAGTAATTGATAATTGATATCCCCTCCATCCAATAAAAAGTACGATAGTTTTATCACAGCATCACTCAAAGTCGTTTTTAAGTGCTGGTACTTAAGTTTTTCCCCTTTTTAGAGTTATGCCTCGCGCTTGTTATTCAAAGTTATGTCCACCCCCACATAATTTTGAACAAGTTATGCTTAGCTCCTACGTAACTTCGAGCAAGTTATGCATTCAGACAGCCAGCCCTCACCAGGCTGCTGGCATTGCCCCCGGCAAAGATCTATTTGCGCAAAGCCGACCTATAGATAGAAAGAAAGATTCAATCTCAAAGCGGTACTAAAGATTAGAAATTACTATATCTATATATAGAAAGATGTGGAGGTCCCAGGTCTCCGAGTCAGCCCGCGCTTTTTCAAAGAATCCTGCACCCATGGGCATACGGCCTGGCAGGCCTTCCCTTTCTAATATCTGACTTATATACAAGTCAACATCGGCATAGGGGTATCAAATCCCGCTGCTGAGATGTCCAACGGATTCCTGGGCCTTAACGAATGGCCAAGATTCGATCTCATAGAGTTCAATTCTCGTTCTCAACCCATGACCATCCTTTTCTTCCGCCTCTTAAGATTCGCTATCTCTATGATTTGATCCTTCGCTGTTGCATAACTTCGAGCAAGTAATGCCCCTAACTAACTCTTATAAAATTTACTTAAATGGGAAGAAAAAGTTAAATAGCAATGTAAAATGATCCCATTTGTGCAAATCTGCCGTCATCATAAAGGAGTAATTACGGTCCAAATTTGGAATTTTCTCAAAGTCCGAATGACCAGGGGGACCCCAATAACTGTCCAGTGGGTCGCTGGAGTTTAAGGGCCATAACATATAGGATCGAGTAGTAAAAATTGTACGGGGTGTCCTATTTGGTCGTCTCATTTAACTTGTACTTATTTTTCCAATTTTTTTAATTGATATCTAAAATTTAAATAACTTCGGGCCTTTTTCTCCTTCTTCTCCTCTTCATCCTCTTCCTCCTCCTCCTCTTCTTCTTCTTCTTCTTCTTCTTCTTCTTCTTCTTCTTCTTCTTCTTCTTCTTCTTCTTCTTCTTCTTCTTCTTCTTCTTCGACGACGACGACGACGATGATGATGTGAAAATAAAGGTGACAGTGAATTCATATGATATTTATGAGCATATTTTAAGGTAGTTTATGGTGTTTTACACGGTGAGCTGTTGTGACTTTTTACTACTGCTTGGGACTTCTTCTTCTTCTTCTTCTTCTTCTTAATTGCAAAATGAGTTTGTTAGATTTATTGTTGTTTTGACAAATTGATGATTGGGGTATGTTCTTGATGACATTTGGAGGTTATGTTTCAAAATTGAGTTTATTTGGAGTAGATTTAGGTGTTAAATCGTGTATTGAATTGTTGAAATTTGGAGTAGAACAAATTTCTATTTCTGGGCAATGTTTAAGATTTGGAGGTCAAGTTGTTATTGAAATTCGATAAAATTGGTATGGTTGAACTCGTATCGGAATGGGTGTTCAAATTTTCTGAAAATTTTGTCTTCCGAGAGGCGGGTCCCGCATTGACTTTTGTTGACTTTTTGGAATAAATTTTTAAGTCAAAGTATTATTATCTGAAATTATTTCCGATGAATTTTAATGAAGTTATACAATTGAATTGAATAGATTTGAGCTGTCCGGAGGTCAATTCAAGCAAGAAGGCGATTTTGGAATATCGACATAACTTCAAAAAGGTAAATGTCTTGCTTAACCTCGAGTGGGAGAATTACCCCTTAGGCATCGAGTCTTATATGCCATTTGTAAAATATGAAAAGCCATGTATGCGAGGTGACAAGTACGCACTTGAGCTTATATGTGCAAAATTTATTGAGTTAAAGTCTTGGGCAAATTGTATAGTAATTTGGATAATTGTTAGTATTTATTAAATCATCTATTTGTCATGCCTAAATCCTTGTTGTTGAATTTATTTTTATATGACAATTTGATGTGATTGTTACTTGAAAATTTATGTAATTTCGTGAGTATTGTTGGTTTGATATTTCTTAGAATTTAATTTCAATATGAATTTTTCCTATGCAAATAATTAATTAAGCAAGTTTTAAAAAAAAGTGTTAATATAATTATCTAAGTTTGGATTAATGAAGGCTTTGCTTTATGTTGAGTAATTTCTATCTCTGTTGATTATTTTTGGGGTGTTATACACATTGTGTGGGGCTTTCGGCTATTTATTGTGAAATTAATTGATTTGGTTGTATCTTTGGAATTTTGGTTGTGGCCACTGGGCAAATTGTGATATGAATTGATATTTGTTATGTTGTCGTGATAATTTTCCGTATAAATTGTTGTGTTGTGTGAATTATTATTTTGGGGAAATAAGGGTGGCATTTTACCGTTGATATTATGTGGTTATAAGGGTGGCATTTCACTGTTGTTGTGTTTGTTGGAATATTATCTGGGCGAAGCGATAAGGGTGGTTATAGGAGTGATAAGGGTGGCAATAGGAGCGATAAGGGTGGCTATTAATATTGTCTGGGCGGAACGATAAGGGTGGCTATAGGAGCGATGAGGGTGACAATATGAGCGATAAGGGTGGCTATTGTCAGGAACGATATGTGATGATGTGGAGTTGTGATATTGGTGATTTTCATGTGATGTTGTGATTTTTTTGGGTTTTTTTTATACCTTATGCAATTTGTCTTGTTGTTGGTAAATTGATAACAATCTGATTTATGTTGAAATTGAGAGTCTGTGGCTATTGCCAGGCGGATTATAAAATGAAATGTGGGCACGAGGTGCCGTGAGTAAATAATGAAGATATTGGCACGTGAATTGTTCGTGCAGTTGTGATATGAAATGTAGGCACGAGGTGCTGTGATTAAATGATAATAATATTCGCACGTGAACTGTCCGTACAGCTGTGATATGAAAAGTGGGCACGAGGTACCGGAAAAAATATGATGATTTAATTATGGGCACGAATTGCCGTGAAAATATGAAAATGGATTGAGACCCGTATTTACAAAAAATATAAAAATGGGCTGAGACCCGTATTGTTATGATTATAAAATGATGTGTCACATGGTGACTTTTGAATTGAAAGAATTATATTCAAAATATTTACTTGGAAGGATTTTTATTCAAAAGAATTATATGAAAGAATTGTATTTGAACGATATTTATTTGAGAAAATTATATTTGAAGAGATTTATTGAAAGAATTTTATATTCGAAAGATGTTTATTTGAGGAAATTATATTTGAAAAAGAGTTTTATTCGTAAGAATTATGTGTGAAAGATATTTAATTAAAAAACTTGATTTAACTGGGTGTAATTGTATTTATCAATTGTTGAGCGATATTAATAGTGATTTTATTGTCTTATTGTGCACATAAGTGGTTGTTTTATGTTGCCCTCATTGTTATTTGTTTTCTATTATTTTTTATATTATATTGTACAGGGTATTAGACTAGTGAGTGTATTGACTGTACCTCGTCTCTACTCCACTTAGGTTAGTCTTGATACTTACTGGGTACCGACCGTGGTGTACTCATACTACACTTCTGCACATTTTTGTGCAGAGCCAGGTATTGGAGATATCAGACTTGGATAGAGTTTAAGCGGGATCGTAAGGATTCAAGGTAGAGTTGCGTGGCCGTCACAGTCCCTTGGAGTCTTTTCATTTCATTGTACTGTTAATTTTTAATCAAACAGTATTGTATATTCGGTCCTCGTGATCATCCTATGTATTCAGTTACAGTTCGTGACTCAGTACTACCAGTCTTGGGAGGTTGTATATTCATATTTGTTCCGCTGTTAGTTTTGATTACTTATTCATATTAAAAGAAAACTCAAAAAATATAATTAAAATCGGCTTACCTAGTCTTAGAGACTAGGTTCCATCACGACTCCTGTGGTGGAATTTTGGTTCGTGACAAGTTGGTATCAGAGCTCTAGGTTCATAGGTTCTACGAGTCACGAATGAGTCTAGTAGAGTCTTGCGATCGGTACGGAGACGTTTGTACTTATCTTCGAGAGGCTACAGAATTGTTAGGAAATTTCCACTTCTTTCATTCCTGTCGTGCGGATTTATTGATTTTGAAATTTGAGCCTTTGTATCTCTATTCTCTCACAGATAGTGAGGACACGTGCTACCGGGTTAGCTGAGCAGGAATCCGCACATACTACTAGGGCTGCAAGAGGCCGGGGCCGAGGTAGAGGCCGGGGCAGAGGTCGAGGAAGGGCACGTGTCGCGACTGGAGCACCTGTCAGAGTAGCAGTTGAGGAGCCGCCATTAGCTCCAGTTGGGGGACAGGTACCAGAAGCACCTATTGTTACCCCCGAACTTCAGGAGACTTTGGCATACTTCCTGAGTATGTTTGGTACATTAACTCAGGCGGGATTGATTTCTGTTGCACCAAATATTTTGCGGATTGGGGGAGTAGCTCAGACTCCTACCATAACTCCTGAGCAGCAAGTTCACATTGGTCAGGTTCCAGGTGTAATACCAGTACAACCTGTTATTCCGGTTTGGCCTGAGGTCAGGCCAGAGGCATCAGAAGAAGAACAAAAGAGACTAGAAAGGTTTAAGAGGTATAGTCCACCTACTTTCAGTGGCACAGCTATAGAGGATGCCCAAGGATTTCTAGAAAATTGTCACCGTATTCTCTGCACCATGGGTATTGTGAAAGTGAGCGGAGTTGCCTTTACTACATTTCAACTGTTAGACGCAGCGTAGCAGTGGTGGCAAAGCTATGAAGAAGGTAGACCAGCCGATGCAACACCACCAACTTGGGCTCAATTTTCGGAAATGTTCTTGAAAGAGTTTGTTCCCTAGACTCTCCAAGATGCGTGGCGCACAGAGTTTGAATGGTTGCGTCAGGGCACTATGACAGTGTCAAAATATGCTATCAGGTTTAGTGAGTTAGCCCGTCATGCACCTATCTTGGTTCCTAATGTCAGAGAATGAGTCCGCAGATTCATTGAGGGGCTTGATTATGATATTAAAATATGCATGGCTCGAGAGTTGCAAACTGATACTCCATTTCAACAAGTAGTGGAGATTGCAAGGAAGATTGAGGATGTTTTAGGCGAGGAAAGGGAGTCAAAGGAGGCCAACAGGCCTCGAAGATCTGGAGGGTTTAATGGATTATACTCTTCAGCTAGGACCCATTATAGCGGAGGCTCGAGCAGTCAACCAACTCAGTCCGCAAATCAGACTACTCGGAGTGCTCCAATAAGTTCTTACAATGCACCACCGGCACGAGATTCCTATAATAGTTATTCTAGTTATCCGGCACAGACTCAGTATGAGCAACCGCGACCTCAGAGGGGCTGTTATGAGTGTGGTGACACTACGCACATTATGAGAGATTGTCCCAGACTTGGGAGGGTGGATTTTATCAGAAAACTCAGGCTATGGCCCCAATACAGTTATTACTCCACGTACACAACCAGCTAGAGGTGGAGGATAGGCGGGTAGAGGACGCCTAAGAGGTGGAGGCCCGACCCGTTGATATAATCGCTATGATTTGGCTGAGGCCGATACACCAGATGGTGTCGTTATAGGTATGATCCTGATTTGTTATAAAAAGGATATTTTCCCTTAATTTGATTCAGATCTGAATATTGAGGTGAGTCCTCTTATTATTCTCCGCTTATGGGTGAGCTTCGTAATTTTGTGACCCACTTATATGTTTATCCCTGTTGAGAGATTTGAATATGTGAGTCGTGTCTGTCATTTTTGTAACAACCCGACCGATCATTTTGAGTATTATAACCCCGTTCTCCCATTTACTGCTTAATTTATGCTTTATAGATGTTTTATGACTTACCGGGTTAGTGGGTTTGGGTCCAGAAGGAATTCGGAGTGAAATGAGACACTTAGTCTCATAATTGAAAATTTAAGTTAGAAAAGTGGACCGGATATGGATCTATGTGTAAACGAGCTCAGATTTGAATTTTGATGATTCCAATAGCTCCGTATGGTGATTTTGGGCTTAGGACCATATCCGAAATACTATTTGGAGGTCCGTAGTGGAATTAGGCTTGAAATACCGAAAGTTAAATTTTTGAGAAGTTTGACCGGGGGGGTTTTTGATATCGAGGTCGAAATCCGATTCTGAAAATTTGAGTACCTCCGTTATTCATTTATGACTTGTGCGTAAAATTTGAGGTAAATCGGATGTGATTTGATAGGTTCTGGAGTCGTTTGTAGAAATTAGAAATTTCAAAGTTCATTAGGTTTGAATTGGGGTGTAATTCATGGTTTTAGCATTGTTTGAGGTGATTTGAGGGTTTGACTAAGTCTGTATGATGTTTTAAGACTTGTTGGTATATTTGGTTGAGGTCCCGAGGGGCTCGGGTGAGTTTTGGATGGTTAACGGATCAAACATTTGGACTTGAACAACTACTGGAATTTTCTGATATCTGATGATGTTTTCCTTCTACGCGATCGCGTGAATGCGTCTGCGATCGCGTAGGCTTAGTTGGTCAGTGGGGGTTGTTATTCTACGCAATCGCATGGGGATATCTGCGATCACGTAGGGTTAATGTAAGGCAGTGACATTTTGTGCTTCGCGATCGCGTGAAGTGGGACGCGATCACATAGCTCTATGATTTTATGACTCGCGAACGCGTGAAGAAGGTCGCGTTCGCGTAGAGTAAGTGGAGCGGAAATAGAAGTCACGCGTTTTGTACTTCATGATCGCGTGGACGAGTCCGCGATCGCATAGGTCTATGATGTTGTACTTCACAATCGCGTGGGAAAGTCTGCGATCGCATAGAGTAAAATCTGGGCGATGGAAAATTGTTCTTCGCGATCGCGTAGGAATGTTCGCGATCGCGTAGAGCAAAAGTTTGGGCAAAGAGTTTAAGTTCTGAAAATGGGGCTTCGTCCCATTTTCAGTTTTTGATGGATTTGAGCTCGGGAAGAGGCGATTTTCGGGAGTTTTTCAAGGAAAATAACGGGGTAAGTGTTCTAACTCAATATTGGTTAAATTACCCGAATCCATGGTTGTTTTTATCATTTAATTGGTGAATTAAGTTGGAAAAGTTTGAAAACCATCTTAGTTTAAATTGAAGATTTGAGGGTCGAGTTGAGGTCGGATTTTGATAAAATTGATATGGTTAGACTCGTGATTGAATGAGCTTTTGAATTTTGTAACTTTTGTTGGGTTCCGAGATGTGGGCCCCACATGCGATTTTTGAGCTAAAATTCAGATTTTTATAGAAAATTAGCATTTTCTTATGGAATTAATTCCAATAAAGTTTAATGACTGAAACGAATTATTTGTGACTAGATTCTAGGCATTCGGAGGCCGATTTGCGAGGCAAAGGCATAACAGAGTAAAGAATTTCACGCTCTGAGGTAAGTAACAGTTTTAAATCTGGTCCTGAGGGTCTGAAACCGCGGATTTTGTATTATGTGATTATTTTGGAGGTGACGCACATACTAGGTGACGGGCGTGCGGGTGTGTACCGAGAGAATTTTGACTTGGTCCGTCCAGTAGAAACTGTAAAGTTGAATAACTTGTTGATAATTATGTGTTCTCTATGTGTTGTGGAAATTTGACTATAAGTCATGTTAGAAACCATGTTTAGGATATATGTTGGTATTGTTAGGACCCACAGAGGTCGTGTACATGTTGAATTATCTGCTTAAATTATTGTTTTGTACTCAGTCACAGTTTACTTGATAATTTTGCCTCAGTCTCTATTGTTCATTATTGATGTGTCATATCATTGTTGTTTGGGCTGATTTCATGATTGTTGAGAGCCCGAGAGACTGTAGAGCTTTATGACTGAGTGAGGCCGATGGCCTAATTGTGAAATATTATACTATGGCACGTGAGTTGGCCGAGCGGATCCTTATATCATACTATAGCACGTGAGTCGGCCGTGCAGATCCTTATATTATACTATAGCACGTGAGTTGGCCGTGCGAATCTAGATATCTATATTATGGCACGTGAGTTGTCCGTGCAGATTATAACGCTTGGGCTGTAGGTGCCCCTCCGGAGTCTGTACACCCCCAGTGAGCGCGGGTACCCATTGAGTGTGAGCGCTGAGGGGTGGGAGCCCAGTGAGTGATTTTTATCATGAGAGGCTGTACTTGTTTTTCATTGGTTGATACACTTAGTTGCTATCTGTTATTGTGGTGAAATTTCTGAAAGATTCTATATCCGGATTAAATGAACTTGAATTGTATAAAAATTGATTTGACTTAAACTGCCGGATTTGAAAGCATGTCTAATCTTTGCTGGAATTACTAAAAATGAATTATAATTGTACAGCTCGTCACTATCTTCAATTTCTTATTTATTATTATTACTTGCTGAGTTGGTTTTACTCATACTACACCCTGCACTACGTGTGCAGATTCAGGTGTTCCCGGACATAACGGGTGTTGATTCTTCCGTACAGTTGATTTTCAAGAGATTTTGAGGTAGCTGCCGTGTTTCGCAGACCTTGCCTCTCCTTCTCTATCTCCTTGTTTACTGTATTTGGTCTTAGACTATTATAGACTGTATTTTCCAAACTTGTATTCATATTAGTTGCTCATGTACTCAGTGACACCGGGTTTTGGGAGTGATATATTTGAAATTTTGAGATTTCTTCCGCTGAATTTAATTTTTTTTTCAAATTTAAAAGAAATGGTGGTTTATTGGGATTTTTGGCTTGCCTAGTATTGAGATAGGCGTCATCACGACAGGTGAGATTTTGGGTCGTGACAAGTTGGTGTCAGAGCCTAGGTTACATAGGTCTCACGAGTCATTAGCAGGTTTAGTAGAGTCTTGCGGATCAGTACGGAGACATCTGTACTTATCTTCGAGAGGCTGTAGAACCCTTAGGAAAATTTCACTTTCTTGTATTCTGTCGTGCGAATTTGTTAGTTCCGGAAACTAAAATTTTGTTATTTTATTCTCTTACAGATGGTAAGGACACGTACTACCAGATCAGACGGTCAGCCACCAGTGCCACCAGTTAGGGCCGCGAGAGGCTGGGGCCGTGGTAGAGGCCGGAGTCGAGGTAGAGGTTGAGGTGTAGCTCGTACCACAGTTGGACCAACACCTATAGTACCACCAGTTGCTCCAGCTCAGGAACAGATTCCGGATATAGCTGAGCCGACAGGATCAGCTCAGGCACCAGCTGTGCCCATTGAGATTCCAGGCCTTCAGGAGACTTTGGCCCAGATATTGGCAGCTTGCACTGGTCTTGCTCAGGTGGTTTCGGCTCAGACCGCATCTGCCACTTCTCAGGCCGGGGGAGGTACTCATACCCCTATTGCCCATACTCCAGACCAGGTAGTACAGGGACTTCAGATACCGGGGCACTACCAGCCTAGCTGGTTGCAGCTGCTCAGGCCCCGGTAGTTCCTGTTATGGCATATGATGAGCAGAGGAGACTTGAGAGATTTGAGAGTCTTTGACCTCCACCATTTAGCGGTACTGAGTTAGAGGATGCTCAGGGTTTTCTGGATAGGTGCCAGTGGATGCTTCGGACAGCAGGTATTCTGGAGACCAGTGGGGTCTCATTCACTACTTTTCAGTGTTCTGGGGCTACACTCAGATGGTGGGAGACTTACGAGAGGCGTAGGCCTATTGGCGCAACACCCCTTACTTGGTAGCAGTTCTTCGTGGTATTTTTGGAGACGTTCGTGCCTCAGTCATGCAGAGAGGAGCTGCGCAGGCAGTTTGAGTAGCTTCGCCAGGGTGATATATCAGTGATGCAGTACGAGATGAGATTTTCTGAGTTGGCTCGTCATACAGTTTGGTTGGTTCCCATTGATAGGGAGAGGATTATGAGGTTCATTGATGGCCTCACATATCAGCTGCGGTTACTTATGACTAGGGAGAGAGTATCTGGTGCTACTTTTGATGAGGTGGTGTACATTGCTCGGCAGATAGAGATGGTTCGTAGCCAGGAACGTGGAAAGAGGAAGGCTAAGAGGCCTCATGGTCCGGGTGATTACAGCGGTGTTCCTTCAGGGAGTTAGTTTCACCGTGGTAGGGGTCGTTCTTACAGACACGCTTAGACGGGTCGTCCAGCTCATCGTGGTGCATCAGCTAGCCACAGTTCTTACAGTGCTCACTCAGGCCAGTCTTCATTCAGTGCACTACCAGCATAGAGTTCTCATCATGCCTCATCCGCACAGGCTTCTGCAGGTTATTCCTCGAGTTATCAGGAGTAGTAGTTCCGTCAGAGAAAGGGTTGTTTCGAGTGCGGAGAATTTGGTCATTTCAAGAGAGAGTGTCCTAGGCTGTTGAGTGGGGCTTCACAATAGAGTTCTCGACCGACGACACCAGCACCAGTAGTTACACCACCTGCCCTTCCTTCTCGGGCTGGGGGTCAGGCAGCTAGGGGTCGCCCAAGAGGGGAAGGCTGATCAGGAGGCGGACATGCTCGATTCTATGATTTTCCTGCCAGGCCAGATGCTGTTGCCTCAGATGCAGTGATCACTGGTATTGTTTCAGTGTGCCACATGGAGGCTTCTATATTATTTGACCCTAGTTCCACTTATTCATATGTATCATCGTATTTTTCTCATTATCTGGATATGCCCTGTGAGTCCTTAGTTTCACTTGTTTATGTATCTATACCGGTGGGCGATATTATTACTGTGGATTATATGTATCGGTCGTGTGTGGTAACTATTGGGGAACTGGAGACTAAAGTTGATCTCTTATTACTCGGTATGGTTGATTTCGATGTAATCCTAGGTATGGATTGGTTGTCTCCATGTCATGCTATTCTAGACTATCACACAAAAGTCGTGACGTTGACGATGCCGGGGTTGCCAAAGGTTGAATGGAGGGGTTATCTAGATCTTGTTCCTAGCAGGGTAGTTTCTTATTTGAAGGCCCAACGTATGGTTGGAAAGGGATGCTTGTCATAATTGGATTTTGTGAGAGATGTTGAAGTAGATACTCCTATTATTGATTCAGTACCGGTCGTGCGAGACTTTCCGGGTGCATTTCCTGCAGACCTGCCGGGTATGTCACCCGATAGGGATATTGATTTAGGTATTGACTTGGTGCAGGACACTCAGCCCATTTCTATTCCTCTGTATCGTATGGCACCAACTGAGTTAAAAGAATTGAAAGAGCAACTTCGAAAACTCCTTGAAAAGGGGTTTATTAGGCCTAGTGTGTCACCTTGGGGTGCACCGGTTCTGTTTGTGAAAAAGAAAGATGGTACTATGCAGATGTGCATCGATTATAGGCAGTTGAACAAAGTTACAATCAAAAATAAATATCCCTTATCGCGTATTGATGACTTATTTGACCAGTTTCAGGGAGCGAGGGTGTTCTCCAAAATTGATTTGAGGTCTGGGTATCACCAGTTAAAATTTCAGGATTCGGATATTCTCAAGACGGCATTCAGAACTCGTTATGGCCACTATGAATTTCTTGTGATGTCCTTTGGGCTAACCAATGCCCCAGCAACATTTATGCATTTGATGAATAGTGTATTCCAGCCATATCTTGATTTATTTGTCGTAGTATTTATTGATGATATTCTGGTGTACTCACGTAACCAGGAGGAGCATACACAACACTTGTGTATTATATTATAGAGGCTGAGAGAGGAGAGACTTTATGCTAAATTCTCTAAATGTGAGTTCTGACTTAGTTCAGTGGCATTCTTGGGACATATAGTGTCCAGTGAAGGAATTAAAGTGGATCCGAAGAAAATAGAGGCAATTCAGAATTGGCCCAGACCATCTTCAGTTACTGAGATTCGAAGTTTTCTCGGCTTGGCCGGTTATTATCGTTGCTTTGTGGAGGGATTCTCGTCTATTGCTTCGCCTATGACTAAATTGACCCAGAAAGGTGCTCCGTTCAGGTGGTCGGATGAATGTGAAGAGAACTTTCAGAAGCTCAAGACAACTTTGACTACAACTCTAGTATTGGTGTTTCCTACAGGTTTAGAGTCTTATATTGTGTATTGTAACGCATCGCGTATTGGTCTCGGTGCAGTGCTGATGCAAGATGGTAGTGTGATTGCATGTGCATCCAGATAGTTAAAGGTACATGAGAAGAATTATCCAGTCCACGATCTTGAGTTAGCAGTTATTGTTCATGCCTTGAAAATTTGGCGGCATTATTTGTACGGTGTCCAGTATGAGGTATACACCGATCATCGGAGTCTGCAATATTTTTTAAACAGAAGGATCTTAACTTGCGGCAGCGAAGGTGGTTGGAGTTTCTTAAGGATTATGATATCACCATTCTCTATCATCCCGGAAAGGCCAATGTGGTGGCCAATGCCTTGAGTCGTAAGGTAGAGAGTTTGGGCAACTTAGCATACTTACCGGTAGCAGAGAGGCCTTTAATCTTAGATGTTCAGTCCTTGGCTAATTAGTTTGTTAGATTGGATGTTTCCGAGCCGAATCGAGTTTTGGCCTGTGTGGTTTTTCGGTCTTCTTTATACGATCGCATCAGAGCGCGCCAGTATGATGATCCACATCTGCTTGTCCTTAAGGACACGGTTCAGCACGGTGATGCCAAGGAAGTCACTATTTGAGATGACGGTGTATTACGGATGCAGGGCAGGCTATGTGTGCCTAATGTAGATGATTTGCGTGAGCTGATTCTCCAGGAAGCTCACAGTTCGCGGTACTCTATTCATCCAGGCCCCGCGAAGATGTATCAGGATTTGAGACAACACTATTGGTGGAGGCGGATGAAGAAAGATATAGTTGGGTTTGTATCTCGGTGTTTAAATTGTCAACAGGTAAAGTACGAGCATCAGAGACCGGGCGGATTGCTACAGAGACTCGAAATTCCGGAGTGGAAGTGAGAGCGTATTATCATGAACTTCGTAGTTGGACTCTCACGGACTTTGAGAAAGTTTGATATTGTTTGGATGATATAGATCGGTTGACCAAATCTGCACATTTCATTCCAGTCGGTACTAATTATTCTTCGGAGCGGTTGGCTGAGATTTATATTCGCGAGATTATTCGCCTACACGGTGTGCCGGTGTCCATTGTTTCATATTGGGGTACGCAGCTTACCTCATAGTTTTGGAGGGCAGTGCAGCGAGAATTGGGCACAGGTTCAGTTGAGTACATCATTTCTCCCTCAGACGGACAGACAGTCCCAACACACTATTCAGATATTGGAGGATATGTTACATGCTTGTGTCATTGATTTTGGGGGTTCTTGGGATCAATTTCTGCCACTCGCGGAGTTTGCTTACAATAATAGCTACCAGTCAAGCATTCAAATGGCTCCGTATGAAGCTTTGTATGGGAGACAGTGCCGGTCTCCTGTGGGCTGGTTTGAGCCGGGTGAGGCTAGGCTATTGGGTACGGACTTGGTCCAAGATGCTTTAGAGAAGGTCAAAGTGATTCGGGAATGGCTTCACACGGCACAGTCTAGACAGAAGAGTTATGCCGACAAGAAGGTTCATGATGTTGTTCATATGGTGGAGGAGAAGGTTCTGCTCAAGATTTCACCCATGAAGGGTGTGTTGAGGTTCGGGAAGAAGGGCAAGTTGAGCCCTCGGTATAGTGGGCCTTTTGAGATACTTAAAAAAATTGGAGAGGTGGCTTATGAACTTGCTTTGCCACCTAGTCTATCAGGTTTTCATCCAGTGTTCCATGTATTTTTATGCTCCGAAAGTATGTCGGGAATCCGTCTCATATTCTGGATTTCAGTACAGTACAGTTGGATGGTAATTTGACTTATAACGTGGAATCGGTGGCTATTTTAGACCGACAGGTTAGAAAGTTGAGGTGAAAGAGCATAGCATCAGTGAAGGTGCAGTGGATTGGCCAGCTAGTCGGAGAAGCTACTTGGGAGATTGAGCAAGAGATGCGGAGCAAATATCCACACTTATTTGAGACTCCAGGTATTGTTCTAAATCCGTTCGAGGACGAACGTTTATTTAATAGGGGGAGAATGTAATGACCCGGCCGGTCATTTTGAGTATTATAACCCCTTTTCTTTATTTACTGCTCAATTTATGCTTTATAGTTATTTTATGACTTACCGGACTAGTGGGTTCGGGTCCGGAAGGAATTCGGAGTGAAATGAGACACTTAGTCTCAGAATTGAAAATTTAAGTTAAAAAAGTGGATCAGATATGGACCTATGTGTAAACGATATCAGATTTGAATTTTTATGATTCTAATAGCTCCGTATGGTGATTTTGGGCTTAGGAGTGTGTCCGGAATATTATTTGGAGGTCCGTAGTGGAATTAGGCTTGAAATGCCGAAAGTTGAATTTTTGGAAAGTTTGACCGGGGGGTTGACTTTTTGATATCGGGGTCGAAATTCGATTTTGAAAATTTGAGTGCCTCCGTTATTCATTTATGATTTATGCGCAAAATTTGAGGTAAATGAGACGTGATTTGATAGGTTCCGGAGTCGTTTGTAGAAATTAGAAATTTCAAAGTTCATTAGGCTTGAATTGGGGTGTAATTCATGGTTTTAGCATTGTTTGAGGTGATTTGAGGGTTTGACTAAGTCAGTATGATATTTTAGGACTTGTTGGTATATTTGGTTGAGGTCCTGAGGGGCTCGGGTGAGTTTTGGATGGTTAACGGATCAAAAATTTGAACTTGAATAGCTGCTGGAATTTTCTGATATCTGATGATGTTTTCCTTCTATGCGATCGCGTGAATGCGTCTGCGATTGCGTAGGCTTAGTTGGTCAGTGGGGGTTTTTTTTCTACGTGATCGCATGGGGATATCTGCGATCGCGTAGGGTTAATGTGAGGCAGTGGCATTTTGTGCTTCGCGATCGCGTGAAGCGGGACGCGATCGCGTAGCTCTGGGATTTTGTGACTCGCGAACGCGTAGCTCTGGGATTTTGTGACTCGCGAACGCGTGAAGAAGGTCGCGTTCACGTAGAGTAAGTGGAGCAGAAATAGAAGTCACGCGTTTTGTGCTTCATGATCGCGTGGGCGAGTCCGCGATCGCGTAGGTCTATGATGTTGTACTTCGCGATCGCGTGGGAAAGTCTGCGATCGCGTAGAGTAAAATCTGGGCGATGGAAAATTGTTCTTCGCGATCGCGTAGGAATGTTCGCGATCGCGTAGAGCAAATGTCTGGGCAAAGAGTTTAAGTTCTGAAAATGGGGCTTCGTCCCATTTTCAGTTTTTGATGGATTTGAGCTCGGGAAGAGGCGAATTTCGGGAGTTTTTCAAGAAAAATAATGGGGTAAGTGTTCTAACTCAATATTGGTTAAATTACCCGAATCCATAGTTGTTTTTATCATTTAATTGGTGAATTAAGTTGAAAAAGTTTGAAAACCCTCTTAGTTTAAATTGAAGATTTGAGGGTCGAGTTGGGGTCGGATTTTGATAAAATTGGTATGGTTAGACTCGTGATTGAATGAGCTTCCGAATTTTGTAACTTTTGTTGGGTTCCGAGACGTGGGCCCCATATGCAATTTTTGAGCTAAAATTCAAATTTTTATAGAAAATTAGCATTTTCTTATGGAATTAATTCCAATAAATTTTAATGACTGAAACGAATTATTTGTGACTAGATTCTAGGCATTCGAAGGCCGATTTGCGAGGCAAAGGCATAACAGAGTAAAGAATTTCATGCTCTGAGGTAAGTAATAGTTTTAAATCTGTCTTGAGGGTATGAAACCCCGGATTTTGTATCATGTAATTATTTTGGAGGTGACACACATGCTAGGTGACAGGCGTGTGGGCGTGCACCGAGGGAATTTTGACTTGTTCCGTCCCGTGGAAACTGTAAAGTTGAATAACTTGTTGATAATTATGTGTTCTCTATGTGTTGTGGAAATTTAACTATAAGTCATGTTAGAAACCATGTTTAGGATATATGTTGGTATTTTTGGGACCCACAGAGGTCGTGTACATGTTGAATTATCTGCTTAAATTGTTATTTTGTACTCAGTCACAATTTACTTGATTATTTTATCTCAGTCTCTATTGTTCATTATTGATGTGTCATATCATTGTTGTTTGGGCTGATTTCATGATTGTTGAGAGCCCGCGAGACTGTAGATCTTTATGACTGAGTGAGGCCGAGGGCTTGATTGTGAAATATTATACTATGGCACGTGAGTTGGCCGTGCGGATCCTTATATCATACTATAGCACGTGAGTTGGCTGTGCGAATCCTTATATTATACTATAGCACGTGAGTTGGCCGTGTGGATCCAGATAACTATATTATGGCACGTGAGTTGTCCATGCAGCATGTGAGTTATCCGTGCAGATTATAGCGCTTGGGCTGTAGGAGCCCCTCCGAAGTTTGTACATCCCCAGTGAGCGCGGGTATCCATTGAGTGGGAGCGCTGAGGGCTGGGAGCCCAGTGAGTGATTGTTGTCATGAGAGGCTATACTTGTTTTTCATTGGTTGATTTACTTAGTTGCTATCTGTTATTGTGGTGAAATTTCTGAAAGATTCTATTCGGATTAAATGAACTTGAATTGTATAAAAATTGATTTGACTTAAACTGCCGGATTTGAAAAAATGTCTAATCTTTGCTGGATTTACTAAAAATGAATTATAATTGTACAACTCGTTACTATCTTCAGTTTCTTATTTATTATTGTTACTTGCTGAGTTGGTTGTACTCATACTACACCCTACACTTCGCGTGCAGATCCAGGTGTTCCCGGACATAGCGGGTGTTGATCCCTTCGTGCAGTTGATTTTCTGGAGATTTTGAGGTAGCTGCCGTGTTCCGCAGACCTTGTCTCTCCTTCTCTATCTCCTTGTTTACTGTATTTGGTCTCAGACTATTATAGACCATATTTTCCAGACTTGTATTCATATTAGATACTCATGTACTCAGTGACACCGGATTTTGGGAGTGATATATTTGAAATTTTGAGATTTCTTCTGCTGAATTTAATTATTTTGTTTTCAAATTTAAAAGAAATGGTGGTTTATTGGGATTTTTGGCTTTCATAGTATTGAGATAGGCGCCATCACGACAGGTTAGATTTTGGGTCGTGACATTTTTATTTTTGGGCACCATTGAGGACTATAAGTCCAAAAGTAATTTTTATTATTCATTACAGTGGGTTTGATGTGTTTCGAAATAATTGATTCCAATTTTATAAATTATATGCCATACCAGTATGAGGGTTCATTATGTGTTATGAAAAAAAAATGTTTACAAAATTTATTAAAAAGAGGAAAGAAAGGAAATTGAAATTTCAGTTGGCACAATTTGCAAAACTCTTGTGATTCGGAGTTGAAGACGAGATCCTCGCATTTTGTTTTATATGATGTGAAATATTGAAACCGGACTACAAGCCGTAGTGGAAGTTATATAAGGACGAGGTCTTTGTGGTGAAATAATTATGAGTTTAAATTCTCCCTTTGTAAAGTTTAATTCGTACTATAGTACTAATAGGGAGTTATGCCTGATAGACTTATGTGATAATTCTTTTATGTGTTTCTATGCCATAATTGTGCTGTAATGATCAAGTTTTAGCTTACGAGATGAGTGCCCAGGTGGCGTTAAATGTGACTCGTTAAATCGGGCAAATAGTTATGAGGTCTTCATGCCTCACTTTCTGTTGTCAGTGTTGTGAAAACTTTGAAATAAGGTACTGGTTAATATGAGATTAATTGATGATACTGGTATTAATTATGAACAACTTTTAAGACCAGAAATGTGGTGATGGGCATACATATGATGTGCTTCATGTCTTGATATCATTATGATAATGTAGTATTTGTAATGCTGAGAATTGTGTTATTGGTCTATACCTTATGGTGCTTTGTTGGGTTGTGGATGTGTTGTTAGGAGTTATTTTAGTGTTACTCTGGCAGGTGGATAGGCTCATTTACAGGGTAGACTCTGCCAAAATTTCTGAAAAATTTGGGAGTTAGAAGAATTTGGGAGATCGATATGTGCGAAAGAAGAGAAAAGTTATGTTATGTGTTTGAGGGCAGACTCTATTTCTCATTCAAGGGCAAATGATCCTAAGCGGGGGAGAATTTAACATCGCGGAAAAAATAAATTCGAAGTACTTCAACAATATCAAGAAAGTTGATATGTGCGTAGACACGAGTGACTATAGACAATTGAGACTAATACCGTGCGTTGATGTGAAAATCAGGTCTTTTGAAAATGTTTGGAGTGTAAGAAATTGGTTTTAAGGCTTATAAGTGTAAATCAAAGAAATAATCTAAAAAGAGACGGTGTTGTTGGGCTTATCTCAAATGCGGTAACGTGGGATCAACCGTGAGTATATGTGTAAAAGTAAACTCATCAATTTGGTAACCTCAGAATAATTTTTCGCACGTTTGAGGACGAACGTTTGTTTAAGAGGTGGAGAATGTAACGACCCGACTTGTCGTTTTAAGAATTTACGCCTGTTCAGTGACTTAAGGTCTCGAGCAGCTTCGCAATATGTATTATGACCCGCGGGTGTGGTCGAGTTTGATTTTCGGAAGATTCAGAATTAAATTAAAAGAATAATTTTTATTTAGAGGCTTAAATGGAAAAAGTTGACCGGGGAGTTGACTTTTGAGCAAACGACCCCGGAATAAAATTTTGATGGTCTCACTAGCTTCGTATGATAATTTCGGACTTAGATGTATGCTCAGATTTGGATTTGGAAGTCCGTAAGATAATTCGACGCATTTTGGCGAAAGTTGAAAAATATAAGATTTTGGAAAGTTCTACCGAAGGTTGAATTTTTGATAACGAGGTCGGATTTTGATTTTGGAAATTTGAATAGCTCCATTTCGTCATTTATGACTTGTGTGCAAAATTTAAAGTCATTCCGGATTGATTTGATACGTTTCGGCGCAAAAATATAGAAGTTGGAAGATTTGAAAACTCATAATTCGATTCGATGCGCGATTCGTAATTTCGGCATTGTTTGACATGATTTGAAGCTTTGACTAAGTTCATATTGTATTTTGGGACATGTTGGTATAATTGGTTGAGGTTCCGAGGGACTCGGGTGGATTTCGGAAGGTTAACGGATCTATTCGGACTTGAAGAAAAGCTGTTGGAATTTCTGGGCAGCTTGCTATTTTTTTTCACATAAGCATGAACAGTGCCCGCAGGTGCGAAACTGGGCAGCAACATAATCACCAAAAATAACTCACTTTGTCATTTTCGATTGAGATTTTGGAGCTTGAATTTTGGGCGATTTTGGAGGAGTTCTTCACGACTTTGACTTGGATAAGTGTTCTATATCCTAAAGTGTTTATATTTCATGAATCCATGATTATATTCATCATTTAATTCGGATTTAAATGGAGAAAATCAATTTTTTTGCAAAATCTTCCAAAAACAAAAATTTAAGATTTGGAGGTCGAGTTGTTATTGGAATTCGATAAAATTGGTATTGTTGAACTCGTATCGGAATGGGTGTTCGAATTTCTTGAAAATTTTGTCGGGTTCCAAGAGGTGGTCCCACGTTGACTTTTGTTGACTTTTTGGAATAAATTTTTAAGTCGAAGTATTATTATCTAGAATTATTTTCGATGAATTTTAATGAAGTTATACAATTAAATTGGATAGATTTGAGTTGTCTGGTGGTCAATTCAAGCAAGAAGGTGAATTTGAAATATCGGCATAACTTCAAAAAGGTAAGTGTCTTGCTTAACCTCGAGTGGGGGAATTACCCCTTAGGCATCGAGTCTTATATGCCATTTGTGAAATGTGAAAAACCGATTCATTGAATTAAAGTCTTGGGAAAATTGTATAGTAATTTGGATAATTATTAGTATTTATTAAATCATCTATATGTCATGCCTAAATCCTTGTTGTTGAATTTATTTTTATATGATAATTTGATGTGATTGTTACTTGAAAATTTATGTAATTTCGTAAGTATTGTTAGTTTGATATTTCTTGGAATTTAATTTCAATATGAATTTTTCCTATGCAAATAATTAATTAAGCAAGTTTAAAATAAAGAAGTGTTAATATAATTATCTAAGTTTGGATTAATGAAGGCTTTGCTTTATGCTGAGTAATTTCTATCTCTGTTGATTATTTTTGGGGTGTTATATACATTGTGTGGGGCCTTCGGCTATTTATTGTGAAATTAATTGATTTGGTTGTATCTTTGAAATTTTTGTTGTGGCCATTGGGCAAATTGTGATATGAATTGATTTTTGTTGTGTTGCCGCGATTCCCATGTAAATTGTTGTATTGTGTGAGTTATTTTTTTGGGTAGATAAGAGTGGCATTTCACCATTGATATTATGTGGGTATAAGGGTGGCATTTTACTATTTTTTATGTTTGTTGGAATATTGTCTGGGCGGAGCGATAAGGGTGGCAATAGGAGCGATAAATGTGGCTATTGATATTGTCTGGGCGGAGCGATAAGGGTGGCTATAGGAGCGATGAGGGTGACAATATGAGCGATAAGGGTGGCTATTGTCAGGGACGATATGTGATGATGTGGAGTTGTGGTATTGGTGATTTTCATGTGATGTTGTGATTTATTTGGGTTTATTTTATACCTTATGCAATTTGTCTTGTTGTTGGTAAATTGATAACAATCTGATTTATGTTGAAATTGAGAGTCTGTGGCTATTGCCAGGCGGATTATAAAATGAAATGTGGGCACGAGGTGCCGTGAGTAAATAATGAAGATATTGGCACGTGAATTGTTCGTGCAGTTGTGATATGAAATGTGGGCACGAGGTGCTGTGATTAAATGATAATAATATTGGCACGTGAACTGTCCGTGCAACTCTGATATGAAAAGTGGGCACGAGGTGCCGGAAAAAAATATGATGATTTAATTATGGGCACGAAGTGCCGTGGAAATATGAAAATGGGTTGAGATCCATGTTTACAAAAAATATGAAAATAGGTTGAGACCCGTATTTTTACGATTATGAAATGAGGTGTCACATGGTGACTTTTGAATTGAAAGAATTATATACAAAATATTTATTTGGAAGGATTTTTATTCAAAGAGAATTATATGAAAGAATTATATTTGAAAGATATTTATTTTAGAAAATTATATTTGAAGAGATTTATTGAAAGAATTTTATATTCGAAAAATGTTTATTTGAGGAAATTATATTTGAGAAAGTTTTATTCGTAAGAATTATGTGAAAGATATTTAATTGAAAATTTTGATTTAACTGGGTGTAATTGTATTTATCAATTGTTGAGCGATATTAATGGTGATTTTATTGTCTTACTGTGCACATCACTGGTTGTTTTATGTTACCCTTATTGTTATTTGTTTCCTATTATTTTGTATATTATATTGCTCAGGGTATTAGACTAGTGAGTGTCTTGACTATACCTCGTCTCTATTCCACTGAGGTTAGTCTTGATACTTATTGGGTACTGATTGTGGTGTACTCATACTACACTTCTGTATATTTTTGTGCAGAGCCAGGTATTAGAGATATCGGACTTGGGCAGAGTTTAAGCGGGATCGTAAGGATTCAAGGTAGAGCTGCTTGATCGTCGCAGTCCCTTGGAGTCTTTTTATTTTATTGTACTGTTAATTTTTAATCAAACAATATTATATATTCGGTCCTCGTGATCATCCAATGTATTCAGTTAGAGTTCGTGACTCAGTACTACCAGTGAAGAAACCCTCTACCTTTTAAAATTCGTGACTCAGTTCGTGACCCTGTTCAAAGAAACCCTCTACCTTTTAATTCCTCTTCTACAGACGCCTGAACATCATCTTTCAAACAGTGGCACCGTTTTATTTCCAATTCTATAAAAAACAGAAACCCCTGTGGCACTATTCCTTGAATCTTTGATCTTCTTTGTTGACACAACAGGTTTTGCCTCTTACCCTTCACCAAACTATCATATCCTTTCATCAATCATCTTCTTTTTCGTAGTTTTGTCCAATTTCTAACAATCCTACTTATCAATAAATTAAAAATAAAACACGGTATGAAGGGATGCACTTCCCTCATTCGTATGAACAGATGTAATCCTTCACAAAAATTTCGAATTGGTAGCTATTGAGAGTAGCAGTTATAGTCTTGGTAGAAAATATTGTACTTCTCTTCTATGCTCTTACTGGACATGTTAGGTTTCTTTTTGTATCTGAATGTGATATTTATTTCATTCTCTTCCCACCCTTTCTATTTTTTGTTTCAGTAAAATTGTGAAGGTATCGGAATATAACAATTAGAGTTGAAGAAGAAGAACAATGTTATGAACTCAACAAAACGATGCCTTGATTAAACTTACAAATAAACTGATTACAATAGAAATGCAAAGGATATAGTCATAAGCTAAGGAAATAGTAACAGAAATAAAGGAGGTGGGGAGACAGAGCCACAAAGATAAATAGACGAGGGAAAGAAACCAGGAGAGGAGTTTTTCAAATAACAATTCGCATAACCCCTTCTTGTTAACCGCTAGCTCCTTTTAACCGTTTCTAGCCTGGATCCCAAATTAACCCTTTTGAAGACCTTCTAGACCTCTGGCTTCTTCTCGGCCCAATAGCTCCTCAGCCCAATATTGAGTTGGAGCTGATTCATAACAAATAAGTGCCGAGAAGAATAACAACTGCGAATTGATGATGATAAAGTCTGAATCATCAGTCATTATAAATTTTTAATCATAGTCGAAACGCATGAGATAAATGGCGAAAATGGTTGTCACATTTGAGAAACTACCTGTCACTTATTGAATTCCTTCTATAAAAAAAAATATTCTTCGGTCTTCTATCTCTATCCGTGCAAGTTTATACAGCACACACATACATATGCTCAGATTGTCTTTGTATGAATTTGTCTTTATAATTGTGTTCTACAAGTGATAAATGCCTAATTGATCGAGTTAAAAAACAATGGTTAATATTCTTTCAGTTTGTGGTCTTTGTAGAGTTTTTTGACGAGATATTTCATGATTTACTACTTTGGTTGCTAAACAAGATATATTATTCTGACTATATGTTAGTTTGGTCATACTTCATGCCGCTCAAGCCTTTTGATGAAATATTTGTAAATGTTCGGGTATTTATTCTCTTGAACGTTTTCTTCGTATATGTTTAAGGCACAACCTCAAGTTTCCCTTCATGTGATTTGTAGGGTTTGATTAGCATTGGCAACAAGAGCAAGGTCGGGATTTCTTGGAGGGAGGGAGCCGAGAGTCTATCGGAAACAACATCTCTATCCCAGGATAGGGGTAAGGTCTGCGTACACATACCCTCCCCAAACCCCACTAGTGAGATTATACTGGGTTGATGTTGTTGTCGTTGATTAGCATTGGCAACAAATTTATTGACTAAACAATGATCATACACCATGACGGTTTTGCAAGAACCGCTGAACCTTGCCTTCATCACAAAAGTTTCAACGGTTCAATGCCATGGTGTAAATTTTACTATTTTTACGATAGTTTACTTGCTTATTGTAACTCTTATAATATAGTCATCCTCATTTTCTCATTCGATATGGTTTATACTTTTCTCTTAATTAATGTCTCTCTTTTATCCCGCTTTGAGGAAACAATGTTCCCTGTCCTAAAGTTTGATATTTGTGTTCCCTTTATTGCTTCCAACTTATGTCAAGTAGGCTATAGCATTGCACTTGTATTACTAATAGTCTAATTTGTTGCGCTCAGTTAAGTCCAGCTATTCATATGAACTTTTATGATAATGAGAAAATACTGTAATAGAGATTAGATAAGGAGAAAAGGGATGCCAAATTTCTTCTATTTGCATCAAGTCGTAATGATTAGTAGCTGATTTTGTTTTCTCTTTTATTTTTGACAACGAGCTTGTACTTATTAGAGGTGGCACTAGGAGTTTTTTTTAAATATTTTTTCTTCTCGTGGTTTGGCAATAAGCACTATGATTTCATTAATTGATATCTACTTCACATTGAACCATACAATGTTGTATATACTTATAATCGTCTTCCATCTTGGAAATGGTTAAAGCTGGAGAGCTTTTTTCCACATCTCTCTACCTTGTCATGTTGCATCTTGGAGTAGTGTCTGATGGGAAAGTATGAGATTCGCAATCCATGATATTCGTAAACATTTCTGACGATGGGATGAATACTTTTTAAACAGAAAATTACATCCAAATGACCCATGAAAATGGCCACTCTTGATTTTCTTAAACCTCTTTTACTTCATGGGCAAACCTTTAAGATCACAGGGCAAACGAAATAAAAAACAAAGAGTGGCACCCAAAGTGTCCTACGTCTGTAAATCACCTCTTTTTAAATTAAAGTATATATCATGAAGTTTTCAACTAATTCCGAGGAAACTATTTTAGTTTCTCAATTGGTGAAACGCCAACTCCATGATAGACATTAGGGATTTTGTATCCTTAACCTTTATATTAATTCACACGCGAATTTAATATTAAATTGAAGATATAAATGGGAAAGAAATCAAGTTTCAATGATCAAATATCAACTTATAAAATTCATATAAAACTGTCAATTCCCTAAGAACTACAATCACGAAGAATACCTAAATACTTTAATAAATCACAACGTTAAACAATTTCCAAAGCCTTATTTGATAATATTATTTATAAAAACATATGTTTGACTCGAGTTCGACATTCACGTGCGTTGCACGTGTCGAAAAACTAGTATTATATTAAAAGCACGAAGACCCTTAGTGAAATGTCGTTCGCCTTTTTTACCCTTTTAAAATATAGTTCACACTAGACAAAATAGTCATTTAATTATTTTCCTAAAATTGAGTTATTTAAAATCAACTAAAATATTTATTAAGGGGCAAATATTCCAAGAATATCAAATTCTCATTTAACGGTCAAGTAAATGAAGTTTAACCTTTTTACAATTCCTTTATCGAGTTTATAAATGTTTTAAACAATTAAATTAACAAGTAGGGCGCAAACATCGCAAGTACAACATGATATGGGTTCTAGACTACCCGGACATAAGTATAATAGTAGCTACGCACGGACTCTCGTCACCCCGCGCGTACGTAGCCCCCACAAATAGAAGCACATAATAATTTGATTCACTTATGGGGTTAATTCTCTCTTACAAGGTTAGAAAGGAGCTTACCTCGCTCCAAAATTCCATAACCGGCTCCAAAGCCTTTCCAACAACTCAAACCAATGCCCATCGCTCCAAAACTAGTCAATAAATGTGCAAATCCATAAATATATACTCTAATACTCATTGTAATTCAATTTACAACAATTTCCAACTTCGCTCGAAAAGTTGATAAAAACACCCTCAGGCCCACGTGCCCGGATTCCGAAAATTTTCGAAGATAATCATTACCCATAACCCCACGAACTCAAATATATAATTCATTCCAAATTCCATGCCAAATTCGTGGTCACAATCAATAAATATAAATTTCTAGGTTTTCCTTCAAAATCCCAAATTTTTACGAATTTTCATGCTTGAATCCATATAAAAACCATGTATTTATCTTGCAATGAATGGGAATAACTTACCTTGGCATAGATGATGAAAAAATCCCACTTGAAGCTCTCCAAAAATTGCCCAACCAAGAGAGAATGGAAGAAAATGAGCCAAATCCCCGTTCTTAAAGAAACACACTGCCCAGTGATCTCTCGTATCTGCGGTCACTTGACCGCTTCTGCGGTCCTCCTTCAAGCCCCTCAACTCCGCATCTGCGGCTCCATCCGCGCTTTTGCGCCTTCGCTTCTACGGCTCCACATGCGTAGGTGCGGTCCCGCTTCTACGGAACTCGACCGCATCTGCGGTCCCCGCCTTCCCCAGCCAGAACCGCTCCTGCGACCCTCATGGTCGCTTCTGCGGCTCTGCACCTGTGTCCATAACCTCGCAGGTGCGGTTACACCAGAAGACTGCAGCCTCAGCACATCTTCCAAGTCGAAATTCGATCTATTAACCATCTGGAATCCACCCGAGGCCCTCGGGACCTCAACCAAATATACCAACACATCCCAAAACACAACACAAACTTGTTCGAGGCCTCAAATCACATCAAACAATGTCGAAATCATGAATCGCACCCCAATTCAAGCTTAATGAACTTTAGAACTTCAAACTTCTACATTCAATGCCGAAACCTATCAAATCACATCCGATTGACCTCAAATTTTGCACACAAGTCACATTTGATATTACGGACCTACTCCAACTTCCAGAATTGGAATTCGACCCCGATATCAAAATTCCACTCCCAGTCAAACTTTTCTAAAACCTTCAAATTTCCAACTTCCGCCAAATGATCCCGAAATGACCTACGGACCTCCAAATCTACATCTGGACGTGCTCTTAATATTAGAATCACCATATGGAGCTATTCCTAGACTTGGAATCCCAAGCGGACATTAAGAACATTGAAATTCACTTCAACCCATATTTATGAAATCATTCCAAAATGCTAACTTCCACAATATGCGTTGAAATGCTCTCGATTATCCAAAACTCGATCCGGACATATGCCCAAGTCTAAAATCATTATAAGAACCTGTTGGGACCTTCAAATCCCTATTCCAAGGTCGTTTACTCAAAAATCATACCTTAGTCAATTTCTCCAACTTAAAGCTTCCGAAATAAGAATTTTCTTTCCAAATTAACTCCAAACTCCCCGAAATTCAATTCCGAATACACGTACAAGTCATAATACCTGAAGTGAAGCTGCTCATGGCCTCAAACCGCTGAATTACATGCTAGAGCTCAAAACGATCGGTCGGGTCGTTACAATCGTATTCCTCATATCATTCAAAATTGATCTATTTACTTGCATTGAGTTTAACTATTGAACTTGAAAGCATGCCTATATTTCTATGTTATAATTTCTGTAATTGAACTATATTCGTGAAGCTCGTCACTACTTTCAGTCTATTATTTAGTCTTGTTACTTACTGATATAGTTGTAATCACGCTACACTCTGCACTTCGTGTGCATATCCAGGTATTTTCGGACACGGTGGGTGTTGATATCTTTGCACAGCTTGATCCTTTAGAGATTCCAAGGTAGTTGTCCGGCGTTCGCAGACCTTATATCTCCTTCCCTATCTTTCAGCTTTATGTACTTAGTTTTAGTCTTTCATAGACAGTATTTCTAGACTTGTGTTGTATAGACGCTCATATACTCAGTGACACCCCGATGTTGGGAATTTCCGTATTGAGTTTTGACTTTTTATCCAGTTTTGAGGGTTTTGATGATTTACACTTGTGTTATCCCTATTATTTATTTAAAAGTGTTGGAAGTATTTTGAAGTGTCGGCTTGCCTAGTACCACGTTAGGCGCCATCACGACAGGCTAAGTTTTGGGTCGTGACAAGTTGGCATCAGAGCCTAGGTTACATAGGTCTCATGAGTTATGAGCAGGTTTAGTAGCGTCTTGCGGATCGGTACGGAGATGTCTGTACTTATCTTCAAGAGGCTGTCGAACCCTTAGGAAGCTTCGCATTCTTGTATTCTTGTCGTGCAAATTTATTGATTCCGGTCACTAAATTTCTGTTATTCTATTCTCTCACAGATGGTGAGGACACGTGCTACCGGACAGGACGACCAACCGCCAGTACCACCAACTAGGGCCTCGAGAGGACGAGGTCGCGGTAGGGGCAGAGGTGCAGCTCGTACAATAGCTAGAGCAGCACCTGCAGATCCACCAGTTGCTCCAACTCAGGAGCAGGTTCCAGATGTGGGTGAGACAGTAGGGCCAGCTCAGGCACCAGTTGTGCCCATTGTGATTCCAGGCCTTCAGGAGGCTTTGGCCCAGATATTGACTATTTACACTAGCCTTGCCCGGGTAGTTTTGGCTCAGGCCGTGGGAGGTAATCATACTCCCGTCACCCGTACTCCAGAGCAGGTAGTGCAGGGACTTCAGATACCGGGAGGACTACCAGCCCAGCCGATTACAGCTGCTCAGGCTCAGGTAGGTCCCATTATGAATGATGATGAGCAGAGGAGACTAGAGAGATTTAGGAGACTCCAGCTTTTAGTGCGGCTGAGTCTGAGGATGCCAAGGACTTTTTGGACAGATGCTAGTGGATCCTTCGCACGGCAGGTATTCTGGAGACCAGTGGGGTCTCATTCACTACTTTTCAATTTACTGGGGCTGCCTTCAGATGGTGGGAGGCGTATGAGAGGCGTAGACCAGTCGATGCAGCACCACTTACATGCCGTGAGTTCTCCGTTCTCTTCTTGGAGAAGTTCGTGCCGCATTCTCGCCGGGAGGAGCTGCACAGACAGTTTGAGCAGCTTCATCACGAGGGCGTGTCTGTGACCCAGTATGAGATGAGGTTTTCGTAGTTGGTTCGTCACGCAATTTGGTTGGTTCCCACTGATAGGAAGAGGATTAGGAGGTTCATTGATGGCCTCACATATCAATTGTGGTTGCTTATGACTCGGGAGAGGATATTTGGTGCTACTTTCGATGAGGTGGTCGATATTTCTCGGCAAATAGAGATGGTACGTAGTCAGGTGCGTGAGGAGAGGGAGTCCAAGAAGCCTCGAGGTTCGGGTGGTCCCAGTGGTGTTAATACTGGGGGACAGCCTTACCACAGTAGGGGTCATCCTTATAGGCCCGCTCAGATGGCTTGTCCAGTTCACCGTAGTGCATCATCCAGCCTTGGTTCATACAGTGCTCGTCAGAGTCAGTCATCTCTCAGTACTCTTCCAGCTCAGAGTTCGTCCCGTGCTCCTTCAGTTCAGGGTTCATCTACACCGGGTGCTTCTAGCGGGTATTCTGGTTCTCGGGGTCCGCCTCAGTACTTGCCGCCATTTTTAGAGAGGGGTTGTTTTGAGTGTGGAGATTTGGGTCACATAAAGAGATATTGCCCCCGCCTTTTGGGAGGTCCAGCTCAGCAGAGGAGTCAGACTACGACTTCAGCACCAGTTACTTCACCACCTGCCCAGCCAGCTCGGGGTGGGGCTCAGTTAGCTAGGGGTCGCCCAAAAGGGGGAGGCCGATCAGGGGGCGGTCAGGCACGATTCTATGTTATTCCTGCCAGGCCAGATATTGTTGCTTCAGATGCAGTGATCACAGGTTGGGGTGTACAAAGAAAATCGATAAACCGCACCATACCGATAATCCAAGTCAAACCGAAAAAAAAAATCTGATTATGGTTTGGTGTTGGAAAAAAATCCGACCATAATTGGTTTGGTTTGGTTTTAACTAAAAAAAGTCAAATCGAAACCAAACCAACCCGACAATACATTTATACAATTTTAAAAACTATTTTATGCATATAAATATTTATTGTAATATAATTTATAAACTTGTTCAATATTTTATCTTTAAAAGTATTATTTAAAGTTTGGACTTAACGTTATTGAATGGTCCAATAAATTTTATAGCCCATAAAGGTAGTAAGTCAAATAAAGTTCAAATCAATACGAATGCTAATAAAGAAAATTCAATTCAACATTAGGAATGACAATAGTGTTTGGATATCTATTTTTTAGTTTTGCATTGATTTTAATGAAAATGTATAACCTAGTTTATCTTTTTTTAATGCTTAGTTATGTAATTAATAGTACTTATTAGTTGTACTTATTTTAGCACGACCTATATAGTATTTTTAGATTAAGTTAATTTTTATTATGGTGTATTAATTAGTAATATTTTCTTTTTGCGATTTTATTATCTATGTTATTGAATATTTTAGTACAATGTTATGACTCATCTCTTATTATTATTTTATTTTTTTTGAAAAATACATTATATAGTTGTATCCTACTAGGACTAAAATAAATATTTGGAGCACAAGTTACATATTTTGTGCTATTAAGACTTTATTGGAAAAAACCCGTAAACTCGAAAAAATTGAAAAATCTGAGAAAAACCGAGATTGAAAAATCCGACTTTATTGGTTTGGTTTGGTTTATAAATTTAAAAACCTGAAACCATTGATTTGGTTTGGTAATTAAAAAATCCGAACCAACCCGACCTATGTACACCCCTAATCACAGCTATTGTCTCAGTATGCCATAGGGATGCTTCTATATTATTTGACCTTGGTTCCACTTATTTGTATGGATCATCATATTTTGCTCATTATCTCGATATGCCCCGTGAGCCCTTAGTTTTTTCTGTTCATGTATCTACGCTAGTGGTCGATATTATTGTTGTGGACCGTGTATATCGGTCATGTGTAGTGACTATTGGGGGATTGGAGACTAGAGTTGATCTCTTATTGCTCAGTATGGTTGATTTCGATGTGATCTTGGGTATGGATTGGTTGTTTCCATGTCATGTCGTTCTGGATTGTCACACTAAGACCGTGACGTTGGCGATGATGGGGTTGCCAAGGATCGAGTGGAGAGGTTCTCTAGACTATATTCCCAGTAGAGTGATTTCATATTTGAAGGCCCAGCGGATGGTTGGGAAGGGTTATTTATCTTATTTGGTCTTTGTGAGGGATATTGGTGCTGATACTCCTACTATTGATTCTGTTCTGGTGGTGTGAGATTTTTCGGATGTGATTCCTGCAGATCTGTCGGGCATGCCGCCCGATAGGGATATTGACTTTGGTATTGACTTGGTGCCGGGCACTCAGCCCATTTCTATTCCTCCGTATCGTATGGCCCCAGCTGAGTTGAAGGAATTGAAATAACAGCTTCAGGAACTTCTTGATAAGGGGTTTATTAGGCCTAGTGAGTCGCTTTGCGGTGCACCAGTTCTGTTTGTGAAGAAGAAGAAGGATGGTACTATGCGGATGTGCATCGTCTATAGGTAGTTGAACAAAGTTACAATCAAGAAAAAGTATCATTTGCCGCGCATTGATGATCTATTTGACCATCTTCAGGGAGCGAGGGTGTTCTCTAAGATTGACTTGAGATTTGGGTATCACCAGTTGAAGATTCGGGACTCGGATATTCTAAAGACAGCATTCAGGACTCGTTATGGTCATTATGAGTTCCTTGTGATGACTTTTGGATGACCCAACGCCCTAGCGACATTCATGCATCTGATGAATAGTGTATTTCAGCCTTATCTCGACTCGTTTGTGATAGTATTCATTGATGATATCCTGGTGTACTCTCGTAGCCAGGAGGAGCATGCCCAGCATTTGAGGATTGTGTTGCAGCGGTTGAGGGAGAAGAAGCTTTATGCCAAGTTCTCCAAATGTGAGTTTTGTCTTAGTTTAGTGGCGTTCTTGGGGCACGTGGTGTCCAGTGAGGGGATTCAAGTGGATCCAAAGAAGATAAAGGCGGTTCAGAGTTGGCCCAGACCGTCCTCAGCCACTGAGATTCGGAGCTTTCTCGGCTTGGCCAGTTATTATCGTTGTTTTGTGAAGGGTTTCTCGTCTATTGTATCGCCTTTGACCAAATTGACCCATAAGGGTGCTCCTTTCAGGTGGTCTGATGAGTGTGAAGAGAGCTTTCAGAAGCTCAAGACTGCATTGACCACAACTCTAGTTCTAGTTTTGCCTTCAGCTTCAGGTTCTTATACAGTGTATTGTGATGCTTCTCGGATCAGTTTTGGGTGTGTCTTGATGCATGAGGGTAAAGTAATTGCTTATGTTTCACGTCAGTTGAAGCCTCATGAGAAGAACTATCATGTTCATGATTTGGAGTTGGCTGCCATCGCTTATGCATTGAAGATTTGGAGGCACTATCTCTATGGTGTGTCTTGTGAGGTATTTACAGATCATCGGAGTCATCCGGCACTTGTTTAAAAAAAAGATCTAAAGGCAGCGGAGATGGTTGGAGCTGCTAAAGGATTATGATATCATCATTCCGTATCATCTCGGGAAGGCCAATGTGGTGGCTGATGCCTTGAGTAGAAAGGCAGTGAGTATGGGTAGACTTGCATTCATTCCTATTGGTGAGAGACCTCTTGCAGTTGATGTTCCGGCCTTGGCCAACCAGTTCGTGAGACTAGATGTTTCGAAGCCCAGCCGGGTTCTAGCTTGTGTAGTTTCTCGGTCTTCCTTATATGATCGCATCAGAGAGCGCCAATATGATAATCCCCATTTGCTTGTCCTTAAGGACGCGGTTCAGCATGGTGATGCCAGAGATATTACTATTAGGGATGATGGGGTATTGAGGATGCAGGGTCTGATTTGTGTGCCTAATGTGGATGGGCTACGTGAGTTGATTCTTGAGGAATCCCACAGTTTGCGGTATTCCATTTATCCAGGGGCCGCGAAGATGTACCAGGACTTGAGGCAGCACTGTTGGTGGAGGATAATGAATAAGGATATAGTGGGGTTTGTAGCTCGGTGCCTTAACTGTCAACAGGTGAAGTATGAGCATTAGAGACCAGGTGGGTTGCTTCAAAGGCTAGAGATTCCAGAGTGGAAATGGTAGTGGATCACCATGGATTTTATAGTTGGGCTCCCACGGACTTCGAGGAAAGTCGATGCTATTTGGGTGATTGTGGATCGGCTGACCAAGTCCGCACACTTCATTCTAGTTGGGACTATTTATTCTTCGAAGCGGTTGGCTGAGATTTACATCTGCGAGATTGTTCGTCTTCACGGTGTGCCGGTGTCCATTATTTCAAATCGGGGCACGCAGTTTACATTGCAATTTTGGAGAGCGGTACAGTGAGAGTTGGGCACCCAGGTTGAGTTGAGTACAACATTTCACCCTCAGACGGACAGACAGTCTGAGCGCACTATTCAGATATTGGAGGATATGCTACGCGCTTGTGTCATTGACTTTGGGGGTTCTTGGGATCAGTTTCTACCACTCGTGGAGTTTGCCTACAACAACAGCTACCAGTCGAGCATTCAGATGGCTCCGTATGAGGCTTTGTATGAGAGACAGTGTCGATATCCGGTGGGTTGGTTTGAGCTGGGGGAGACTAGGGTATTGGGTACTGACTTGGTTCGGGATGCTTTGGACAAAGTTAAATTGATTCAGGATCGGCTTCGCATAGCGCAGTCTAGACAGAAGAGTTACACTGATAGGAAGGTTCGTGATGTTACTTTCATGGTTGGGGAGAAGGTACTGCTCAAGGTTTTACCCATGAAGGGTGTTATGAGGTTCGGGAAGAAGGGCAAGTTGAGCCCTCGGTATATTGGGCTGTTTGAGGTGCTTCAGAGGATCATAGAGATGGCTTACAAGCTTGCCTTGACACCTAGTTTGTCGAGTGTGCATCCAGTATTTCATGTTTCTATGCTCTAGAAGTATTTCGGCGATCCGTCTCATGTTTTGGATTTCAGCACGGTTCAGTTGGATGGTGATTTGACTTATGATGTAGAGCCGGTGGCCATTTTGGATCGACAGGTTCGAAAGTTGAGGTCAAAGGACATAGCTTTGGTGAAAATGCAGTGGAGAGGTCAGCCAGTTGGGTAGGCTACTTGGGAGACCGAGCGGGAGATGCGGAGCAGATATCCATGCCTATTTGAGACTCCAAGTACATTTCTAGAATCGTTCGAGGACGAACGTTTGTTTAAGAGGGGGAGGATGTAACGACCCGGCCGGTCGTTTAGAGAGTTGTAACCCCGTTCCCTTATTTACTACTCATTTTATGCTTTATAATTGTTATGTGACTTATCTAGGTAGTTGGTTCGGGTCCGGAGGGATTTCGGAATGAATTGAGACACTTAGTCTCAAGGTTGGAAGCTTAAGTTGAAAAGGTTGACCGGGTATTGATTTAGGTATAAACGACTTCGGAATGGAGTTTTGATGGTTCTGTTAGCTCCGTTGGGTGATTTTGGACTTAGGAGCATGTCTGGATTTTGATTTGGAGGTCTAAAGTTGAATTAGGCTTGAAACGACGAAAGTTGAAAATTTAAAAGTTTGACTGAGAGTGGACTTTGTGGTTACCGGGCTCAGATTGGAGTTTCGGGAGTTGGAGTAGGTCCGTGGTGTCATTTGTGACTTGTGAGTAAAATTTGGGGTCAATCGAACGTGATTTGATAAGTTTCGGCATCGTTTGTAGAAGTTGGAATTTTTTTAGTTTCAATAGGCTTGAATTGGGGTGCGATTCGAGTTTTTGATGTTGTTTGAGGTGATTTCAGGGGCTTGAATAAGTTTGTATCATGTTTTAGGACTTGTAGATGTGTTTGGTTGAGGTACTAGGAGCCTCGGGTTGATTTCGGATGGTTAACGGATCAAAAACAAAACTTAGTGCATTACTGAAGGAAGGAGTCTGCTGGTGCAATCGCACCGGCGGATTTTTGATCGCAGGTGCAAGCTCGTAGAAGCGAGCATGGCAGCGCAGAAGCAGAAAAAGGGAGAGTGGGGCAGTGGCCGCAGGTGCGAGGGAAATTCCGCACCTGCGTGATCACAGATGCGGACGGAGGTCGCAGATGCGTTGGTGTCCGCAAAAGCGGACTGCTTCTCGCAGAAGCGAGTCCGTAGAAGTGGAAGGGCGATCGCAGATGCGGAGGCAGTGCAGCCTTGGAAAAATCGCAAAAGTGGAACCGCATATGTGGTTAAGTGTCCGCAGGAGCGAAAAGTTTGGACAGAACATTTAAATTCAAAGGTTCGCGATTTTTCTTCATTTTGGACATTTCAAACTCGGTCTAAGGCGACTTTTGAGAGGATTTTCGAGGGGTTTCTTGAGGTAAGTTACTTGTGTTCATTTTTAATCAATAATCTTGTTTTCCCATTAAATTTTCCACCTAGTTTGTGTGTATTTAAGGTGGAATTTGGGAATTTGAAGCTAGGAATTTGGAGAGTTTGATTTGAGGTTTTGGGTGGCGATTTGGTGTCGGATTTTGGTAAATTTGGTATATTTGGAATTGTGGTTGGATGGGCTTTCGGCTTTTGTGACTTTTATCGGATTTTGAGACTTGGGCGTGGGGGCGGTTTTTGAGTCGACTTTTGACTTTTGATTAATAACTTAGTATTTTTCTTATGGAATTAAATCCTTTAGCTCGTGTTGATTGTATCACACTGTTTGTGCCTAGATTCGAGGCATTTGGAGGACGATTCAGGAGGCAAGAGCGTGTTGGAGTAGGGATTTGCACGGTTTGATATAAGTAACAGTTTTAAATTTGGGATGGATCTTCCCTGGGCTGGATTGGCCATATACAGTACTGAGTGATTGAGTATTCAGAGAGTCTGAGTACACGAAGCTTCTAGTGTGGTGCATTACATACAGCATGTACATTGGCATGTAGATATAGAGAGGTCGTATTCCTCATATCATTCAGAATTGATCTATTGCACTAAGTTTAACTGTTGAACTTGAAAGCATGCCTATCTTTCTATGTTGTAATTTCTGTAACTGAACTATATCCGTGAAGCTCGTCACTACTTTCAGTCCATTATTTAGTCTTGTTACTTACTGAGATAGTTGTACTCACGCTACACTCTGCACTTCATGTGCAGATCCAGGTGTTTTCGGACACTGTGGGTATTGATTTCTTTGCACAGCTTGATCATTTAGAGATTCCAAGGTAGTTGTCCGACGTTCGCAGACCTTATCTCTCCTTCCCTATCTTTCAGCTTTATGTACTTAGTTTTAGTCTTTCATAGACAGTATTTCTAGACTTGTGTTGTATAGACGCTTATGTACTCAGTGACACCCCGATATTGGGAATTTTCGTGTTGAGTTTTGACTTTTTATCCTTATTATTCATTTAAAAGTGTTGGAAGTATTTTGAAGTATCGGCTTGCCTAGTACCACGTTAGGCGTCATCACGGCAGGCTAACTTTTGGGTCGTGACAATGGGTGTGGCCCCTATTAAGGACAAGATGCGGGAAGCGCGGTTTAGGTGGTTTGGTCATGTGAGGAGGAGGAGTACAGACGCCCCGGTGAGGAGGTGTGAGAGATTGACATTGGAGTGCCTACTGAGAGGTAGAGGTAGGCCAAAGAAGAGGTGGGGAGAGGTGATTTGGCAAGACATGGCACAACTTCATGTGACCGAGGACATGACCCTTGATAGGAAGGTATGGAGGTCGAGGGTTAGGGTAGTAGAGTAGGTAGTCTAGAGTGTTCATAACAATAGTATTGGCACGCAGTCTCACTTTTTGTTGGTAGTAGGTTTTTATGCCTAACCGTTATTTTCTTTCGTTGTTGATCACCTTACTGTCCTGTTGTTTTTATTCTGCTTTTATATGGCTTTTTGGTACTGTCCCTTCTTGTCTATATTTTCATTAATGTGGTGCTTATACTTTCCTGAGCCGAGGGTCTATTGGAAACAGTCTCTCTATCCTCACAAGATATGGGTAAGGTCTGCATACACACCACTCTCCCCAGATCCCACTGTGTGGGATGATATTGGGTATGTTGTTGTTGTTGTTGTTGTTGTGTAACTTCTCGAGGTTAAGAGAACTATCATGGCTCCATAAACTGTACAACAATAACATATTCGATGTAATCTCATAAGTATGACCTGAGGAAAGATAGTGTGTACCTAATATAATCTCCGAAATGGGGTCTATAAAATTGTACGACTTATGCTGCCTCACGCGAAGAAACTAAATGGGGTCTGTTATTTTCAGCAGAACTGGTACTTAGAATTCAGAAGAATAAGGCAAATAAACCTCTACCACAAATTAAACTGCACCTGTTATGTAAAATTTCCTTTATAATATTAGTGAGCATAAAATAAATTCAATATAATATTGGCCAAGAATAAAACCCGAAATAAGTAGGTAAGAATTTAATGCATTTATATGACAAATGTCTCATGAACTAAAGACTTTGTTAAGGGTGTCACCTAAGCAGGTCAGCATTCATATCTAATTCCTATCTAATTCTGTCACAATTCACCCATATTTTTTTGTCTTTTCCCTTCTCCTGAAAAATAAGCTCGTACGTGTTTTTTCTTTTATTTACTTCTTTGGGATTAGAAAGCAAGAATCAAACATTGACCAGCTATAAGATACACAAACTATTAATACTCTCAACAATCACTCAATTTTCATGTGTATACTGATTAATATAGAAAGAGTATATTTGTTTTTTTAACCAACTTATTCAATTTAAAATACTTTTAGCATTAGTTCGATCTCTTAGAATGAGTATTAAGTCTAGAGAATTGCTAATTTTCTAGCAGTCTCTGTGAAAAGCCAAGAAGTAAATGCACTTGAAAAATATTTGAAAAGAAGACAGACATATAGAGCTTAATTTGTATACTCTAGCGTGTTTATGGACTTTTAATCTAACATGTCAACTCAATTGAAAAATCAATGATAAAATTGTATCATGTTGAATAACGCATATAAATTGAATATAAGTTTTACTCACTAGCAATGTAAATTATTTTGCACGTTCAAATTTAATTGGTTTAGTTAATAGATTATTCGGGGAGTTTGATTTAATGGTCCATTATCAATATTCAATATTCTTTTAGTTGTATGACTTTTTTCACAAAAATCAGTTAATAACACATGAGATCAGTACATATATTTTTATAAGATCATTTTCTTCGGTTCAAATGATATTGATCATAGGTCATTTCCTTTAACTTACTCATCTTTTTTATATGTGTCATTAGTTCTTAGTATACACTGTACAAACTTACCAAATGATATACCTTCAGAAATCGGATTGTCTAAATAATTTAAACTTAAATTTAATTATATATAGCTTTCTCAAAGTCATGTCCTACCACCCCACATTTGAATACTACACATATAGTGATCTCTTAAATTCTTTTTGTTGAGCAGTTGGGATTAATAATGTAGTAGAGAAATAAATGTAGATCGAGATCTTTTTGTTATTGTCAACTTTTTACAAGATTACACCATGCACGGAGAAGTAAACGACCATTAACTTAAATAATATTTTTTTAAATGATAATTTAGAGCATATATGCACTAAAATATTACTATTCAAGAATTAAAACTTTTCGATTTCCTACACTGGCAATCCTTAGATAGGTTCATTCTCTACTTTACCGTATTTTATCTTTTGAACTTCGAGATCACTTGAACAGAATTGTGATTATGCAATTATTATGAGCAATTCACAATCTAGTTTCACATCAACCAAAATATCTTCTTGTATATAATAACAGTTGCTCAATACTTAAAAAAGAGAGAGGATAAAGGAGTATCAAACGAAGGCTCAAGGTTCATATTTACCTAATCCAAACCTAGAATCTTAAAAATTGCCATTCTGTTTGTTTTCAAAGTTTTGCATTATAGTGGAGTTTTTAGCTTTTGCATTATAGTGGAGTTTTTAGCTTTACTCAAATAGTGTAAATTTTTTTGTAGTCTATCATGTTTTTTGATATGTCGTAACAAGCAATCAATCTTACATTTAAGTTACTAATCTTATTATAAACAGTTATATGTAGTTATTTTTTAGATGATTTGATAGTATAAATTTTTTTTTATATTATCATAGTATAAAAAAGTTAAACTTAAAAAGAGAGGGTGAAAGAGAGAAGAAAACAAACAAATTTATTTATTTAATTATTTTTTTTGGAGAAAGCTAAAAAAAAATGTTCTTAAACAAAACATAACACTCCGCAGACCGCATTCCTTCCCCTTTCCCTCCTCGGCCTAACAACTCCAACTATCTTTTCCCCATTTACTCTTCCAGCAAAGTACGCTTCAAAAAACTTAACACTACCAACAAAATAATGTTTTCTTGGCTGAGCCCAGTTGCCTTATACGGCGGCTTCCTCCGTCGTTGCCTCACCGGTGCCGGCCTAATTTCTCAATCCATGCAAATTGACGACGAAACCACCATCTATTTTTGGGGTCCAAAACCAATTATTACTCCATCATCAAAACCCCAAAAACCATCACTTATCTTAATTCACGGTTTTGGTCCTCACGGCGTTTGGCAATGGCGTCCACAGATAACGTTCTTCTCTAACGATTTCAACATATACATTCCTAACCTCGTATTCTTCGGCCGTTCTACGACCAAATCTTCCGACCGGTCTGAGGTTTTTCAAGCAACTTGTGTTATTAAACTCCTCGAGAAAATTGGAGTTGAAAAATGTTCTGTTATTGGGACTAGTTATGGTGGATTTGTAGCGTATCACATGGCGACAATGTGGCCGGAAAAGGTAGAAAAGGTAACTATAGCAAGTTCAGGGGTTAATATGAAGAAAAAAGATAACGGTGAGTTACTTAAGAGGGCTAAAGTTGAAAAGATTGAGGATTTGCTGTTGCCGGCGACGGCGAGTCAGCTCCGGACGTTGATTACTTTGTCTACACACCGGCGTCCGCCGTACCTGCCGGACTTCTTGTTCAGTGATTTCATCAACGTAAGTTTATTACTCCATACCGTATTAATTTTTACACTATCATAACATAATTTACATGTAACTAATCTGGAGATTAGCAAGTGGAAAAATAATTTGCCATATACTGTTAAAAAATATACTGAATCAATATTTATAAGTTAAAATATTCATTGCTCCCACTGCCTAAATTCTCTTGTTATTTGATTAATGGTAAAAATCATTTTGATCTCCAACTTCGTCTTAAAAATCAAACTCATCCTCCAACGTTAAAAATATTTTTAAATACCTATTTTACCCTCAATCTTATTAGTCTTGATCTTTTTATTAAACCTTTTTAATATTATAATATTTTTCTTAATCTATGTTATGAATTTATCTATAGTGAAAATATTTTCAATTTTAAAAAAAAAGTGAAACCGATAATCAATCATATATAATTTATTGAAATTGAATAATGAAAGAAATGGACGCAGTTGAAATATTAGAATAAAAGTTATTATTAATATCAATTAAAATAATAATTAAAATAGAGGTAAATTTTATAATAACTTCCTAAAAGAGTACGTATTTATACCGTCTTTAAATTACAATTCAGAAAATATTTCGTTAAATAAAAATAAAATTCACACACACATAATATATATATATATACACACACGCAGAAACACATAATAAAGAATAAAGGAGAAAATAAAACTTAATTGTATACTTAATATTAAAGTAATAATAGAAGCGATGAATTTTGTTACAAATTCATAAAAGTACTATGCTAGTTGATGTTTATTGAGCTTTAATTATCAAATTTATACTCCTTTCATTCTAATTTAAATAACACACTTTCCTTATTAGTTCGTTCCAAAAAGAATGACGCATTTCTATATTTAGAAATAATTTAACTTTAAACTTTTTATTTTACCCACTTCACCCGTAATAAGAAGCTTTTATAGTCATACAAATATCATGATCCCATTAAGCTTTTTCACCTTAAGCTTTTAGCACCACGTGTTTCAAAAATCTTCTCCTTTTTTCTTAAACTTTTAATGCCAAGTCAAACTATATCATCTAAATGGAAACGGAGGGAGTAATAAGATATTTAAATTGGTAAAACACTTAACACTTAGCTAAAGATAAAATATATCTTGTATAATATAATAAAAAAATTATATGCACAAAGGATGAATTGAAAATGTCAAAGGTAAGATAGAAAATGCACATGATAGGAGGAGCAGGATATCTATTGTTGAATGTTGGAGGAGGAGTTTGATTTTTAAGGCAAAGCTGGGGGATCAAAATGATTTTCACCATTTGATTAGTTATCTCAGTTTCTTTTAATTACCAATTGTTGGATTAAAATTGGGTGAAAATCATTTACATTCCCCAAGTTTGCTTTGAAAATCAAACACATCGTCTAACTTTGAGCAATAGTCATTCTCATCCTCGTATTAAATTTGACTTTTTAAAATGCCTATTTTACGAGACGTTTATCTCTTTTTTATTTTTTTTTTATCTATGTTATGAACTTATCTATAAAAAATAAATATTATTTTGAAACCAAAAAAAAAATGAGAAGTAGTAATCAAGCATAATGACATTTAATAATAAGAAATAAAAAAATTACAATAAATAATTGCTTGTATCAATAATTTTATTGCAATTAAAACTCAATCTATTTGTAAAATTGAGAATAAAAAGAGTGAGAACTTTATAAATTAATAAATTCATGAAATAAAAAGGAGTGAAAATATAGGTAAATTTTATAACAAATTCCTAAAAGTTGTCTATTTATACATGACATGATTTTTTTACAATTTAGAAAAGATTTTATTAATAACAATTAACTCAAAAATCTATATACACGATGAAGAATAAGATAAAAAGTAGAACTTAAAGTCTCACCGACACACACATATAATAATGGTCATAAAAGTAGTAACGGATTTTATAATAAATTTATAATATGGTTACTCTATTTATAATATCATTGAACTAAAAAAAATATCATATATAATAAAAAAATTATTACCTATATAAAAAAAAATTAAAAATATCAAGGGTAAAATAAATTTTGCGATAGGATAGAAGGATGAGAATGACTAATGTTCAAAGTTGGGGATGAGTTTAATTTTTAAAGCAAACTTAAGGATTGCAAATAATTTTCACCCATTAAAATTTGACGTTAGATTTTGCAGTTGAAATACTTTTGCTTAATAATTGCATGAAAATATTAGTAATACATGCTGAAATTATTTTACTTTTGTATATTAAAAAAAAGTATTTCTAAGTATTATCAATTTTTTTTGTTTAATTAACTCTTAAAAAGCATAAGGTGGTGAATTTTTTGGGATAGTGTGAGTAATCTTTAACCTTTTCCTTTATGCGCAAAGATTGAGTGTAAAGTTCGGCATACCTTTTCTTTTCACATTTCCTTTTTTTCCTCCTTTGGTCACAATAATAATAAGAGTACTATACTCTATACGAGTTTGAATTTGATTTCCTTACGTTAGTTTTGCAATTAATATTTGTAAAATGCTTAGAAACAACTAAACAAGGCACGAGTCCTTAAGATTTAGGTACATATCACGACCCAAAATCCCAACATGTCGTGATGACGCCTATCTCGATACTAGGCAGGCCGATAATCTCAATAAAACAACAATTTCTCTTAAGTTTGAAAATATAATATTTAAATATAATACAGAATCTCACAAATACTGATACAAACACTCCCTAAAACCTAGTGTCACTGAGTATATGATTATCTAATATGGATACAAGTCAAAAGAAAATGGTCTATAATAGTCTAAGACCAAGTACAGTAAACAAGGAGATAGAGAAGGAGAGACAATGTCTGTGAAACACGGCAGATACCTTTGAATCTCCAAAAAGTCAACTGTGCGAGAAAATCAACACCCGCTATCTCCGGAAGCACCATGGTGTAGTATGAGTACAACCAACGCAGCAAGTAACAATAATAAATAAGAAATTGAAGATAGTGACGAGCTACACAGTTATAGTTCATTTTCAGTAATTCCAACAGAGATTAGTCATGCTTTCAAATCCAGCAGTTTAAGTCAAATCAATTTTATACAGTTCATGTAATCCGGATATAGAATCTTCCAGAGAATTTCACAACGATGACAACTAGCAACTAAATACAACAACAAATGAAAAGCAAGTGCAGCCTCTCAGGGCAACAGTCACTCAACTCGTCACAACAGCTCAACCACTCGGCTCTCACCCCTCAGCGCTCACACTCAATGAGTACTCGCGCTCACTGGGGGTGTACAGACTCCGGAGGGACTCCTACAGCCCAAGCATCATAATCTGCACGGACAACTCACTTGCCATAATATCCTTACCTCACCGACATGCCATCGGCTTTACTCAGTCCTCAACCTCTTTAGTCTCTCGGGTTCTCAGATTTCACAAAGATCAGCCCAAACAAAGATAACATAGTGTATCAACAAATATCCAGAAAGACTGAGGTATAATATGCAAGAAAACTAAGTACAAGACAACAATTAGCAAATAATTCAACAAGTACGCGACCTCTGCGGGTCCTAACAATACTATAACATAGCCTAAGCATGATTTCTAACATGATTTACAGTCAAATTTTTTCAACACATAGAGAGCATATAGCTAACAATAAATTATTCAACTATACAGTTTTCACGGGACGGACCAAGTCACAATCCCCTCGGTGCACGCCCACACGCTTGTCACCTAGCATGTGCATCACCTCCAAAATAATCACATGACACAAAATTTCGGGGTTTCATACCCTCAGGACCATATTTAAAATTGTTACTTACCTCAAGCCGTGAAATTCTTATTCTTCAATGTCCTTTCCTCGTGAATTATCCTTCAAACGCCTCGAATCTAACCATAAATAATTCATTTCAATCAATAAAATTCATTGAAATTAATTTCATAAGAAAATGCTAGTTTTTCATAAAAATTCAAAATTTAGCTCAAATATTTTCCGTAGGACCCACATATCGGAACCCGACAAAAGTTATAAAATATAAATGTTCATTCAACCACGAGTCCAATCATACAAATTTTACTCAAATCTGACATCAACTCGACCCTCAAATCTCCAAATTAAATCAAGAGGGTTTTCAAACTTTTCTAACTTAATTCACCAAATAAATGATAAAAACAACCATGGATTTGGGTAATTTATCCAATATTGAGTTAAGAACACTTGTCCCATTATTTTTCTTAAAAAACTCCCGAAAATCACCTCTTCCCGAGCTCTAATCCGTCAAAAACTGAAAATGGGACAAAGTCCAATTTTCAGAACTTAAACTCTCTCTCCAGACATTTGCTCTACGCGATTGCGAACATTCTCACACGATCGCGAAGAACAATTTTCTATCACCCAAATTTAACTCTACGCGATCGCGGACTTTCTCACGCGATCGCAATGAAAAATATCACAGACCTACACGATCGCGGACCAAACCACGCGATCGTGAAGCACAAACGTGTGATTTCCATTTCTGCCCAATTTCCTCTACGCAAACGCGACCTTCTTCACGCGTTCGCGAATAACAAACTCACATAGCTACGCGATCGCGAAGCACAAAATGTCACTACCTCACATTAACCCTATGCGATCGCAGATATCCCCACGCGATTGCATAGAACAAAACCTCCACTGACCAACTAAGCCTACGCGATCACAGACGCATTCACGCGATCGTGTAGAAGGAAAACATCATCAGATATCAGAAAATTCCAGCAACTGTTCAAGTCCAAATTTTTGATCCGTTAACCATCCAAAACTCACCCGACCCCCTCGGGACCTCAACCAAATATACCAACAAGTCCTAAAATATCATACGAACTTAGTCGAACCCTCAAATCACCTCAAACAACGCTAAAATCATGAATTACACCCCAATTCAAGCCTAATGAACTTTGAAAATTCTAATTTCTACAAATGACTTCAGAACCTATCAAATCACGTCCGATTGACCTCAAATTTTGCACACAATCATAAATGACATAACGGAGGTGTTCAAATTTTCAGAATCGGATTCTGACCCTGATATCAAAAAATCAACCCCGTGGTCAAACTTCCTAAAAATTAAACTTTCGACATTTCAAGCCTAATTCCACCACGGACCTCAAAATAATTTTTCGGACATGATCCTAAGTCCAAAATCACCATACAGAACTATTGGAATCATAAATATTCAAATCCGAGGTCATTTACACATAGGTCCATAACCGGTCCACTTTTCTAACTTAAATTTTCAATTGTGAAACTAAGTGTCTCATTTCACTCCGAATTCCTTCCGGACCCGAACCAACTAACCCGATAAGTCATAAAATAACTATAGAGCATAAATTAAGTAGTAAATGAGGGAACGGGGTTATAATACTTAAAACGACCGGCCGTGTCGTTACATTCTCCACCTTTTAAATAAATATTCGTCCTCGAACGGGTTTAGAATAATACCTGGAGTCTCAAATAAGTGTGGATATTTACTCCGCATATCCTGCTCAATCTCCCAAGTGGCTTCTCCGACTGGCTGGCCTCTACACTGCACCTTCACTGATGCTATGCTCTTTGACCTCAGCTTTTGAACCTGCCGATCTAAAATAGCCACCGACTCCATATCATAAGTCAAATTACCGTTCAACCGTACTGTACTGAAATTCAGAGTATGAGACGGATCCCCGATATACTTTTGGAGGGATACATGGAACATTGGATGAACATCTGATAGACTAGGTGGCTAACCAAGTTCATAAGCCACCTCTCCAATTTTCTTAAGTATCTCAAAAGGCCCAACATACTGAGGGCTCAACTTGCCTTTCTTCTCGAACCTCAACACACCCTTCATTGGTGAATTCTTGAGCAGAACCTTCTCCCCAGCCATATAAGCAACATCACGAACCTTCCTGTCATCGTAACTCTTCTGTCTAGATTGCGTCGTGCGAAGCCGTTCCTGAATCACTTTGACCTTCTCTAAAGCATCCTGAACTAAGTCAGTACCCAATATTCTAACCTCACCCGGCTCAAACCAACCCACCGGAGACCGATAACGTCTCCCATATAAAGCTTCATACAGAGCCATCTGAATGCTTGACTGGTAGCTATTATTGTAAGCAAACTCTGCGAGTGGCAGAAATTGATCCCAAGAACCCCCAAAATCAATGACACAAGCACGTAACATATCCTTCAATATATGAATAGTGCGATCGGGCTGTCCGTCCGTCTGAGGGTGAAATGTTGTACTCAACTGAACCTGTGTGCCCAATTCTCGTTGCACTGCTCTCCAAAACTGTGGTGTAAACTGCGTGCCCCGATCTGAAATGATGGACACCGGCACACCGTGTAAGCGAACAATCTCGCGAATATAAATCCCAGCTAACCGCTCCAAAGAATAATTAGTACCAACTGGGATAAAATGTGCAGACTTGGTCAACCGATCTACAATCAACCAAACAGCATCAAACTTTCTCAAGGTCTGTGGGAGCCCAACTACGAAATCCATGGTAATACGCTCCCATTCCCACTCCGGAATTTCAAGTCTCTGAAGCAATCCTCCCGGCCTCTGATGTTCATACTTTACCTGTTGACAATTTAGACACCGAGCTACAAATCCAACTATATCTTTCTTCATCCGCCTCCACCAATAGTGTTGCCTCAAATCCTGATACATCTTCGCGGCACCTAGATGAATGGAGTACCGCTAACTGTGAGCTTCCTGGAGAATCAACTCACACAAACCATCTACATTAGGCACACATAGCCTGATTGCATCCGTAATACACTTTCATCTCCAATAGTGACTTCCTTGGCATCACCGTGTTGAACTGTGTCCTTAAGGACAAACAGATGTAGATCATCATACTGGTGTTCTCTGATGCGATCATATAAAGAAGACCGAGAAACCACACAGGCCAAAACTCGATTTGGCTTGGAAACATCCAATCTAACAAACTGGTTGGCCAAGGCCTGAACATCCAAGGCTAAAGGCCTCTCTGTTACCGGTAAGTATGCTAAGCTGCCCAAACTCTCCGCCTTACGACTCAAGGTATCGGCCACCACATTGGCCTTTCCAGGATGATAGAGAATGGTAATGTCATAATCCTTAAGCAACTCTAACCACCTCTGCTGCCACAAATTAAGATCCTTTTGTTTAAACAAATGTTGTAGACTCTGATGGTCGGTATATACCTCACACTGGACACCGTACAAATAATGCCGCCAAATTTTCAAGGCATGAACAATAGATGCTAACTCAAGATCGTGGACTGGATAATTCTTCTCATGTACCTTTAATTGTCTGGACGCATAGGCGATCACCCTACCGTCTTGCATCAGCACTGTGCCGAGACCAATAAGCGACGTGTCACAATATACAATATAAGACTATGAACCTGTTGGCAACACCAATACTGGAGCTGTAGTCAAAGCTGTTTTGAGCTTCTGAAAGCTCTCTTCACACTCATCTGACCACCTGAACGGAGCACCTTTCTGGGTCAATTTAGTCATAGGCGATGCAATAGACGAGAATCCTTCCACAAAATGACGATAATAACCGGCCAAGCCGAGAAAACTCTGAATCTCAGTAACTGAAGATGGTCTGGTCTAACTCTGAACTGCCTCTATTTTCTTCGGATCTATCTTAATTCCTTCACTAGACACTATATGTCCCAAGAATGCCACCGAACTAAGCCAGAACTTACACTTAGAGAATTTGGCATAAAGTCTCTCCTCTCTCAGCCTCTGTAATACAATACCCAAGTGTTGTGCATGCTCCTCCTGGCTATGTGAGTACACCAGAATATCATTAATAAATACTACTACAAATAAATCAAGATATGGCTCGAACACACTATTCATCAAATGCATAAATGCTGCTAGGGCATTGGTTAGCCCAAAAGACATCACAAGAAATTCATAGTGGCCATAACGAGTTCTGAATGCCGTCTTTAGAATATCCGAATCCCGAATTTTCAACTGGTGATACCCAAATCTCAAATCAATTTTGGAGAACACCCTCGCTCCCTGAAGCTGGTCAAATAAGTCATCAATACGCGGTAAAGGATATTTATTCTTGATTGTCACTTTGTTCAACTGCCTATAATCAATGCACATCCACGTAGTACCATCTTTCTTTTTCACAAACAGAACCGGTGCACCTCAAGGTGACACACTAGGCCTAATAAACCCTTTTTCAAGGAGTTCCTAAAGTTGATATTTCAATTCTTTTAACCCAGCTGGTGCCATACGATACAGAGGAATATAAATGGGTTGAGTGCCCTACCAAGTCAATACCGAAATCAATATCCCTATCGGGTGGCATACCCTGCAGGTCTGCAGGAAATACATCCGAAAAATCTCGCACAATCGGTACTGAATCAATAATAGGAGTATCAACATCAATATCTCTCACAAAGGCCAAATATGACAAGCATCCCTTTCCAACCAGACGTTGGGCCTTCAAATAAAAATTATCCTGCTAGGAACAAGATCTAGAGAACCCCTCCATTCAACCTTTGGCAATCCCGAAATCATCAATGTCACGATTTTTGCGTGACAGTCTAGAATAGCATGACATGGAAATAACCAATCCATACCTAGGATTACATCGAAATCAACCATACTGAGTAATAAGAGATTAACTCTGGTCTCCAATTTCCCAATAGTTACCACACACGACCGATACATACGGTCCACAGTAATAATATCGCCCACCGGTGTAGATACACAAACAGGTGAAACTAAGGACTCACAGGGCATATCCAGATAATAAGCAAAATACGATGATACATATGAATAAGTGGAACCAGGCACAAATAATATAGAAGCCTCCCCGTGGCACACTGAAACAATATATGTGATCACTGTATCTGAAGCAACAATATTTGGCCTAGCAGGAAAAGCATAGAATCGGGCCTGCCCGCCACCTGATCGGCCTCCCCCTCTTGGGCGACCCCTAGATGCCTGACCCCTACCCCGAATTGGCTGGACGGGTGGTATAACTGCTGGTGCTGGTGTCGTTGGTCGAGAACTCTACTGTAGAGCCCCACTCAATAGCCTAGGGCAATCTCTCTTGAAATGACCCAATTCTCCGCACTCGAAACAACCCTTCATCTGACGGAACTGTTGCTCCTGATAACCCAAAGAATTACTTGTAGAAGCCTGAGTGGATGAGGCATGATGAGAAATCTGCGCTAGTAGTGCACTGAATGAAGATTGGCCTAAGTGAGCACTGTAAGAACTGTGGATAGCTGATGCACCACGATGAGCTGGACGACCCGTCTGAGCGTGTCTGTAAGAACGACCCCTACCGCGGTAAAACTGACCCCCTGAAGGAACACCGCTGAAATCACATGAACCACAAGGCCTTTTAGCCGCCCTCTTAACCCGCTCCTGGTTGCGAACCATCTCAATCTGACGAGCAATGTCGACCACCTCGTCGAAAGTAGCACCAGACACTCTCTCTCTCTCTAGTCATGAGTAATCGCAACTGAAAAGTGAGGCCATCTATGAACCTCCTGAAAATCTGAAAATCTCATCTCATACTGTGTCACGGACATATCACCCTGACGAAGCTGCTCAAACTGCCTGCGCAGCTCCTCTATGTGGGACTGAGGCGCGAACTTCTCGAGGAATAGACCGGAGAACTGCTGCCAGGTAAGGGGTGCTACACTGATCGGCCTATACCTCTCGTAAGCCTCCCACCATCTGAAGGCAGCCCCAGAAAACTGAAAAGTAGTGAATGAGACCCCACTGGTCTCTAGAATACCCGTTGTCTGAAGCATCCGTTGACACTTATCCAAAAAACCCTGAGCATCCTCTGACTCCGCACCGGTAAAAAATGGAGGTCGGAGCCTTTCAAATCTCTCAAGTCTCCCTGCTCATCATCTGCCATAACAAGAACTACCGAGGCCTGAGCAGCTGTAGCCGGCTGGGCTGGTAGTGCCCCCGGTATCTGAAGTCCCTGTACTACCTGGTTTGGAGTACGTGCAACAGGGGTACGAGTACCTCCCCGGCCTGAGAAGTGTCAGGTGCGGCCTGAGCCGAAACCACCTGAGCTAGACTAGTGCAAGTTGCCAATATCTGGGCCAAAGTATCCTGAAGGCCCGGAACCTCAATGGGCGCAGCTGGTGCCTGAGCTGATCCTGTCGGCTCAGCTATATCTGGAATCTGCTCCTAAGCTGGAGCAACTGGTGGTACTACAGGTGCTGGTCCAACTGTGGTACGAGTAACACCTCGACCTCTACCTCGACCCCGATCTCTACCACGGCCCCGGCCTCTCGCGGCCTAACTGGTGGCACAGGTGGTTGACCGTCCGATCTGGTAGTACGTGTCCTCACCATCTGTGAGAGAATAGAATAACAGAAATTTAGTTTCCGAAAACAATAAATTCGCGCGACATAATACAAGAAAGTGAATTTTTTCTAAGGGTTCTGCAGCCTCTCGAAGATAAGTACAGACGTCTCCGTACCGATCCGAAAGACTCTACTAAACCTGTTCATGACTCATGAGACCTATGTAATCTAGGCTCTGATACCAACTTGTCACGACCCAAAATCCTAACATGTCGTGATGGTGCCTATCTCGATACTAGGCAAGCCGATAATCTCAATAAAACTACAATTTCTCTTAAGTTTGAAAATATAATATTTAAATATAATACAGAGTCCCATAAATACTGATACAAACACTCCCCAAAACCTAGTGTCACTAAGTACATGAGCATCTAATAGGGATACAAGTCAAAAAAATGGTCTATAATAGTCTAAGACCAAATACAGTAAACAAGGAGATAGAGAAAGAGAGACAAGGTCTGCGAAACACGGCAGCTACCTTTGAATCTCCGAAAAGTTAACTGTACGAGAAAATCAACACCCGCTATCTCCTGAAGCACCTGGATTTGCACACGAAGTGTATGGTGTAGTATGAGTACAACCAACTCAGGAAGTAATAATAATATATAAGGAATTGAAGATAGTGACGAGTTAAACAGTTATAGTTCATTTTCAGTAATTCCAACAGAGATTAGACATGCTTTCAAATCCAGCAGTTTAAGTCAAATCAATTTTATACAGTTCATGTTCATGTAATCCGGATATAGAATCTTGCAGAGAATTTTACATCAATGACAGATAGCAACTAAATGCAACAACAAATGAAAAGCAAGTATAGCCTCTCAGGGAAACAGTCACTCAACTCGTCACAACAGCTCAATCACTCGACTCTCAGCCCTCAACGCTCACACTCAATGGGTACCCGTACTCACTGGGAGTGTACAGACTTCGGAGGGACTCCTACAGCCCAAGCACCATAATCTGTATGGATAACTCACGTGTTGCACGGACAACTCACGTGCTATAACATCCTGCACGGACAACTCACGTGCCATAATATCCTTACCTCACCGACAGACCCTCGGCCTTACTCAGTCCTCAACTTCTCTAGTCTCTCGGGCTCTCAGATTTCACAAAGTTCAGCCCAAACAAAGATAACATAGTGTATCAACAAATATCCAGAAAGACTAAGGTATAATACGCAAGAAAAATCATGACTGAGTACAAGACATCAATTAGCAAATAATTCAACAAATACGCGACCTATGGGAGTCCCAACAATACTGTAACATAGCCTAAGCATGATTTCTAACATGATTTACAGATAAATTTCTTCAACACATAGATAGCATATAGCTAACAATAAACTATTCAACTATACACTTTTCACGGGACGGACCAAGTCACAATCTCCTTGGTGCACGCTCACACGCCCGTCACCTAGCATGTGCGTCACCTCCAAAATAATCACATGAATTACTCAGGACCAGATTTAAAACTGTTACTTACTGAAGCCGTGAAATTTTTATTTTGCAATGTCCTTTCCTCGTGAATTTTCCTTCAAACGTCTCGAATCTAGCCATAAATAATTGGTTTCAGTCAATAAAATTCATTAGAGTTAATTCTATAAGAAGATCCCAGTTTTCCATAAAAATTCGAAATTTAGCTCAAAAATTGCATGTGGGGCCCACGTCTCGAAACCCGACAAAAGTTATAAAATATGAACGCCCATTCAATCATGAGTCCAACCATACAAATTTTACTCAAATCCGGCATCAGCTCGACCCTCAAATCTCCAAATTAAATCAAGAGGGTTTTCAAACTTTTCCAACTTAATTCATCAATTAAATGATAAAAACAACCATGAATTCAGGTAATTTAACCAATATTGAGTTAAGAATACTTACCCCGTTATTTTTCTTGAAAAATTCCCGAAAATCGCCTCTTCCCGAGTTCCAATCCGTCAAAAACTGAAAATGGGACGAAGTCCCATTTTCAAAACTTAAACTCTCTGCCTAGACATTTGCTCTACGCGATCGCGAACATTCCCACGCGATCGCGAAGAACAATTTTTCATCACCTAGATTTAACTCTACGCGATCGCAAACTTTCCCACGCGATCGCGATGCACAACATCACAAACCTACGCGATCGCAAAGCACAAACGTGTGATTTCCATTTCTGTCCAATTTTCTCTACGCGAACGCGACCTTCTTCACACGTTCGCGAATAACAAACTCACATAGCTACGCGATCGCGTCCCGCTTCACGCGACCGTGAAGCACAAAATGTCACTGCCTCACATTAACCCTACGCGATCACAAATATCCCCATGCGATCGCGTAGAATAAAATTCCCACTGACCAACTAAGCCTACGCGATCGCAGACGCATTCTCGTGATTGCGTAGAAGGAAAACTACATCAGATATCAGAAAATTCCAACAGTTGTTCAAGTCCAAATTTTTGATCCGCTAACCATCTAAAACTCACCCGAGCCCCTCGGGACCTCAACCAAATATACCAACAAGTCCTAAAACATCATACGAACTTAGTCGAACCCTCAAATCACCTCAAACAACGCTAAAATCATGAATTACACCCCAATTCAAGCCTAATGAACTTTGAAAATTCTAATTTCTACAAATGACTCCAGAACCTATCAAATCATGTCCGATTGACCTCAAATTTTGCACACAATCATAAATGACATAACAGAGGTGTTCAAATTTTCAGAATCGGATTCCGACCCCGATATCAAAAAGTCAATCCCCGGTCAAACTTCCCAAAAATTAAACTTTCGGCATTTCAAGCCTAATTTCACCACGGACCTCCAAATAATTTTTCATACACGCTCCTAAGTCCAAAATCACCATACGGAGCTATTGGAATCATAAAAAATCAAAACCGAGGTCGTTTACACATAGGTCCATATCCGGTCCACTTTTCTAACTTAAATTTTCAATTATGAGACTAAGTGTCTCATTTCACTCTTAATTCCTTCCGGACCCGAACCAACTAACCCGATAAGTCATAAAACAACTATAGAGCATAAATTGATCAGTAAATGAAAAAACGGGATTATAATACTCAAAACGACCGACCGGATCATTACAGTACATTATTTAGAATTATTGAGAATCATAGATTGACAAAAATGTTTTAACTTTTTCCAGATAATCATTGATGAGTACTGCTGAACGCGCGGCAGCTATTTCCATTCTTGCATGAGGATTTTAAGGATAATGAATAAATAATCAATCTTGTCATTTAACGAATGAATCGATAATCTAGTGGAAAGAATTAGCAGTTGAAGAAAAAATAATTAGAATGAAAAGACTCTTAACAAATGATTTTTTGTATACTTTTGCCTTTCCTTTGGAAGAATCGACAGATAGAAGAAAGGTGTATGAAAAATTTACTTATAATAAAGCAAGGTCAGTTGTATCTGTCAAGAAGTTTAAGTAAAGTTCTAGTTCGGTAGGTACAACTGTTTTATATAGCATTTTTTCGTGGACCACTTTGTAAAGTAATTAAATTGAAAAGAGCATAGCACCTATCAACTTAATTGGTACAACAACGTGATCATCCAAAATTTTCCAAAACAAGATTCACCAATCAATTTCATACATTATTGATTCTAAGAATATGCTAAGGTAGATTCAACTTTTACCTGAACCACTGCATCATTGCTTTTCTGGGAAAATCGAAAAAACATGGGAAAAGAAAGGAAAATGAAAATAAAATATGACATTGCATTTGATATGACAGAAAAAATTCGTGAAAAATATTTAGCATGAGAAAGTCAATTTTTAGTGTTTGATTACTAGAGAAATGTGTTCCTTCACAATAGGGCAAATGACTTTTTCCACTTATTGGGTAACTCATTTTCCATATAACTATCTTAATTTTAATTCACATTATTTGATCAATTAACATTTACACATTGTTATTAATCTGTATAGTACTTAAAATTTAATCAGAACACTCTTTGATTTGATAATATTATTATTAATTTTTAGTATGTACTTTTTCTGGAAAGTATTTTCATTCACCAACTAAACACCAAAAAATATTTTTTAGAAAAGTATTTTCCAATTATCTAGAAAAATGTTTCTCATAAAAAAATTCTAAGAAAATGTGTTATTTGAATGACTTCCTCATACCAAACACATTCGAAAAGAAAAAGAGCTTAACAAATCGTCTTAAAAAGGATTCATATTATGTTACAGGACATGGTCAGTTGACTTTGTTGTACACATTAAATATAAATGTGTGCAAGTATTTGTAAAGATATGTGCCCTTTTTCTTCTTCTTTTTTCAATTTTTCGTATATTTTGAATTTTTTTTTGCATGAAATATTCCACCCATTTGGGTATGTCAGACACAGGAATGATCCGTAAAACATGAATTGCAAAAATTTACAGACAAAATTTGTGGCCTCTCTAAAGGAAACGTATTTTTCGTTTCCGATTTCTTTCCGTCCTTTTAATTTTAAATAAGGAGCTAAAACTCTATTGATAATTGCAACAAAAATTTCCAATACTTGGATGCAGAAATTATATGTGGAAAATAGGAAGGAGAAGCTGGAACTCTTAAAAGGGTTAACCCTTGGAAGAGATGACACAGTAGATATAGCTCCACTTCAACAGGTCTGTACATTCTTAATTAGTTAACCCTTAATTACTACAGTATTATTTCATCTGTTCTTTTTTTCTTTTTTAAATACTAAGTGATTAATTATCTTTTAATTTTTCCTTTTTCTGGAAAACAAGTATATGGTGTAACATTCATAGCTTTATTTGTGTAGGAAGTATTGATTGTGTGGGGAGAGCATGATCAGATATTTCTACTTGAGAAGGCAACTGAACTCAAGGAGTATGTGCTCTCTCTATCAACTATTAATGTTTATTTTATCTTGATATTGATCACTAACAGACTCCAATGAAAATCATAAATGCATTAATGCCTCAAATGCTCCTCAGCCTATAAATATCCTATTTATCACCATTAATTACTTTTACATATGGCATAGAGTTGAGATGGAGCAAATATTTATAAACAAGGTAGGGCAGTTTAAAACAAATTATTTGAAAATCAGAAGTGGAGAAGTGTAGGGAGCGGGTTAAATGGAAATTTAGAGAATAATAATATGTTAAACTCGTCAACTTTAGCTAAATAGGGAGTACAGTAGTGGACTAGTGGTAAAAAAAAAAGAAGAAAAAAAATACATGAGAAAGCTTAAACTGAGACAGGGTGGGAAGATCAAATTAATCAAAGCAGAGAACATTAATTTTAAGCAATTTCAACAATTAATCGGATAGTTGCATCTTTCTTTTGCTACAGTGGACTGAGTGGAGTGCAACAGTAAAATATATATCCAATATAACAGATGCATTTCTGACTTCAAAACCTCTCTGAAACTAGTAGATTTCTTTGCATTTTTCTTGTCTAATGGATAAAATCTTGGATGAAATGTGCTTAAATGGAGCAATATGTACAGTGATGATTCAAGCAACATATCCTAGCTTGATTGGAATCGAAGCATAGCTTTTGTTTTCTTGTTTATTAAGTTTTGCTTGACCCTCGACAGTAAATATGTGTTTCTACCAAGAGAATTGCATTGTAACCTAGCTTTGATGGCTTTAGACGAGTGGTGTTTTTTAGATATTGCAACCAAAAATAAAAAGGCAAAGGGCCAAATATACCCATGTACTATGAGAAAAAGTTTAAATATATCATTCGTTATACTTTGGGTCTAAATATACAACTGTCGTAATACTATTAGTTCAAATATATCCTTCTTCTGTTAAATTTGTCCAAAGTGGGCATCCAATCCTACGTGGCACTGATATTTGATGAGGTGGATGCCACATGACATGCCACCTCAGTGCCCCTAATCCATATATAAAAGACTAAAATTTGAAATACAATATTTTTCATGGTAGCGGTAATGATGGCAATAGTGGTGGAGGAGAAGGAAATTTTAGTAGTGAAAAAACAAAATAGAAAGGGGGAGGGTTAAAATGGGTTAGGAGCGCTGAGATGGCAAGTCATGTGGCATCCACTTCATCAAAGATCAATGTCACGTAGGATTGGATATCCACTTTGGACAAACTTAACGGAAAAGTAGTATATTTGAACCAATAGTATAATGACATGGGTATATATGGACTCAAAGAATAACTAGGGATATATTTAAACATTTTATGATAGTATAGGGATAAATTTGGCCCTTTTTTGAAAACAAATACACAGGATGTCAATTTTTGATATTCCAATGAACTTTTAATTGTTATTTTACCTGTTAGATAGGCCTTCTTACCACTGCTTCTGCCCATTACAATTCTTTTGTTGTGCTTTCTAGCCAAAAGTTGGTTAACCTTTTACTTATTATATACACTCTAATTAATATTAGATATATACTTGTGTAAAACAACGATTCGTATATATACATATTCGACTACTTGAAGGGATCCTTCTAAGGTTTTGATCTGACCATCAAAGTTTTGCATGACAATGATAAAGCTTACGATGAGATGTAGAAGCGGATCTAGAATTTAAATTTTATTAGTTTTTTTTTTCAATGAAAGTACTGAGCCTATTATATTTTAAAAGTTATGGGTTCATATTTACTATTTTTTTATAATTTTAATAAATTTTTACACATAAACTTATACTCCGAATCGAAAATTATGAGTTCAATTAAACTTGTAGCTATAATGCTATCTCCGCCATCGGTGAGATGACGTATTATTTAATCCATAAATGCAGGTTTCTAGGAGAGAAGGCTAGATTGGAAATCATTAAGAATGCCTCTCATGTACCCCAACTAGAACAAGGAGGGAAGTTCAATAAAATTGTTAAGAATTTCTTGTGTGGTTCAGATGATTAAATGTATTAGATTGGTTCCCTAATTCTTGCTTTGTTGTGTTTTCCTTTTCTCACAAGGTCAATTACTAATTGAGAAGATTTTTGGGCCTTTTGCACTAAAATTGAGGATATATATATATATATAGATATTTGCAGCTTTAAAATGTTACTTATGTAAATAAGTCAAATTTTACATATTTTGCATTCATTTATTTGGTGCAAATTTTATGTGTAAGTAAATTTTTTTCTAGTAAGGTGACTTACAGTAAGAAATCCCTTTGAGAAATATTTACTTGATTTGATGAAAATCCTTTCCTGATCAGCGTGATGCCATTGATGAGTAATCATAGCATGAAGACCGTCATATTTTATCGTAAGAAAAAAACGTTCATAGCCGCATAAATATTATTAATGTTTAGGATCACAATTTTTATAAGACTTACATCCACACAAATTTTCTCACGTATTTAAATACAAGTATCAAAACTATTTCTTTCTTGAATTTTATGTTGTATCAAACTATGCCGAATAAATTGTAAAGGGAATAATACCTCCTATTTATAATTTATCTTCTCGATATTGCTATGTATAATCCTTCTCTCTATCGGATAAACCAAATAACCTCCAAAAAGCTGATACAAATTTTTATATCTAGCTAAATAAGTACTTGTTAAATGGAGTTTTGACCACTAACCAAAACAGAAGAATTTAAACATGTGCTTACCTTGATTATGTTGCTTACAGAGTCATATAATTAAGGTTGAAAATATACATTATTATATGAAGGACCTATAGTGATGTTAAGAGCTAGTGTGATCTCAGCTGGAAAGTGTGAAGACTCGCTGTGTTTAGGTTAGTGGACTATATGCACATAACATGAATTAGACTTATTTATTTCTTTTAGTGATATCGGGGAAAAAAAGAAGCTTAAAAATAGTTCAAAAGTTAGTTTGAGTGACAAAACATCACATTAGAATTTAGAATTTGACTATGAAAAAGAAACGATTTAAAATTTGAATGGTTAGGCACGAAGATAAACATCTATATCTATATCTATATAATTATACAAAGTAGGGTCTGATGTGACACTCTAATATGTCAGAATTTCTATTTATCTATTTTCTTAGAGCTTTGCTTTTTCAAATGAAGAAAAAATAGTGCACTCTTAAAACAACTCAACAAACCTGTCTTTTAACATTCCTTCGGTTTTTGAAACTAATCAAAGGTGTCTCATCTTAACAAAAGAATCAAACCGTCACTCCTAAATTTTCTGAAACGTCTCTTTTAAAATTTCATTAATTACGATTTTGTGCTCTCCTCTTCCCCTTCCCAGGTAAAGTTTTGCATTCTTTGTACTCCCGTTTATAACGCCTTCCGCTCCTCTTCTTCCTCCCACTCGCTTTTCTGGAGTTCAAGTTTTTCATTTGCAAAAGAGGATATAAAAATTATGTTCATACAGATTAGTCTCCAACATATTTTAGCTTTTGTATCATCTCCGCTAAAGAATATTTTCCTGTATAATTTCTATTTGTGGCACGTTTAATTGACAGGTACATGTGTTACTTCCTGATTTTCCTTTATAGCACGTGTCTTGAAATTTATGGGAGTTAAACTGAAACGATTGGTACATTTTAGTATGTTCTACAAAAAGTGAGCCAAACAAAGGCTTGACTTGAAAATTGAAACGGTGTAATGTTGAGCTAGGCCTCATTGTTGTGGGGTGCTTATCGGGCGGATCGGGTGGATAATTACGCTTAACGGTTTGGCTTAACGGATATCAGATTATATATATAGTAATCCGCTAGTCATCCAATAAGACAATGGGCGGATTGATATCAGATTAACAATTATCGGGCGGCTTATCGGCTAAACCAAATAGAAATTTTTTGAACAATCATTCAATCAATACCAAACAATTTCAAATCAATACCAAATTTTTAATACCATCTAAGATCTAACCAAGCTGTATTTTTGAATTGAAGAGTCTTCAAGACTGCTCATATTGTCATACACGTGTTAACCAAATTTTTAATACCATCAAAACTACTCATACAGACATACACGTATTAATCATTCAGATTTCAATTTTTCGACTTCCCAATTCTCAGTTCAAGAGAGAGACGAGAATGACGACTTCTCTGCCTCTGGTGGTTGCAGACAATTGAGAATTAAAAAATAAAAATTAGGGATTTAGCCATTTAGAATTTCAATAGTACTTTATATACATAGAGGTAAAAGTGTAAATATAAAAATTCTTAACGGGTTAACGGTTTACCCGATAAGAAAATTGAGTAATCCGCCCCCATACCGTTAAGCCGTTAATTATAAAATCTTAATCCGTTCACCATCCATTACCCCAATAATCCGATACCAATAAGCCATCGTTTCAATTCGGTTAACGGTTTCGATTCGATTTTGAACCGCCATACATTGTTGCCCAAAACTATTTCACCATAAATTTGAACGCAATATATCTCTTTAATTTGTGTTGTATATATTTTTATATACTACTATTTTGTTCACATATCTAATGAATGTCGGATGAAAAGGTTTTAACTTTTTAAAGTGTTAGCAAACACTTTATGTACCTTTCATTTCGATTGAATTGCAAGAGGGGAAAAAATCAAAAGAAAGAAAGGGAAATAATTAAAATGTAAAGGGAAAATAAACAAAAGATATATGGTAGGGGATAGGAAGAGAAAGAAAAGAAAAAAAAGGAAAAATAAGAAAAACAGGTTAGAGTTAAATATAAAAAGCAGGAAAAGAATATTTTACAAGTACATTAGGTCCATAAAAAATATACTTTTTACAAGTACAGGAAATATGTCTCTCGTTTAATACTTGAAACGCCTTGCCAAGGTGAGGTGTTTTTTTTATGAAAATATAACTATTTAACTCTAATAACAAGAAGTTGGATACTTGAAAGTAAAAATGTTAGATACTTATAATATATGTACAGCGGAAACGCAATGCTTTTAAATTTGTTACACAGCCCCACATAAAGAGATTAATTTTTTTCTTCTTCTTAGAAAACTGAAAGACTTAAGTGATGTAAAGTCTTATTAATAAAATGGATTAAAACTTTAAATGTAATCTATTAAGATTTGAAGATAAAATATTCACATATTAGAAAAAGATTATTTATGAATTTTATTACCGCGCGAAGTGCAGAGCGGACACATTTACTAATCTATATTTATATTTATATCTATACTATATTAAAAGCACGAAGGCTATTAGTGAATGTCGTTCGTCTTTTTTACCCTTTAAAAATATATTTCACATTGGATATAATTATAATTCAAGTTACTTTCCTAATATTTAGGACTTTAAAAATTACTAAAATTTTATTTATTCAATTCCTTATTTGAACTATGTATGAAGTTCTAATAATTAGGATTTAATAAGACTACTATAAAAAAAAAAAAAAAAAAAAGGAAAACATGGAAAAGATTCTCCAACAAAGTAAACAATCCGATTACACAGCATATTGTCTTCGATGAAAATTTTAGTTCCCGACAAGGATGGTGTTTTGAAGTCAAGTACAAATTATTTGACTTTTAATTTAAAGACTTTTTAGTACTTAATAATTGTGATGACGCAAAAGGTCATTTTATGTTTTAAAACTTGAATTTGCGCTCTTAAGCCTTAAAAATCTAATTTTTACCCTTCTCGACTTGCGTGCGCAGTTCGGGCAGGTTTTCGAAAAACTTTTATATTGAAAACTAATAAAAATAAGAATTTTTGCCTTAAAAGTTGATTTTAGTTGACTTCGGTCAATATTTTTGGTAAACGGGTCCGGATCCGTTCCTTGACGGTCACGGTAGGTCCGTATCGAATTATGGGATCTGGGCGTATGCCCGCAATCGAATTTGGAGGTCCCTAGCTTGAGTTATGAATTTTTGATGAAAATTAAAAGTTTAGAAATTATTTGTTTTTAAGAATTGATTGATATTTGGCATTGTTAGTATCGGGTCCGTATTTTAGTTTCGGACTCCGGTACATGTTCATTATAATATTTAAGACATGTCTGTAAAATTTGGTGAGAAACAGAATTGATTTGACGTGATTCGGACGTCCAGTTGAGAAGATAGAAATTTTATAGTATTCTTGAGAATTTCATTTGATTTGGTGCTAAATTCGTAGTTCTAGGTGTTATTTTAGCGATTTGATCATGCGAGCAAGTCCGTATGATATTTTTAGACTTGCGTGCATATTTGGTTTGGAGCCCCGAGGGCTCGGGTGCCATTCGGGCGATGCGTGAGTTGAGTTCAAACCTCAACAAGGCTGCTGGTGCACCAAATCTGGTGTGCCCGCATCTGCGAGCCTTTGGTCGCAGGTGCGAGCGATAGCCCCGCAGGTACGAATCAGGCCTGAACTTCATTTTTTCGCAGATGCGGACTTTTCTCCGCAGGAGCGGGACCGCAGAAGCGGAACCCTGTCCGCAGGTGCGGCCCCAGTTGGCCTAGTCCTTTTCTGTAGAAGCACACATATTATCCGCACATGCGGATGCGCAGGTGCGACTGGGCAGTGAGTTCATTTAATTCGGACTCCAGCCGTTTTTCTTCTCGTTTTCAAAGGATAGGAAGTCTAGGGCGATTTTTCAAAGACATTTTCTTTACCAAATCATAGGTAAGTGTTCCCTAACTCCTTTCTTTCAATCTTTTACTTCATTTTACTAGAATTCAACCTAAAATCTGGAGTCTTCATAGTAGAATTAGGGGTTAGGGTAGAAACTAGGGATTTCGAAAATTTGGGAATTTAGATCTTGATTTGAGATCGGATTCCAAAACTAATTACATATTCAGGCTCGGAGTTGAATGGGTAAAAGAATTTTGGTCTGAACCTCGAGTTTTGACTAAGCGGGCCTGGGGTCGATTTTTTTTTGACTTTTTGGAGGAAAATTTGGGAAATTTAATTTATAAAATATAATTAATTCCTTTAGGAATATTTGATATTATTTAGTCATTTTTGAATAGATACGAGTGGTTTAGAGGTGAATTCCAAAGGAAAAGCGGTGATTGAGAATTAAGTGGCTTTCGGAGCGAGGTAAGTGTAGTTAATTATTGTTATTTACTGAATAAAAATAAGGAATTGGTTTAACGATTTTCTAACGTTGGCTTGCCTAGCAAGTGAAATGTTAGGCGCCATCACGGTCCCGTCGGTGGAAAATTTCGGATCGTGACAGTTGGTATCATAGCACTAGGTTGCTTAGGTCTCACGATTCACGAGCAAGCTTAGTAGAGTTTGGAGGATCGGTACGGAGACGTCTGTGCTTATCTTCCAGAGGCTATGAAGTTTAGGAACAAGTTTCACTTCTATCCTTCTCTGTCGTGCGATTTTGCTTTCTCAATACTGATTGAACTCTTCTACTCTTATTCTATCGCAGATGGCGAGAACACATACAGCTTCCTCAGCTGAGCAGCAACCAGAGCCTCTAGTAATAGCTCCTACGCGGGGCAGAGGTCGAGACCGAGTCCGTGCTAGAGGCCGAGGCAGGGGACAGGGCTCAGCCTAGGGCCTGAGCAGCAACCCCATCAGTGGAACCTCAGATAGAGCTTGACGAGGAGGTTCCAGCCCAGATTGTTCCTGCCGGACCAGCTCAGGTTCCGGAGGGGTTCATTGCTACCCCAGTACTTCAGGACGCTTTGGTCCGTTTGGTGGGCCTTATGGAGAGTGTGGCCCAGACTGGCGCATTTCCCATGGCACCAGCAGTATCTCAGGCTGGAGGAGGAGCTCAAACTCCCACCACTCCCGCTCCGGAGCAGATAGCTCCCAAGTATCAGGCTCTAACAGCTCAGCCAGTCAGATCAGTTCAGCCGGTTATTGCGGCACAGGTCGGAGATGGGCCAGCTATGTCTTATGAGGCTTTATGGAGATTGGATAGGTTTATCAAGCTCTTTCTTGTTCACTTCAGTGGTGCTCCTTCAGAGGATCCCCAGGAGTATCTTGACAGCTGTCACAAGGTTCTACGGAACATGGGTATAGTGGAGACCAATGGGGTCGATTTTGCTGCATTTCAGATGACTGGTTCCACCAAGAAATGGTGGAGAGATTACTTGTTGACCAGACCAGCTGGGTCGCCTGCTCTTACTTGGGACCAATTCTCTCAGTTCTTCATAGAGAAGTTTCTGCCTATCACATTGAGAGAGGAGCATCGTCGTCAGTTTGAGCATCTCCAATAGGGCAGTATGACTGCTACTCAGTATGAGACCCGTTTTGTGGATTTTCCCCGTCATGCTATTATTCTGCTTCCCACCGAGAGAAAGAGAGGATGAAGAGGTTCATTGATGGACTTGCTCAGCCTATCAGATTGCAGATGGCTAAGGAGACTGTGAGTGAGATTTCTTTTCAGGCGGCTGCTAATGTCGCCACATGAGTCGAACTGGTTCTTACTCAGGGAGGTCAAGGGTCTGACAAGAGACCTCGTCATTTCGGTGAGTTCAGCGGTGCCTCATCTAGAGGCAGGAGTACTTTTGGTAGAGGCCATCCTCCTAGGCCGTTTCATTCAGCGCTCCAGACATCCCACGGTGCCTCAGGTGGTCGTGGCCCTCAGACGCATTATTCCGACCGGCTAGCCTACAGTGTACCACCAGTTCCTATTAGTGCACCTCCACTCCAGAGTTATCAGGGTGGATATTCAGGTCGACAGGGTCAGTTTCAGGGCCAGCAGTCACAGCAGCCGAAGTTATGTTATACTTGTGGTGATTCGAGGCACATTGCTAGATTTTGCCCTCGGGCAACGGGCAGCTCACAACATCAGAGTTCTCGTGCCATGGTTCTGGCACTAGTTGCTGCACCACCTGCTCAGCCAGCCAGAGGAAGGGGTCAGACAGCCAGAGGTAGAGGCCAGACTGTTAGAGGTGGAGGTCAGGCCGTTAGAGGTGGAGACCAGCCAGTTAAAGGCCATCCCAGGGACGTAGTTTAGGGTGGTGAGGCCCAACCCCGGTTTTATGCTTTCCCAGCCAGGCCTGAGGCTGAGTCATCTGACGTTATTATCATAGGTACTGTTGCAGTTTGCAGTAGAGATGCTTCAGTTCTGTTTGATCCGGGATCTACTTACTCCTATGTGTAATCCTATTTTTCTTCCTATTTGGTTGTGCCCCGTGATTCTTTGAGTGCTCCTGTGTATGTGTCTATACCAGTGGGAGATGCTGTTGTCGTATAGATCTCCTACTTCTCGACATGGTTAATTTTGATGTCATACTGGGTATGGATTGACTGTCACCTTATCATGCTATATTAGATTGTCATGCCAAGACAGTGACCTTAGCCTTGCAGGGGTTGCCTCGATTAGAGTGGAGAGGGAATCTTGGCCATTCTGCCAGCAAAGTTATCTCTTATGTGAAGGCTCGGCATATGGTCGAGAAAGGGTGTCTAGATTATTTGGCTTATGTCCGCGATTCTAGTGCGGAGGTTTCTTCCATATATTCGGTGCCGGTTGTTCGTGAGTTTCCAGAGGTGTTTCCTGCATACCTGCCGGGGATGCCACCCAACAGGGATATTGATTTTTGCATTGATTTGGCTCCGGACACTCAACCTATTTCCATTCCGCCATATCGCATGGCCCCGCCAGAGTTGAAAGAATTAAAAGAGCAGTTGCAAGATTTCTTGATAAGGGATTCATTAGACCTAGTGTCTCGCCCTGGGGTGCACCTGTGTTGTTTGTGAAGAAGAAAGATGGATCGATAAGGATGTGTATAGATTATCGGCAGTTGAACAAAGTCACCATCAAGAACAATTATCCATTGCCAAGGATTGGTGATTTATTTGATCAGCTTCAGGGCGCCAAGGTGTTTTCAAAGATTGATTTGAGATCTGGATACCATCAGTTGAGGATTAGGGCATCCGATGTTCCTAAGACAGCTTTTCGGACTCGATATGGGCATTATGAGTTTCTAATGATGTCATTTGGGCTGATAAATGCCCCAGCAATATTCATGGATTTGATGAATCGGGTGTTCAAACCCTACTTGGATTCTTTTATGATTGTGTTTATTGATGATATCTTGATCTACTCCCACAGTCGAGAGGAGCATGAGCAGCGCCTTCGGATCGTTCTTCATACTCTGAAAGATAGCCAGTTATATGCTAAGTTCTCAAAATGCGAGTTTTGGTTGAGTTCAGTTGCTTGCTTGGGTCATGTTGTATCGGCAGAGGGTATTCGGGTAGATCCTAAGAAGATTGAGGCAGTCCAGAACTTGCCTAGACCCACATCAGCTACAGAGATCCGTAGTTTCCTGGGTTTGGCGGGCTATTACCGTCGATTTGTGGAGGGGTTTTCATCCATAGAAGTCTCGTTGACCAGATTGACCCAGAAGGGTGCCCCGTTCAGATGGTCAGACGAGTGTGAAGCGAGCTTTCAGAAGCTCAAGACAGCTTTGACCATGACACCAGTATTGGTGTTACCCACAGGTTCAAGATTTTATACAGTATATTGTGACGCATCCCGTATTGGTCTGGGTGCAGTATTGATGCAGGGTGGCAAGGTTATTGTATATGCTTCACGGCAAATGAAGGTTCACGAGAAGAATTACCCTGTTAATGATCTAGAGCTGTCAGCCATTGTTCACGCGCTGAAGACTTGGAGGCACTATCTTTACGGCGTGCCATGTGAGGTATTCATTGATCATCGGAGCTTGCAGTATTTGTTCAAGCAGAAGGAACTCAATTTAGGCCGATAAGGTGGCTGGAGCTATTGAAAGTGTTACAACCCAAATTCGCATATCATAGATCACGCCGTAAGGTAGTCGACGTAAATCCAAGAAGAGATTATCTTTGAGATGATAATAAGTTAATCCTATTGGTCTTAAACGATACAAGGGTGTATAAGAGTGGTTAACAAGTATTTGAAGTTAAGCTAATCAAGGATGTTGTAACCCGTATTTTTGGATAACACTAGAGGTGATTAACTGTCCCAAGAGGTCTTGTTTTAATGTATTTGAATCATATAATATCCGCATCATAAGTCTTGAAGTCAAGCGAGTTATGAAATAAAAGTCGATAAAAGTTGTCGCAACTTAGGTTTATAATTTTACTTAAACTTTAGGTCAAATGTTACTGCATTTTACTCCCAATGTGCTTGGAATTATGGGGTGATCTACCTATCAAATTGAAGATCTATGAGTCTAGTTTCCAACGCATTAAACCGTTCGTCGATACGATCTCGGAATAGAGAGATATTCGCATTTTCGCGAGAGTGCGCCAAGCTGCTCTCTATGGGGCCCACAAAGGCGGTTTAAGACATTTGGACATATATAAGATAACTCAACCCCGTTTTAAGTCATTATTTTTCAGTATATTCAGACCTTATAACCCTAAAAACATTCTCTCAAGGTTCTCTCATGATCCAAGACCCAAACAAAGGGCAAACAACACAAATCAAATATCGGGAATCCCGTGGTGCTAGTAAGTTTCTTGTTTTTCTTGTTGTTGCTGATTTTTGTGTTGTTCCAGCTCGTGTGGGAGGTTGTTTTAAGTGCTTTATGTTCTGTAAATACACCTTCAAGTTTTTAATATCAACCCTAGGTGATTTCAAGTCTTCTAAAGTAATTCTAGTGCCGAAAAACCCGAATTAATTGCTAGTTTCGCTTCCTTGTTCTTGTGGCAGAATTGAAGGGATATTTCGAGGAAAATTAAGGTCAAATTGGAGTTGTTCTTTCTGTTTAAAGACTAAGGAGTCGTGACATTTGCATAGCTTGAGGTTGGGCAGTATATACAAGGTATGTGAGGCTATCCCCTTCATTCTTTTGCACGACTCCGATTGTACATAATGTAATGAACGAGCTCCCAAAGATACTCTACTCTTAGAAGCTAGCAGTACTTACATTGCTGCCCTTCTTATGAAACGATTGGTATTGATGTTACTTCTCTTATTCTTATATTATCAATGTTGTTGGTAGTTCCTGATTCTTATAAGTTTCTTGATGAAGAGTTAATCCTAATAACGTGTACGAAGGATACCGACCTTACGTCACTCCGAAAGGTTCAAAATGTGATTCCAATGAGTCCAGCATGCATCATATATATGTATCTATTTTACTCTACCGAGCCGCGCTATAGTTGGCCGGGTATGGCACCTATTGTGCAACCACTGATCAGTTGGGTTTTACCGAGCTCCACGTGGCCGGGTACGATTCTACCGAGCCCTATGATGGCCGGGTACGTTTTACCGAGCCTATTATGGCCGGGTACGATATGATGATGATGATGCCCACAAAGGCATATGTTTTAAACGTTTATGTATATATATATGTATGTATCATGTATTTCATGTCAGTAGCCCTCAGAGGTACCCAGATGTCACATGTTGTATATTCCCTATCACTGTTTACATTATTGTTCTTACTTATGCTATTCTGCCTTACATACTCAGTACTTTATTCGTACTGACGTCCTTTTTATTTGTGGATGCTGCATGTCGTGCTGCAGGTCCTGATAGACGGGTAGACGCAGCTCCCCCATCACAGTAGGCTATCCGGTTCAGCGTTATTGGCAAGATCCTTTCTCCGGACTTGCCGTGGTCTTGGTATGCATTTTTGTTATAGACATTATGGGTATGTCGGGGCCCTATTCCGGCAATGTTGTAGCACTTATGTTCTTTTAGAGGCTCATAGACAGGTGTCGACTCATGTATGGTTTGGAATGCCTTGCCGGCTGATTTTTATTGTATAGTCTTTCATGGCACCATGGTAGCTCGTACCTTATATATAGTTTCTTGACAGTCTTGTCGTCCCATGTTACGTATGTTCATGACATTATCTTTCATTGTTGGATGTTCATGATCCATGTCTTTCATTTATATTGGTCTTGTCGGCCCTTAAAGATAATAAGGAAGGTTAGATAAAATGTATGTTGGTGCTCGGCAAGTATGGCCCGGGTGCTAGTCATGACCCTCCAGTTGGGTCCTGACAGAAAGACTATGATATTACCATATTGTATCATCCCGGGAAGGCCAACGTGGTGGCCGATGCTTTGAGTAGGAAGTCAGTCAGTATGGGTAGCCTTTCATATATTCCAGTTGGGGAGAGATCGCTTGCATTGGATGTTCAGTCCTTGGCCAACCAGTTCGTGAGGTTAGATTTTTCTGAGCCCAGCCGTGTTCTAGCTTGTACAGTTGCTCGGTCTTCTTTGTTTGAGCGCATCAGAGATCGGCAGGATGACGATCCTCATTTACTTGTCCTTAGAGACACAGTGCGGCACGGGGGTGCCAAGCAGGTTACTGTTGGAGATGACAGAGTTTTGAGGATGCAAGGTCGTATTTGTGTGCCTAATGTGGATGGACTTCGTGAGTTGATCCTTGAGGAGTCCCACAGTTCCCGGTATTCTATTCATCCGGGCGCCACCAAGATGTATCAGGACTTGAGGCAGCATTATTGATGGAGGTGAATGAAAAAGGACATAGTTGCCTATGTAGCTCGGTTGCCTAAATTGCCAGCAGGTAAAGTGTGAGCATCAGAGACCTGGTGGTTTACTTCAGAGGTTAGATATTCCTGAGTGGAAGTGGGAGCGTATCACTATGGATTTTGTTGTGGGACTCCCACAGACTCAGAGGAAGTTCGATGCAATTTGGGTTATTATGGACGGGCTGACTAAGTCAGTGCACTTCATTCTTGTGGCAGTTACCTATTTCTCGGAGCGGTTAGCAGAGATTTATATTCGGGATATCGTCCGTCTTCACGGTGTGCCCGTGTTTATCATTTCTGATCGAGGTACGCAGTTTACCTCGTACTTTTGGAGGGCAGTACAACATGATTTGGGTACGCGGGTTGAGTTGAGTACAACATTCCATTATCAGACGGACGGGTAGTTCGAGCGTACTATTCAGATCTTGGAGGATATGCTTCGCGCTTGTGTTATAGACTTCGAAGGATCGTGGGATCAGTTCTTGCCCTTTACAGAGTTTGCCTACAACAACAGCTACCAATCGAGCATTCAGATGGCTCCCTGTGAGGCATTATATGGTAGGCGGTGTCGGTCGCCAGTTGGGTGGTTCGAGCCGGGAGAGGCTCGGTTATTGGGTACAGATTTAGTTCAGGAGGCCTTGGATAAGGTCAAGATTATTCAGGATCGACTTCACACAGCTCAGTCCAGGCAGAAGAGTTATACCGACCGTAGAGTTCATGATGTTGCATTCATGGTCGGTGAGAGAGTGTTACTTCGGGTATCACCCATGAAGGGTGTAATGAGGTTCGGAAAGAAGGGCAAGTTGAGCCCTAGGTATATCGGACCTTTTGAGATTCTGGAGAGAGTGAGAGAGGTGGCTTACAGGCTTGCGTTGCCACCTAGTTTAGCAGCTGTTCATCCAGTATTCCATGTGTCCATGCTTTAAAAGTATTACGACGATCCGTCCCACATGTTAGATTTCAGCTCTGTCCAGTTGGACAAAAATTTGACTTACGAGGAGGAGCCAGTGGTAATTCTAGCCCGACAAGTTCTCCAGTTGAGATCAAAGAGTTACCCTTCAGTTCGAGTGCAGTGGAGAGGTCAGCCTATTGAGGCAACTACTTGGGAGTCCGAGTCCGATATGCGGAGTAGATATCCCCACTTTTTCACCAGCCTAAGTACTTTTCTATGTTCGTTCGAGGACGAACAGTTATTTTAGAGGTGGAGAATGTGATGACCCAGAAGGTCATCTTATGTTTTAGAATTCGAATCTGCGCTCTTAAGCCTTAAAAATATAATTTTTACCCTCCACGATTTGCGTGCGCAGTCCGGGCAGGTTTCCAAAAAGCATTTATATTGAAAACTAATGAAAATAAGAACTTTTGCCTTAAAAGTTAATTTTAGTTGACTTCGGTCAATTTTTTTGGTAAACGGGCCCGGATCCGTGCTTTGACGATCCCGATAGGTCCGTATCGAATTATGGGACATGGACGTATACCCGGAATCGAATTTGGAGGTCCCTAGCTTGAGTTATAAATTTTTGATGAAAATTAAAAGTTTGGAAGTTATTTATTTTTAAGAATTGATTGATATTTGGCATTGTTGGTATCGAGTCCGTATTTTGGTTCCGGAGTCCGGTATAGGTTCATTATGATATTTAAGACCTGTCTGTGAAATTTGGTTAGAAACGGAGTTGATTTGACATGATTTGGACGTCCAGTTGAGAAGATAGAAATATTAAAGTGTTCTTGAGAATTTCATTTGATTTGGTGCTAAATTCGTAGTTCTAGGTGTTATTTTAGCGATTTGATCGTGCGAGCAAGTCTGTATGATATTTTTAGACTTGCGTGCATGTTTGGTTTAGAGCCCCGAGGACTCGGGTGCCATTCGGGCGATGCGCGAGTTGAGTTCAAACCTCAACAAGATTACTGGTGCACCAAATCTGGTGTGCCCGCACCTGCGAGCTCGCAGGTGCGAGCGATATCCCCGCAGGTGCGAACTTCATTTTTCCGCAGATGCGGACTTTTCTCCGCAAGAGCGGGACCACAGAAGCGGAACCCTGTCCGCAGGTGCGGCCCCAGTTGGCCCAGTCCTTTTTCGCAGAAACGCACATCTTGTCCGCACATGCGGATGCGTAGGTGCGACCAAAGCACCGCAGGTGCGAAGGTCGCTGGGCAGTGAATTCATTTAATTCGGACTCCACCCATTTTTCTTCTCGTTTTCAAAGGATAGGAGGCCTAGGGCGATTTTTCAAAGACATTTTCTTCCCCAAATCATAGGTAAGTATTTCCTAACTCGTTTCTTTCAATCTTTTACTTTATTTTACTAGAATTCAACCTAAAAGTAGGATTAGGGGTTAGGGTAGAAACTAGGGATTTCAGAAATTTGGGGATTTAGATCTCGATTTGAGGTCGGATTCCAAAACTAATTACATATTCGGGCTCGGGGGTGAATGGGTAAAAGAATTTTGGTATGAACCTCGGGTTTTGACCAAGCGGGCTCGGGGTCAATTTTTTTAATTTTTTGGAGGAAAATTTGGGAAATTTAATTTATGAAATATAATTTATTCCTTTAGCAATATTTGATATTCTTTAGTCATTTTTGAATAGATACGAGTGCTTTAGAGGTGAATTCCAAAAAAAAAGTGGTGATTGAGAATTAAGTGGCCTTCGGAGCGAGGTAAGTGCCGTGTTTATCTTTGGCTTGAGGGAATAGGTATTATGTGTTCATTTGCTACGCGATTGGTTGTTAAATGCGATGTATAGATGAGGTGACGAGCATCTATGCGTCGTTGTCGAGTCATAGCATGCGAGTGAAATTCTATTCTTGTCTATTTTGTATCCTTAAACCCTACTATCCATGCTTAGCGGGTTATTTGAAATGTTGGGTGACTCATATTTGGTAACTTTCGAATATTGATTCGAGGTTGAGATTACATTGTGCTATTGATTATAGGAAAAATACTGATTTCTTTGTGATACTTTTATCTATCTGTTGTTATTGATTATGTGATTTGTGAGGAGAAGTATAAAGCACGAAGGGTGATGCCGTGCATGCATTATTTATATTGTGAGGAAGAGTGTAAAGCACGAAGGGTGATGCCATGTATATTATGAGAGGTTTAAAAGCACGAATGGTGATGCCGTGCCGTTCTATTTATTTATTTGGGTGAGGTTGAGAGTAAAAGCACGAAGGATGATGTCGTGCCGTTCTATTTATTTATTTGGTGAGATTGAGAGTAAAAACACGAAGGGTGATGCCGTGCAGTTTTCCTTTGCTGTTTTAATTGCTCAATTCGTTTACAGATTTTCTGTTTAATTCTGTCTTTTTATTATTCTCACTCTTTATGTTGTATTCTCCCAGTGTATGTTCCTTTTTCATTATTTCTGCGTTATTGCTTTACTTACTATTGTTGCAACTAGGATGATTATACTATTCATGTTATATGTGGGAGTCTTGTCCTAGCCTCGTCACTACTTCGCCGAGGTTATGCTCGACACTTACCAGTACATGGGATCGGTTGTACTGATGCTGAACTCTGCACTTTTTGTGTAGATTTTGATACCGGCTCAGGTTGATCGAGATTTGCTACTGGTCCGATATCCGGAGACTCAAGGTAGATCTGTCGGCGTTCACAGACCTTGAAGTCCCCGTCTATCTTTTATGTCCAACTGTTTTCTTTCATTCAAATAGTTGTATTTCTTTCAGACTATTACTTGTAGTAAATTCTAGAATGTTCGTGAATTGTGACTCCAGATCCGGATGGTAGTATTAATACAGTTTTTATGATATTCCACACTTATTATATTTCATCTTAGTTAATTATTGTTATTTACTGAATAGAAATAAGAAATTGGTTTAACGATTTTCTAACGTTGGCTTGCCTAGCAAGTGAAATGTTATGCGCCATCACGGTCCCGTCAGTGAGAAATTTCGGATCGTGACAATAATAGTATAAATAAAAACAGATAATAGACAATACACTTCCATATAATATTTGAACTCCCTTCATATTCAAAAAATATATTTTCTTCGTTAATTTTTACTATAATATTTAAAAATTACACTCAACTATTAGAACAAATAATTGAGTATTTTCTTTTCATCGATTTTATGTGTAGTATTTTGAAAATTACACTCAATAATTAGATAAAAATAACTAAAAAAATATTTAAGAATTTTAAAAATAATTTTTACATTCAACAAAATTGAAGGATAACAATTTTGGGATAAAAAGTGGGACTATTCAATTTCATGTTTGGTTAGATTATTTTTTTTGTATAAGAAATCACAAGAATAGTTATACCACAATCTTAATTAGTTGCTATTTTTGTTCTACATTCAATGTGGGATAATAATTTGGGGATTAATTATCCCAGGATAAAATAATCAAATGACCAAAATATCCATCTCCAAAGTACTTATTGCAAATCATTTAAGAAGACAGGTTAAAGTTAAAAATAAAATTTTATCTAAGTTTATATAGGAAAAAATCAAACACATTTTTTATATTACACTTTATATATTCTAATTTTAATTCAATAAAATATTTATTTATCAATTGAAAGTATATCCAATAAATATTTTTGTTATTATTTGATTTTCGTATTATAATTCTCGCCCTATAATCCCAATATAAATTTTTGCGAATTAAAAGACCCATTAGGCTACATAAACTTATGTTTATAAAGGAGAGGATTGGCCCTAAAAATAATTAGACAATAGAGAAAATTTAATTACAATATAATATTTAGAGTCAAATTGGTAAAAATGTGAACTTGAAACAACAAGGATAAGATAGTAGAAGATAATATTATGTATTCTAAATGAATTTATTAATTATTTTTCTTTCTTTTTTATTTATTCTAACAAATGACAACCCCCGATATTTTTTAAAATATATTTTCAAGTTATTTGTTGTAAAATATTAACTCAATATTTGTCATTTTTAGATTTTACACTATAGTTATTAAATTTTGTTGAGCTATAGGGATAACCTCTTCATTCCCAAATCACTAAAGAGATAATTTTTTTTAATTTTCAATAGGTTTTATTTGACAAATCTTTAAAGAATCTTGATAACAATATTTATGCATTACTTGCTTATTTTATAATATTAAGTCACGTAAATGACAATAAACTTCATAAGATATTCCTACAAAGGTCCTTAGAAATTAAAATAAAGAATTTATGGATTTTTATAGAGAAATATTTTTTTCTTTATCGAGTTAGCTAAATGGGATTAACACTCATTATTTTCAAGAAGTCTACTCTTTGTTTTATAATCCAAAGATATTGTTTAAATATTATTTATGTAATTTTTAAAAATTATATATTCAATGATATGGGGTACACGCGCAAAGCGCGTACCCTAAGACTAGTATCTAATAAAATCCTAAAACTTTAGACGCAATTACTTCATTTTTTCCAGTAACATAAACTTTTCCCAATCTCCTTGCATATCTTTGACCAAACCGACACAAATGTATGAACTGGAGTTGCTCAGTTTCAATGTTAAAGAAAGAAGGAACATGCTTTAGGAATAGGTATTTGTCTCTTTCTGCCTTATTTTATAAGGATCTAACTATAACAGGAAAAAAAAAGTGAAGGAAGATATTACCCGAGTATACCAATTATCTAAAACCATGACAAACAAATGTTATAAAATCAAAACTCAAAACGAAAAAAAAGCAAAGGGCTAATTACACTGCACACCCCGGTAATATCTCAGTCTTTTAAAATCAAACACTTATATCCTCTATATTATAAAAATTCAATACTTACATCCCTATGAGGTATATCTGTAACTAAGTATATTAAATTACAACTATTAAAATATAAATTAAGATAAATAAAATTTTTATGCTTATTTCTTAATGAAATATAAATAAGAGGTTTAAATATTTTTTAAAAAATATGAATAATATATCATTATATGTAAGAGTTTTGAAAGGTAAGGATATAAAAATTCTAGTTAGTTTATTAAGTAATTTGTGTTCATTTCCTTTTTAAGAGTTTCAAAAGATACATAATTTAATAAATATTTATTCTCTTTTTGATCAAAGGCGTGATTAAAGAGTTTTGGCAAAAATATTTATCCTCTATTTAAGTTTCACAAAAATAAATAAATATAAAAATTGATCTTAATTTTAATTTACCATTTAATAATTGTATTTTAATATGTTTAGTTACGAATATACCTCATAAGGGGTGTACATGTAAGATTTCTATAGTATATGGTGCGTAAGTGTTTGGTTGTAAAATATAGGGGTTGTATCCGAAACTTATGAATATTTAATTTTCGATAGCTTAATTATTTCTTTTAAAATATTCCATTTATGCTCAGTTTTACTCCCAAAATTTTCAGAAAACTTGTTTTATAGTTTATGTCTCATTTTATATACGCATAATATTTTTGAATTAATAATTTCTTTTAGTTATGACTGTTAAGTACTTTAAATATTTATAATAAGAAAGCGATGATTAATAATAATTTTATATAATATTAAAGTTATATTATATAAAAGAATTAATGTTTAGATTCTCATGAAAAAGAAAAAACTGGATATTCTTTTGGGACGGAGAAGTATGCAAAGAGTACAGTATTGGGATTTGATAAATATCTGACCAAGTGGTACCAAGAACAGTAGCGAAAATATTCTTTGAGCAATAAATATTTATATTAAATTTTAAAAATTTAATTTTTGAAACAATATTAGTTCATGCTCCCTATAAATATTAAATTAATTAATTTAATTCAGTTTGTTAAATTAAAGTAAGAAGATATATTATTAAAATATTTCTATCTATGCGCATGGCTTGTGTTTAATTGATTTAGTATCAGCATTTATGTCATATTTTTGGTAATAAATAGACAAAAAAGAAAGGGAAAAAATAAAAAGTGAATGACTCTATTTTTTTATTTGTTAGTCAAAAGTTGCAACCTTGACCATGGTTAGGTACACTCTATTTTCTGTCTCTGTCTCTGTGTCTGTCTTTGTCTCTCCAAAGCAATTGTTTCTGAGCACCGGCAAACTTCTCCCTTTATCTCTCTCTCTCAGATCACTGCTTCATCTAACAGATCCTCTTAGGTCAGTGCATTTTTTAGCTCAATCTTTAACTTAATATACACTTCTGTATATATAAGTGTAAAGTTGCTGTCCCCTTTTTTAATTTAATTTGTTTGTGGGTTTAATTTCCAAGGGTTTTAGGGCTAGGATTGCTTAAGAATTCAAGAATGTTGGTAAATAGGGTGTTCAGTTGACTGTGTTAAATGCAAATGAAGTGGAAATGTAAAGTGGGTAGTTGTATTTTATGTTTATATATACATACACCTTAATGTATAAATGTAAAGTTTCTGCTTTATTTAAATGCTTATGGGGTTAATTTCCAAAGGTTTTAGGGTTTGGAGCGTTTCAGAATCAAGAATGTTAGTGAACAGGGTGTTGAATTTACTATTTTAACTGTAAAAGAAGAGGAAATTAGAAAGTGGGTAGTTTTATTTATGTTCTTATCTAACTTATATTTATTTTCAGGGGATGGGGTAAATAGTGTTAATCTTGGAAAATTAAAAAATGGGGATGTAGTCACTTCTTTCTTAATTTGCATGTGGTTTTGATGTGTGGTTTAATTTCCTGCTCAATAGTCATAATATCATGAAATGTATTTACCAACATTAAAATGAACGGGTTCGAACTCGGTGGAATGTGTATAAAGGATAGTTGGGATACGCACACTGCACAAGCTGGCCCAGAAACCACTCTTATAGAAAGATAGAGGATTCATGCAGCTGATCCAATCTAACTAAAGATTGAGGCTTAGTTAATTGATTGATTAATGATGCGTTGTCATTTGCGAATAAATGGAACTAGGTTGGTTTTGGGGCCTTAGGGAGTGATACTAACTGGCAACTATTAATTATTACTGTAGGAAGAAACACTACCTCTCAAAAAAATTGCTTTCTCTATGGATTAGAAACATAACAATTAAAATTTAGTTGTTACACTGTCAGTCTTGATGGTTTGCCATAAACATTTCATCCACAAGTTTACCATCAATTCTATAGCAGGTTCCAACCTTTCTGAGTGTTCTTCCAACAATGAATTTTGAACTTTAGTTTCTAAATCGCTCACATAACATATTCATATATTCCTTCTGTATAATTGCCTTATTTAACTCTGAGAGGTTTTTTTTGTGTGTGTGTGTGGGTGGGGGGTTATCTTGGACTTTTATTTGACTGAGATGCAAACTGAAACCACGGAGACTTATTTTGGTTATTCCTTAAATTCAACTGAACTGGACGTGCAGTAAAGTCTTTTTCCGAGTTAATTACCTTATTATCTTATTTCTTGTCTGCTTCTGTGAAAATAAGGTATACATGGACATCATAAACGAGTTGCTACAAAAGATTTGAGATCTCTAGCTTGACTATCACACAGGCCTATGCTGTGTGTGGTATTAGAAAACATGGGCTTGTTGTGCAGCAGAAACAAAGGCTACAATCAAGCCGATGATGAGGAAAATACTCAGGTATGAGTTTTACGAAATATATTTGGAATTTTTGGTAATTGTCCGTAGTGCTGTCTTTAAGCTAGGAGAGCAAAGAATCTATTTTCATCTTGCTTAATGCATAACCACCAGTGTCCTTACTAGATCATGTGTCTACAGACTGCAGATATAGAAAGACGTATCGAGCAAGAAACAAAGGCGGACAAGCATATTCAGAAACTTCTTCTACTTGGTAAATCAGAAAAATTAGTCTTCAATTGTCATATGATCTAGTTATTTCTCACTGTTTGCTTTTCCTTTTTATGTTCACCATATCAGTGTAGTGATTCACGATTTCTATAGACATCTTTCACCTTGGACTTGTTAAATTTGAACTTTTCTTTTCCTCGAAGCTTACTGTTGTGTGTTTTGCGTATGATTAAACTTACTGCTGTGTGTTTTTTGGTCTATGTTCTGTTTGACTGTGTTTGCTGAATGCTGATCTTTCTGTTGTTTCAAGGTGCCGGAGATTCGGGGAAGTCCACTATTTTTAAGCAGGTAAGAGATCTTATGATTAATATTTTACGATTCATTATTCTCTAACTGTTCATGTTAATGTATTTCTTTTAACTCCAGTGTCCTCTATTTATTTTTGCCATGCAGATAAAACTTTTGTTTCAAACTGGCTTTGATGAAGCAGAGCTAAAGAACTATATCCCTGTCATTCATGCCAATGTCTATCAGACAATAAAAGTACGGAATACTTGAAAGGGTGTGTTGGTTATTTCTCTTTTTGCAAAATAGCCGCTGCTTGTTAGAGACGTGCATATATAGAAATATCATTCACATGCTTTATAACGAGGTTTGATTACTAATGTCACGGAAACTGACATTCTTACATGGTGGGTGTTTGGTGACATAACAGGTATTACATGATGGGTCGAAGGAATTAGCTCAAAGTGAATTAGAGGCCTCAAAGTATCTTCTATCAGCTGAAAATAAGGTATGTGGGCTATCATCTTGAAGTCATTTAGACAAGGGAAACCCTTGAAATTGAGGACATGTGATTGCTTGTCTTGCTTAGCTGCATGAACATAATACCGTATTTCTTTGCACCAGGATATCGGCGAGAAGCTTTCAGAAATTGGAGGTAGGTTGGATTATCCTCACCTGACTAAGGATCTGGTGCAGGATATTGAAGCTCTTTGGAAAGATCCTGCTATTCAAGTAATCTTGCTTCGCTTAAGCCCTTTGATGACTTTATTTCAGTGTCAAGTACTTTTTTAAGGCTTGATGATTTGGATTTGTTTTTACTTATATAATTAAATGATTATTGATAATTGAAACAATCAATTCATTGAAGTCACTCAATCAACTATGCCTCAATCCGTAACTAGTATTCTAGTGGGGTTTTCGCGATGATCTTCTATATATTCTGCTCTATTGGGGCCATTTCACATTTCATTCCAATACCACTTTTTCTTTGTCTGTAAGTCAAGTTCAGTAGTTCTACAAAACTAGAGGTTTTTTAAATCTCACTCTTATTCCTAATCCTAATGTTGAAAACCAGCAACAACTGATCCGTATTCCTATATAATTGGAGTTGTCTATTTGGATAATTTGTTTCCATCATGTTCTAGTCTTAACTCAGTTCACAATATTCCTAGATATCATAGCTCTTTTTAGACAAGCACCCTAGGGTGTGACCTAGTGGTCAATAAAGTGGGTGCAAAGCTGGGATCAAATTCCGCCAGAGACAAAAAACAGTAGGTGATCTCTTCCCATTTGCATAAGCCATGGTGGATAGAGTTACTCAATACCTATGCTGGTGGGAGGTATCGGGAACTCGGTGGTATAATCGAGGTGAGCGCAAGTTGGTCCAGACACCACCGTTATAAAAGAAAATCTTTTTAGATAACTTCTCTCCGTGTGATTCTAGAATTACCTTGTCCCTTTTTTAGCACCTTCAATCACTAAAGTCATACCTACATATTGGTGAATTTGGAGGGATGACTTAGTAATCTCACCGTCTCACATTTTATTCTGTATGTATGTTACTTGCACCTTCTCTGCCTAAGCATGGGTGGGCAGAATTACCTAGTACCTATTTTGATGGGCGGTAACAAGTATCGGTGAAATTGTTGAGGTGCAAGTAAAGTGGCCCAAACGCCACCTTCATAAAAAATGTATGTTACTTGCACTTTCTGTCTGAGGTGATCATTTTAATTTTGTCTACATTTGTAAGATTACAAATTCGTTATAACTTTCGCATTTCTAAGACACTCATCTTGAGGATACGTTGGGCCTTAACCTTCATTCCCTCATTACCGGTCTTTGCCTTTCACTTTATTAGATATGTTCCTATCACATAGTTTTCTTGTAGTACGCCTCCACCACAATCATCTGATCTAACTCTATGTGCTACATCTTTATCTGTAGTGCCATTCTCCTAGAAGATTGAGCCTATATATTTGAATAATTTGTATTAAAGCACCACAATCGTTCACTTTACCTTCATTCTTCTTGTGTGGGCTACACTGGCAATGCATATAATACTGTCTTACTTTTATTTATCCCAAAATCCTTGTTCTCTAGATCGCTTCTCCATAGTTGTAGCCTTTAGTTTTATTGAAGTACATCACTTTAGAATTTGATTTTTTCATAAAATGGCCAATCAGAGATTCTGATTAATCAAGCTGATGGTGAAAAATCCGAACTACGCAAATCCATAATTTTCTATGAGTATCCCAGAAAAGATTAACTTTTCATTACTCTGATAGAGTTTTCTTTCTTTCTTGTAGGAAACTATATTACGCGGTAATGAGCTCCAGGTTCCAGATTGTGCCCATTATTTCATGGAAAACTTGCAGAGATTTTCGGATATAAATTATGTCCCATCAAAGGTAAGAAATAGAGACTGGATCATGTATGTTTTTTGTTTCTGTATTCCGATTATATTAACTGAAATATATGGAACTAGAATGCTATTGAAATAAATAGAATATAGGAAGTCTTGAGACACTAAGTTAGTATGTTTTACAGTTCTACCAGTAGAACAGAAGATTAACAACACATTGTTCATTGGTTGTATACCAACTCTTTAATCAATGAGGTATTTTCCAATTAAGAGTTCGCTTTCATTGCAATAATAAAAATCTGTTCTACTTTTCATATTGAATTTACGAAGAAATCAAAGCCATCTGTACTTTAACCCAATGATAAAACTATCCTCTACATGATGTTGAATTCACAGTTGTTGATAGCAGTTTTGGCTCAGATGCATTATTAAAACTATTTTACCCTTAGGATTTTGGTCCTAGGGGTGTCTATGGCAAAGCTATGCATGCCAATGTGTAAATGTGTACACACATTATAAGAATCAGACCTGAGAAATGAGAGACAAGTAGGAGATGGTAAGCTAAACAAGTAAATGTGTAAATGACAAATATTTTTTCATTTTACATGCTCTTAATCCGGTGGTTCTTATACATGTATTGTTATTAGTTATAGAATAAATTTAATACCCAATTGTTAATACAAATAATTACTAGATTGTTTTTAAATTGTTCTGGAATAGAGGCGGAACTATGAATAATGGAGCATTATCATATAACTTAAGTGATACAAGATAGGGTTGCAGCACAATTACCAATCCCTATTTAGGCCATAACCAAGATTATTTCCAAATTATCAAAACGACCCTTACGTGTTCCCAAACCTACGGCTTGTTTCAAGCATCCTTATCCTTAAATCTATTATACTGTTCATAGAACTCTAGTTTCTAACCATATATTATATCAACATTGGCTTTTTGTGGTGATGCTTCTCGAAAGTGCTATAATTGATCGCGCTTTTATTTATTAATTAATCCTTATTTTAAATGATATGGAATATTTTTAGATTGTTGGGTCTACATACCTTTAAATAACCTGCTTTGTTTTGCTTTGTTATATTTTTTCTTTTTGAAGAGATAATGTTCCTCTTATCATTTTGTCAATTTTAAGGGTTGGTGGGTTCCTTTCTGTCCCCTTCATCCATTGCTCATCGTTTTCCAAGCTATCTCTTTCGTTCATTTTCTTTTTTCTTGGTGTAACTGAGTTGGTGAGTTTTTGCCTTTCTATTAGAAGTGATGATGAGTATTTAAACTGTAAAGAATTAAGTAATGATAGTTTACAATGAATACGATGCCGCACATTTGCCTTAAATTTATAAGTGGGAATCTGGAATTTTCAACTTTGGATATACCAGAAAAAGGGCCACATATAATGGGTTATGTTTTTATAGTTTAAGTGGTATACTGTTTAACCAAAAAATAAGATCTTTGTTCGAAGCCTATTTTTAGAAGAACTCGGATTACTGATAACCAAATAATTTCTTACTTCCTCAGTAACTCACTTAAAAGGAAATAAAGTTGACAAAAAGTAACTAAAAAGAAAGAATAATTGATTGCACTGAATAAGCAAGAGAAAGTGAATATATTTCGATAGTACTCAAAACGTGTCTTTACAGATGAGATTCTCCCCCTTATATAGGATCTTGACATGCATAGCTTTGCCAGGACGGGCCAAACCCGTTTTCTTTCTGATCTCATTTTAACCCACCCGTTTGACACTCCTAGTGTTGGTCAAATATTTCAAAATTCAAACTGCAATTTTCTAGAGTCAAATACGATGTCGAGCACCCAAGATACTTGCTATTACACAGTACAGTTGCCCTTGCTTATCGCTTATGCCTGTATCTAATTTTCTATTACACTAGTGGTGTTCTTTCTATAGGCAGTGTAAGTGTAGGAAGTACAAGTGTTGCCTGTCTATTGTTGGTAGAGAAAAGTGTGGTCCATCAATTAAGTTCTCATTGTGCTATGGGTCGATTTGGACTCAACAACAACAACAACAACCCAGTATAATCCCACTAGTGGGGTTTGGGGAGGGTAGTGTGTACGCAGACCTTACCCCTACCTTGGGGTAGAGAGGCTGTTTCCGATAGACCCTCGGCTCCCTCCCTCCAAGAACTCCCCACCTTGCTCTTGGGGTGACTCGAACTCACAACCTCTTGGTTGGAAGTGGAGGGTGCTTACCACTAGAGCAACCCACTCTTGTCTAATATAGAGCTTGTTGGATTGTATCTCGTGAATTTTATAAACTTCCTTATCGAAAGATGGGATGTTGTTATCTATTTATTATGCCTTTATACTCTCCTTTAAGTGCAGGCTAGATACATTTCCCTGCTAAGCACGTCAAAATTCTTTGATGATGATGGCTGTGATACTTTAACAAACTAATATAGTCTGTTCCGTTCGTGTTGAATTGTGTAGAACTCCTCATTTACAAAATGAAGCTGTTAGAGATGAAACCGTTTGTTTTTTAATTGTCTTTAACACAGTTTCCCTATAGGCATAGTCGATTAATCATTTTTCTTGTTATCTTGTAGGAGGATGTTCTTTTTGCCCGAATTCGAACAACTGGTGTCGTTGAAATACAGTTCAGGTGAATTTCACGAATCCTTGAACGGTCCTTGTATCGATTTACCAAAACCTCACTTTTAGTGGTTTATATACATTTTGATCTCTTAATGCAGTGTTGGTTTATATGCTTTTCTATGTGTCAAGTCTTAGCCACCCTGTTTAAATGTTATTGAACTAGTTAATGTGCAGTTGCTTGGGTCATCTTCATTAGGTTCTGCATATTTATGCATCTCTCTTCCCCAACCTTCATCTAGTCTCTATGTCCCTCATCTATTGACTAAGTGCCTAATCATTAGGTGCATTTATATGTCCTTAAATTTCTTGATTATTAATCATTTTATACTTGTAACACACCGGTTCTTGTGGTCCTCCAACGATGCAATTGCTTATGACCTTGTCTATTTGTCCCTTTCCCCCCTTTTAAGACACTTTTGTATTCCATCTAGTTTGGATTAAAGGCTTAATAACTACTAAAATGTTTGCAGCCCAGTTGGAGAGAACAAAAAAAGTGGAGAAGTATATAGGCTTTTTGATGTTGGAGGTCAGAGAAATGAGAGAAGAAAGTGGATTCATCTATTTGAAGGCGTCACGGCAGTAATATTTTGTGCCGCTATTAGTGAGTAAGATTTCTGCTCCTAGCTTTCTGATATTTCTAAGATCATTTGCTTGAAGTAAATCCAATTTCTGACTTGATCATAAGTAGCAATACGTGGATCATGTGGCTTTCCAGATTGAGGAAGAAAATTAAAGTTAGTTAATGTAGGTCAAAAGGATTTTGAATTTGTGGGTAAAGGAAATGAGGCAATTGCATACTTGTTATTGTTCTATTTTTTTTCCGTTACTTATTATTGTTCTATTATTCACTTCAGGTATGATCAAACTCTATTTGAGGATGAAAGAAAGAACCGAATGATGGAGACCAAGGAACTCTTTGAGTGGGTCTTAAAGCAGCCATGTTTTGAGGTCAGTTTTCGTTGTCTACTAGAAGACCGATGGTTGGTTGCGAACTCGAATTTTATAATCCATCTTTATCAACATGTACTTACGGCTCTTCTAGTTATATGCTTTTGCATCACCTTTTTCATCAAAAAAGAAAAAATAAACTTTTGCATCACCTTTTTTGGGTTTTTAAAAAAACAAATGAAACCAGTTATGAAGCTTACGCTTTATTGTTTGTGCAGAAAACTTCCTTCATGCTATTTCTCAACAAATTTGATATATTTGAGCAGAAGGCTCTGAAAGTAAGTACATATTATCTAGTGGTGGTGTCTGTCGTTGGAACCATTCTTTTTCGTCTAAGAATGATATCCCATGGTTATATAGGTGCCTCTGAACGTCTGTGAGTGGTTTAAAGATTACCAATCAGTTTCAACAGGCAAACAAGAGATTGAGCATGCTTATGAGTAAGCTTCTCATGTGCAGCACTTTTATATGAGTACATGTTACTGATTTCGCTGATGCATTCGTTGGGCTCTATAAAACATGGTTGCTTTAAGACATTTGTAACTCGATACACGCACACACAGAGACACCACATTTATTCACTCAACGATCTTTCCTGCTTAGACACTATATCATGGTTGTTAATTCATATATTCTTTAGCTATTTTCGGTCTATTTTCTGCTTTTTGGCTCTACACCATTATTTTCGGTCTTGGGGATGTGGGGTTAGAGCCGATACTCTTTCCTTTAAAACTGTTGCTCAATTCATGTGCTGAATGAACGTTCTATATTTCAATGATCTACTCTTTAGGTTTGTAAAGAAAAAATTTGAGGAGTCATATTTCCAATGCACTGCACCAGATCGTGTGGACCGGGTCTTTAAGATATACAGAACCACAGCCCTTGATCAGAAGCTTGTTAAGAAGACATTCAAACTGGTAGATGAGACGCTGAGAAGGAGAAACCTCTTTGAAGCAGGTTTATTATGAAATTCTTTAAATTTTGGAAACAGAAATGTTCATACCCTGAAAGATGCATACAAGTGCGAGGTTCAAACACAGAAAAATAGGCTACTGGCGTATCATATCCAATTCCACTATTTAAAGTTTTGCCAATGTTAGGTCTCTAAGCACATATTTCTTTCTATATTCCTGGTTGTATTTACCGAGCAGATGTTCCAAAACAAAAAAATGATATTCAAGTATATTCGATTGATGTTCATTTTGTTGAATCTCACATCTCAAGTTGTACATGCATCGTTAGTCAACCTTTTGCAATCTCGTGATTTATTTAGTTTATTGTATAGCTCTTGCCCGCTTATGTTATCAGAGTGTTGTTATTCCAGAACTTGTTCAAGATTTTGACTATTTTCCATGATATTTCTGCATCTGTTTTGTTGCACAATCCTAGATTCCACTTTGGAACGTATACTACCTACATAAGGTAATTGCTTGCTGAATTTTTCCTTTCAACTTTTATGGTCTTTGAATGGTGTGGTTTTAGCTCCCATTTGGTTTTTGTGGTCTTTGTTAAGCCTAAAATAGGGAAGCGGAAGTAGGGTTGTCTATAACCCAATCTAAGTGGGCGTTTGGACATAAGAATTGTGAAATTCCGGGAAAAATTAAAAAAAAAAATCTAAGTGAAAATGACATTTGAAAATTAGAGTTGTGTTTGGACATGTATACAATTTGGAGCTGTTTTTGAATTTTTGTTAGTGATTTGAAGTGAAAATTTTATAAAATAGTTTTTTGGAGTTTTTCAAATTACGAAATTCAACTTAAAGTGAAATTTAAAATTCATTGCCAAACACTGATTTCGAAAAAAGTAAAAAGTTTTCCAAAAAAGTGATTTTTTTTAATGGTCAAACGGGCCCTTAAATTGTAAACTGCAGTTGTATAGCTAGCTAATTAGGCTAGGAAAATACAAAAAAGTATGTATCCAAGTATGTGGCTTAGCGATCAATGAAGTGAGTGAAAATTATAGAGACTAGAGTGTAAATTCGAACTGACAGAAAATATCCCTAAGTGATTTCTTTCGAGCTGCTTAAGCTTTGTGGGTAGAGTTAATATGTACGGTGTTGGTCGAAGGTGGTAGGTAAGTGATTCTTGGGAGCATTTACCTTATGTGATCTCCTCATTCTTATAGTTCCAAATGCTGAATATAGTAATTTCCCCTTCTTTTGGTTGACACATTGCAGTATGCACATGACAGGGCCAAGTGTTGAATGAAATTATTTGCTATAAAGCTATTTATAAGATCGACTTACAATATTCACGATCTAGTCTATTTTGTCAAATTTTTGAAGGTTTCCGTTGGAGCATATTATATTTTAGTTTTCAAATATTGATTTGATCATCGGTATTTGCATGTACTAACTCCAATATTTGAAATATTCTAACTAGTTTGATGAGCATTTCAAGTGACAAAATGGTTCTCCATCTTCAACTTTTATATTTAAACACAACTTCAATTACCAAATTAATATTCTTTTCAATTTTAACTTCTAGACTTCTAGTATCCCTTTTTTTCAACCAAATATTATCTAAACGCCTACTTAATACATGATATACTTTTACATGCATTTCATGCTTATGATATGCGTAAGTATGACTTGGATGATGTTTGAGACTAAATTGAAATCTTATTTCAAAATATTGATGTTTTATACTTCAATGCCATGCAAGAGGGGAGGGGTGATTTGTGTGGTGTACAATTTTCGCGTGCATTGATTATAGAAGGACATGGTTCTTCTATGTGTTACTTATACTACTGTTGCGGAAATAGTAAATGCGGAAAGTAAAGAACACAAGTATTTTTATGTGGATAACACCAGGCTCAAAAGGTGAAAAAACCATGACCTACTACTCAGTAGAATTTTTTCCAACACTTCACTAAATCACTGAGCAAAAACAGCATTTACAAAACTCTTTGTAAACCTAAGGATTAACTCTAATCCCGTTGTGGCAACCAACCTCTAACTGTTGCGATAACTTCAAGTTAACTCTAACTCGAATACTCAGAGTATCTAATACAATTGCCTCTAGATAAAGCTAAAAGGTATAATTTGAAAACACCTACTACAAATGAACTAGAATAAAAGACAGACACTTGGAACTGGTTCTTCTATCTGGTTCATGTAGCTTCTGGTTCGCACATTTAAATCACACAAGAATTGTTTGCAAAATACCTTGCTATTTTGCTCTCAACTCAAGTTTCACTTCAACGTTTGTGCGTGTCTGTAGAATGAGAACATCCTGCAATATATAAAGTTAGTAGAATAAGAAATAACTAGAGTTCTAATGCTATACTCTTCCTCGGTGGAAGAGTTCTAGTTATCTTCAACTTCTAACTCCTCCCTTATCTTGGATACACTTCTCTTCGAGTAAGGAGTCCTTCTCCTTATCATTTATGAAACCTTGTCGATAAGGAGATATCAGATATAACAACTTAAGCTTATCTCCTTCACGTGCATCCCTTATGCTCGAATCTGCCCGTGTCTGTGTACACTGTGTATGGACCTAGTTCATGCTTGAGTTCCTTTGTCAATCATCAAAACAAACTTCACTTGGGCCAACAAATTCTCCCTTTTTGATGATGACAAACTCTGTGCTTTTCATAAGCATAATCCCTGTTTAAACTCAGCTCTACATCAACACAAGGTTAAAATACTTTTCATTTTAAAGTCATTAATCATCAATGACCAGGTTCATTAGGTTATAAACATCACAGTCCAAAGTAAAAGCACAACCTATCTTCCCCCTTTTGACATCATCGAAAGTTGCATAGAAATTATGTTAGATAACCAGATTTTAATAGAAATTACTCATGGCCACTAGGTCTACTTAAAATACAATCATGGAGTCAAGCATCATTTATCAATCTAACGATATTAGCCATCTAAGAAGCATCAACAAACAGTTAGAGCACAGAAACAGTTAATTATCATTGATACTTAGTCATCCACAAGGCATAAAGAGAAATAAAAATACTGGATCATGAGCAAAAGAAAGAAATCCCATCCGGGTCACTGGGTGGTCTAACTAGGCTAGGAAGGACCAGGTTCTTGGTTCTTGGCTTGAAGCAGTTTCAGCATATCATGAAGAATACCATCATTCTTCAGCCTGAACAACTTCTCGATAGGGGTTATTTGCAAGCTCAGCTCTGAGAGCATCTCTCTCAGTTTCTACTTCTGCCAACCTCTTCTTCAGCCTTTCAATTTCAGCATCCTTAGCCCCACTTTCTTGTACCAAGGCTCACACTTTGCTGTTCACAGGTACCTTTTTGGATGAATCAGGTTCTTTGGAAGTGGTGTGGACTTCATAGTCACAAGCAGTCAAAGTGTTTGCTCCAAAGTGATCCTTGCTTGTATCAACCCCCCATTTTTTGATGGGTACCTTAAAGTGTGCAAGTACAACCGCGAGAATGAAACCATAGGGTATGACATGAGTTTTGGTACCAGTCAGAACTCTATCGAGAATCTGGATGATAAATCTAGGCCAATTGATTTGCCTCCCACTGTCCAGACATTCCATAAGGACCGGGTCCATGAATGTGGCAATGTGCCTCCTTTCCTGTCTAGGCAACACAACTTTATTAACAAATTCGAACAATACTTTGTGGGGTGGCTTCATCTCACTTTTGTATATAGCCTTGGGCTCAATCTCTTCTTCATTGTCACCAAATTTTCTTGTAATGGCAAGGGCAGTAGGGAGATTCTCTAAACTTGGCCATTTGAGCTTCTTGTCACTGTCACCCCCCTACAGCAGGTACACTTAAGATCTTTCCCAGTTCCCTGTCATCAAAACTCACTGTCACCCCCTTCACTGCACTGGTGACTCTACCATTCTAGATTTCACAATTTGTCATGAACTCCACAATCTCAATTCTAGTAAGCTTTCCATCCATCTGAATGAGCATGTCCTTCCAACCTTGTAATTGTAATTTTTCCAGCAGCATCACCATGCCTTCCTCCTCCAAGTTCCTGAGGAGTCTACCTTTCAAGATGGATCTTTTCTCAAACTTATCCATCTTGCCCTCCTCTGCATCAGATTCTTCTTCTTCTTCTTCTTCTTCTTCTTCTTCTTCTTCTTCTTCTTCTTCTTCTTCTTCTTCTTCTTCTTCTTCTTCTTCTTCTTCTTCTTCTTCTTCTTCTTCTTCTTCTTCTTCTCTTCTTCTTCTTCTTCTTCTTCTTCTTCTTCTTCTTCTTCTTCTTCTTCTTCTTCTTCTTCTTCACTCCATTCTTCTTCACTCCATTCTTCTTCTTCCACTATTTTTACTTTTCTGGACTTCAAGGCAGACCTGGTTCGTTTGGCCAAGGTAGATGGACCTGCAGACTTTGTCTTTGAAACAAACTTCTTTATGGAAGTCTTGATCTTCTTTGCCTTTGGAGTCACAACCTCCATTTCTTCTGCCTCTTCTTCATCATGAAGAACTAGGTCCATCTCCTCAATTTCAATTGCCTCAACAGGCTCGACCACCTTCTTATTTTCCTTAGCAACAACTTTTCTTTTACTTTCTTCTAAAGCCTTTTCCAGTTCAGCCTCACTCTGCTTCTTCTGACTCCTTGTAGCTCTTCCTCTTGTAGGAGGAGTCTCTATAGGGATAGACGAGGCAACCTTTCTTTTCTTGTTTGCCCTAGCAGTACCAGGGACTTTAACTCTTGAACTCCTTTTCTTTTTAGGATTATAACTGTCAGACACCATTTTCAGTAAGTCTTCAAGGGGTTCCTGCTCAGATGGAACAAGTTCTTGAACCTTCTTCCCCAATCTAATTAACCACTCAACAGCTTCTCCAGACCCACTTTCTCATTTTTCTTTCACACTTTCTTCCTTTCCAGTCGATTCATCACTCCCTCCTTCCATAACTCAAATTTCTTCAGTCAAATCAACAGGGGTGGGTGAAGATTCAACCACTCCTTGTCCCATTCCCCTCACATCACCTTGAGCGCCCTCGCTCTCCTTTTCTTTTCCCCTTTTATTTTTACCACCAATTTTCTCAGACTCAGTAGTCTCTTCCTTAGCCACATTTCCTACCAGAACAAATCTAGTTTCTAGATTTGCAGTAACCTCAGAGGTTACTTCAGATGTAACTTTAGGAACAGATTTTACCTGCTCTGTTTCAGATAAAACAGTTTCTTCTACCTCAGTTGCAGATTTGAAAGAGTCTTCAGATTTTTGGGGTTCAACTCCCTGACTTGCCCTCAACTACTTATTGATTTTCTTGATTTGTTCTTTTCCATCAACAACCCTGCTAGCCAGCATCTTGAACCTTCCTTTCTTAAATGTGGGTGTGGTTGAAGGTGTGATGGATGGTGTGGGTATTGTTTCCTTGGGTGGTGATGAAGGATTCTCAGAAGTGTTTGCCATCACTGTATTTGGGTATGAGAGAAGATGAGTATTTATGTGTTTGGAAGATGAGAGAAAATAGACATAATTTTTGACGGCTTGGAAATTAAGAATAGAAGAAACAACTAAGGCCTAATCAATTTAAAGAGGTAAAGTTTAATTGGGTAACAACTACTTTTTCAGAAGTTCAGAAGTTTATAGGTCTAATCAACCCGGGAGTCAGTTTGAAGAGACGTTTATGACTCTCCCTAGAATCTAGGCACTTATTGCGTTTTTGAGACTCTTTTGAATAAAACTAGTTCATTTCGTAATCGATAAGCTCAAGGAGGTTAAGATTAAATGAGACTCTCCTCTAGATCATAATCCAAATATAATTATTTCAAAATATGTTGAGTGGAGAATACGTACCATATAATCTTGATGAACCAGGTTCTTCACAGAGAAATCTCTTATGTAAGTCTGAATTTTCCAAGAAAATAAAGATAATATCATTAGAGATTAATGAGACATTTTAGCACATGGCACAATAGTATACTGATGAAAGTATGAGACTGAGCAAAATCTAATCTAATTATGCACAAAAATTCACAATTTTTCTAACCAATTTTTGAGTTAGAACTGGTTCCTTTTAGGTGATCTTAATCATCCCTAATTCTAACATGTTCCTTTCAAAGTGATCTCCACTTAGAGATTTAGTGAAGATGTCAGCTATTTTCTTGCCAGTAGCACAAAATTCCACAGTGATCAAACCCTTCTCATAGTTGTCCCTCAAAAAATGATGCCTAACATCTATGTGCTTAGTTCTCTTGTGATGAACCGGGTTCTTGGTCATACTAATTGCACTAGTGTTGTCACAAAAGATGGGAATACAACCTACGTCAATTCCAAAGTCCATTAATTACTGTTTGATCCATAACAATTGAGCACAACATGAGGTAGCAACAACATACTCAGCTTCAGCAGTAGATAAGGCCACATAATTTTGCTTTTTGGTGGCCCACGACACAAGACATGAGCCAAGAAAGTGTGCCATACCTAAGATGCTCTTTCTATCCACAAGAAAACCTGCATAATCAGCATCAGCATATCCCACTAAGTTGAAATTACTACCTTTTGGATACCATAGACAAAGGTCAGTAGTGCCTTTTAGGTATCTCAAGATCCTCTTAACAGCAGTCAAGTGAGACTCCTTTGGACTTGCCTGAAATCTAGCACAAAGGCCTACACTGAAAACAATGTCAGGTCTGCTAGCAGTGAGATACAACAAAGAGCCAATCATTCTCCTATATAACTTCTGATCAACAAATGAACTAGGTTCATCCACATCCAATTTTGTGGCTGTTATTATAAGAGTGCCAATTTTTTTGGAATCTTCCATATTAAACCTTTTAAGCAACTCTTTCACGTACTTCTACTGATGGATCATAGTTCCATTTGAATTTAGTTTAATTTGTAAGCCTAAAAAGAAATTAAGTTCACCTATCATACTCATTTCAAATTCACTCCCCATTAGTTTAGCAAATTCTTTACTTAACTTATCAGTAGTTGCTCCAAAGATTATATTATTAACATATATCTGAACTATCAATAGATCTTTACCTTTTTCTTTCAAGAATAAAGTATTATCAGTTTTACCTCTCTTGTAGCCATGCTCAAGCAAAAATTTTGATAATCTTTCATACCATACTCTTGGAGCCTGCTTGAGCCCATAAAGTGCCTTGTCAAGCTTGTACACATGATCAGGACATTCCTTGCTTTCAAATCCCGGAGGTCGCTTGACAAACACTTCTTCCTTTAGATAGCCATTGAGGAAGGCACTCTTGATATCCATCTGATGGAGAGTGAATTCCATATAAGTAGCAAAGTCTATAAGGAGTCTAATTGCTTCCAATCTTGCAACTAGAGCAAAAGTCTTATCATAGTCTATGCTATCCTCTTGACTATATCCTTGAACCACCAATCTTGTCTTGTTCCTTGTAACTGTTCCATCTTCATCAAGTTTGTTTCTAAAGACCCATTTTGTGTCAATTACTGATATGTCCTTGGGTCTTGGTACCAGATGCCAAACTTGACTTCTCTCAAATTGGTTGAGTTCATCTTGCATTGCATTCACCCAGCCTGCATCCTGCAAAGCTTCAACAATATTTTTTAGGTTCAATAAGAGATAAGAAAGCATCAAAAGCACAAAGATTCTTCAACAAAGATCTAGTTTTGATTCCAGAGGTTGGATTAGTAATTATGTTCTCAATGGGATGAGAACTTTGATACTTGTAAGGTTTCATAACCAGCTGGTTTCCCTTAGATGTTCATTCAATATTTTGTTGCTGAGGAACATGTTCATGGACTTGTTCCCTCGAGATTTGAGGATCACTTCCTCTTTGTTCAGTTCCCCCTGTCAAGTTGCCCTGGGTGGAAGGACCTGTTCCTTCCTCTGGGGCAGCTTCAGTCTGGGCTGTGGTTTCATTTGAGTTTCTTACCAGCCTAATTGCTTCATCATCGTGTTCCTGCCTCTCATAAAGAATGTTAGTTTCATCAAAAATCACATGTACACTTTCTTCTACACACATAGTTTTTTTGTTATAGATCTTATAAGCTTTACTATGTGAAGAATATCCCAAGAATACTGCCTCATCACTTCTGGGATCAAACTTACCTAGGGAGTCTTTACCATTATTGTGCACAAAGCACTTGCATCCAAATGCCCTAAGATGGGATATATTTGGATTTCTCCCTTTAAGTAACTCATAGAGAGTCTTCTTAATAAGAGGTCTAGTCATGCACCTATTTATGATGTAACATGCAGTGTTCACAGCTTCTGCCCAGAAACTATGAGGCAATTTACTAGAAAGAAGCATAGTCCTAGCCATTTCTTCCAATTTCCTATTCTTTATTTCAACTACTCCATTTTCTTGTGGAGTCCTAGGAGTAGAAAAATTATGATTTATGCCATGCTCATCACAAAATTCTGCAAATTTAGAATTCTCAAATTTAGTACCATGATCAGACCTAATTGATGCAAGTTGATTACCTAGTTGTTTCTGAGTTTTTCTAACAAAAGAAGTGAACATGTCAAATGCTTCATCTTTAGATGTTAAAAACAATGTCCAAGTAAACCTAGAATAATCATCAATAAGTACCATCACATATCTCTTACCACCTCTGCTCAATGTTCTCATTGGTCCACAAAGATCCATATGGACCAGTTCCATTGTTCTGGTGGTGCTTACCACTTTCTTGCTTTTGAAAGAGGATCTTACCTGCTTCCCCCTTGCAAAAGCCTCACAAACTTTATCTTCCTTGAACTTAATGTTAGACAGCCCTATCACCAAGTCCTTGGAGACTAGTTTGTCTAGTTGACTTAGACTGGCATGTCCAAGTATCTTGTGCCAAAGGAGGTGATCATTATCCAACACACTTAAGTAAGTGAGTTCATTATCTGAAAGTGTGGACAGTTCTACAACCTATATGTTGTTCACTCTTTTTACCTGCAAAACTATCTTGTTAGTGGTAAGATTAATCACAAAACATTTTGTAGAGATGAATGCTACCATGTTACCTCTATCACACAATTGTGATACACTTATTAGACTGTACTTTAGTCCATTTATCAAGTAGACGTTCTCAATAGAGTGAGAATCAGTCTTACCTACCTTTCCAACCCCAATGATCTCACCTTTCTTACCATTTCCAAATGAGGCATTACCTCCTTTAAGGTCCTCAAGTGAAAGGAACTGGTTCTTATTTCCTGTCATGTGCTTTGAGCAGCCATTATCCATGTACCATATTTTGCTGCTCCCTTTCACTTGGACCTGCAAAAAGAAATCAGGGGTTAGTCTTAGGAACCCAAACTAGTTTGGGTCCCTTTCTATAGTCAAAAGGATGAATAAAATTCTTTTTAGCTCAACTTGGTAGCCTATTCTTCCCTTGAACAAATTCTTTGTTCTTTTAACTTGCCTTTTCTTTTGCAGTGCATTCACTTTTATAGTGACTTGTTTTACCACAGTGTGTACAAATCATGTTCTCCGGAAGTGTGAGGTACTTGCTTTTGGGATCCCACTTAGGTGCCAGGTTCCCAAAGCCAAGTCATCTTCTGTTGCTACTATGGTGTTCTTGTAGCCATAAAAGTGCATCAGAGGACCTGTTCCATTTATAAATTCTGTCTAGAACATGCTTGACCTTGTTTAGATCCTCCTTTAGGATTTTTACCTACTCATCCCTTTTATACAACTCATCTTTCATTTTTCTTACGTTTTCTTCTAGAGTGAGTTGTGTGTGATCAACTATCTTTTTACCTGTTCCTAATTTAGTTTTAGATTTTCAGATCTAACCTCTAGGACAGTTAAGTCAGGTTCATGAACCTAGTTCTTCAACATAGTGTTTTCACTTACAGTTTCACTAACCCTAAGTTTCAAGTTTTTGCACTTAGCCTTCAAAATCACACATTCTTGAGACAACTGCTCCTTTTCATTATTTACACCCTCACATTCATCAATTAGTCTAGAAGTAACTCAGACAACCTTTCTTTAGACAACAATTAAATCTTGTCTTTGAGATGAATTACACTTACCTCAGTTTCTTCATCAGATTCTCCGATGGCCATAAGTGCTTGTTCATCCTCATCATCATCATCTGAGCTTTCATTTGATATTTCTCCCCAAGCAGTGACCATAACCTTGGTTGATCCTTTGTTGTTGCTTTTCTTGGGTTGAACCTGTTCCTTCTTCATGTTCCTTCGATCAACTCTTTCCTTCTTCCATCCAAATTCCCATAAAGGACAGTTTTTGATGTGGTTATCAGTCTTTCCACACTTGTAGCAGCCATCATTGGTTTGCTTCTCGGGAGTTTTTGACTTGCTATAGCTTCCACTTCATGAAGAACCCTTTCCTCTCCTCAGGTACTGTAACGACCAGACTTATAGTTTTAAGAATTAACGCCCCGTTCAATGACTTAAGGTCTTGAGTAGCTTCGTATTATGTGTATTGACTTGCGTGCACGGTTGAATTCAATTACCTGATGATTCAGGGTGATTTGGGACATTTGGTCCCTAAAATGGAAGCTTAAGCCTTAGGATTTTGACCATAGTCGGAAATGTGTGAAGACGACTCCGGAATGGAGTTTCGTCAGATTCGTTAGCTCCGTTGGGTGATTTTGGACTTAGGAGTGTGTCCGGAAAATTATTTGGAGGTCCGTAGTGGAAATAAGCTTGAAATGGCGAAAGTCGATTTTTTTGGAAATTTTGACCGGGGGGTTGACTTTTTGATATCGGAGCCGAAATCCGATTCTAGAAATTGGAATAGCTTCCTTATGTCAATTATGACTTGTGTGCAAAATTTGAAGTCATTCCAGATTGATTTGATGTGTTTCGGCACAAGATATAGAATTTGAAAATTTAAAGTTCATTAGGCTTGAATTGGGGTATGATTCGTAGCTTTGATGTTATTTGATGTGATTTGAGGCCTCGAGCAGGTTCGTGTTATGTATTGGGACTGGTTGGTACGATTGGACGGGGTCCCAGGGGCCTTGGGTTTGATTCGGGGTGGTTCCGGACCAAGCTTGGGTGTTTTGATGCTGCTGGTTGCTGGTTCTGGTGTTGTTCTTCACGTTCTCAAGGATCCTCTCGCGTTCGCCAAGAAGGATTTTGCTGTTAGGACTTTGTTCTTCGCGTTCGCGAAGAGGTTCTCGCGTTCGCGAAAAAGGAAATTTTGCTATTCGTCGTCTGACTTTAGAGGCTCATATCTCGCAATCTATAAGGAATTTGGAGATGATCCAAAAACAAAAGTTGTAGATATTTGTGTTTAGTTTTCAGAAAAGTAAACCATTTGTTATTTGGAGTTGTGTACAAAACGTTATGGTGGATATACTATAGGCTGTCCGGGAAGAAATTGGAAATCTCTGTTGCACAAGGCTGACTTTGGAAGATTATATCTCGTAATCTATAAGGAATTGGGAGATGAGAAACAATAAAAGTTTTAACCCTTAGAGTATAGTTTTCAGAAAGTCAAACCATTCATCATTTGGAGTTTTGTACAAAGAGTTATGACCATTATATTAAAGGCTGTCTGAGAAGAGTTTGAAAATGACTTTTGAAGAATTTGTTCATCGCGAACGCGAGGGCAGTCTCGCGAACGTGAAGAACAAACCCCTGGGGAGCAGAATAAAGTCCAAATTCGTGTCATTCTTCCATTTTTGGACCAAGGAAGCTCGGGTGAGGCAATTTTTCGAGAGTTTTTCAAGGAAAACATTGGGATAAGAATTCCTAACTTGATTTTGGTTAAATTACATGAATCTATTGTTGTTTTTATCACTAAATTAGTGAATTGGGTTGAAAAATTTAGAAAACCCTCTTGGTTTAAATTTAAGATTTAGAGGTCGATTTGTTATTGGAATTCGATAAAATTGGTATGGTTGAACTCGTATCTGAATGGGTGTTTGAATTTCATGAAAATTATGTCGTGTTCCAAGAGGCGGGTCCCGCGTTGATTTTTGTTGACTTTTTGGAATAAATTTTTAAGTCGACGTATTATTATTTGGAATTATTTTCGATTAATTTTAATGAAGTTATACAATTAATTTGGATAGATTTGGGCGGTCTGGAGGTCAATTCAAGAAAGAATGCGATTTTGGAATATCGGCATAACTTCAAAAAGGTAAGTGTCTTTCTTAACCTCGAGTGGGGGAATTACCCCTTAGGCATCGAGTCTTATGTGCCATTTGTAAAATGTGAAAAGCCGAGTACGCGAGGTGACGAGTACGTACTCGGGCTTATATGTGCAAATTTTTTTGGTTTAAAGTTTTAGGCATTCTTATGTATTAAATTAGATAATTGTTAGGCATGAGTAAATCCTTGAATTATCACGCCTCGTTCCTTGTTTGTCAAATTTGTATTTTATATAATAAATTTAGTGTTATTGTCACTTGGATTTTACGTGAATTCCGTGTGTTTATTGATTTGATATTTTCTTGGAATTAAATCCATGATGGAACCCTTATCTGCAAATATTTATTAATTAGTTTAAATTGAGGAGTTAATATAATTATCAAGAATTTGGATTAATGAAGGCGTTGCCCTATACTGAGTATTTTCCGCCTCTATTGATTGTTTTGAGGTTTGTTATACGTTTGTGTGGAGCCTTGGGCTATTTGTTGACAAATATATTCATTCTGCTACATATTTAGAATTTGGTTGTGGTCAGTGAAAATTGCGATATGAATTGTTGTATTGTGTTGTGGTTTAAACACTCTCCTTGATGTTATTTATGCTTCCTACCTTGCTTGTTAATGATATACATGTGCTTGGTAAGGAAGAGTGTAAAGCACGAAGGGTGATGCCGTGCCATTTGAGAGTGAAAAGCACGAAGGGTGATGCTGTGCCATTGAGAGTGTAAAGCACGAAGGGTGATGCCGTGCTATTTCATTTATATTATCAGGTGAGGATGAGAGTAAAAGCACGAAGGGTGTTTCCGTGCAGGCGAGGACGAGCGACATACATTATATTGTGATATCGTTTTGTTGTGTATACATTCATGACTTTATCTTGAGATGTTATTGTGCACCTATATTTTCTGTGTGACTTATAGTCGTTGTTGCTTCATGTGTGCCTCCTCTTTATTTCTTTTATTGTTATTGGCATTTCTTCCACCTAGTTGGTACTATTATATGTATGCACAATGAAGAAAATATAAATGCACGAAGGGTGTTGCCGTGCCAATTGATATATATATATATATATATTGGGTGAGAATGAGCTAAGTGCACGAATGTATTACCGTATCATTTGATGTGATATGTTGAATGTATTCCTCACGCCAGGAAAGTTAAATGAGGCGTCACATGGTGACTTTTATTCGAAAGAATTATATTAGAAAGATATTTATTTGAAAGAATTATATTATAAAGATATTTACTTGAGAGAAGTATATTTGAAAGATATTTATTCGAAAGAATTATATTAGAAAGATATTTATTTGAAAGAATTATATTATAAAGATATTTACTTGAGAGAAGTATATTTGAAAGATATTTATTCGAAAGAATTATATTAGAAAGATATTTATTTGAAATAATTATATTATAAAGATATTTACTTGAAAGAAGTATATTTGAAAGATATTTACTTGAAAGAATTATATTCGAAAGGTATTTACTTGAAAGAATTATATTTGAATGATATTTACTTGAAAGAATTACATTCGAAAGATATTTACTTGAAAGAATTATATTTGGAAATATATTTATTGAAAAGGATTATATTCCAGAGATTTTTATTGAATAACTTAGGTAAAAGATGTATATTCTGAAGGACCTGATTAATTGGCTGTACCTGTGTTTATTACTCGTTTGAGCAATATTTATGGTGTTCCTATTACCTTGATGTTTAAATCACTAGTTGATTGATGTTGCTATTACTGCTATTTGTTTTCTATTATTTTTGCATGCTATATTGCACATGTTATTAGACTAGTGAGTGTCTTGACTGTACCTCGTCTCTACTCCATTGAGGTTAGTCTTGATACTTACTGGGTATCGACCGTGGTGTACTCATGCTACACTTCTGCATATTTTTGTGCAGAACCAGGTATTGGAGATATCGGACTTGAGCAGAGTTAAAGCGAGATCGTAAGGATTCAAGGTAGAGATGCTTGGTCGTTGCAGTCTCTTGGAGTCTTTTCATTTCATTGTACTGTTAGTTTTTAATCAAACAGTATTGTATATTCGGTCCTCGTGATCATTCCATGTATTCAGTTAGAGTTCGTGACTCAGTACTACCAATCTTGGGAGGTTGTACATTCATATTTGTTCAGCTGTTAGTTAATGTTATTTATTTAATTCAAAAAAAATGTCTTCAAAATATGATAGAAATCGGCTTACCTAGTCTTAGATAATAGGTGCCATCATGACGCCTGTGGTGGGATTTTGGGTCGTCATAAGTTGGTATCAAAGCTCTAGGTTCATAGGTTCTACGAGTCACGAACAAGTTTAGTAGAGTCTTGCGGATCGGTACGGAGACGTCTGTACTTATCTTCGAGAGGCTACAAAGCTAGTAGGAAGAATTCACTTCTTTCATTCCTTATCGTGCGGCATTTATTCAGCTTGAAGCATATATCTTATGTTCTTTTGCATCCACTCGTGTATGAAATTGCGCACTCGGTATCAACTATGCGCCAACGGTTTATGATACTACCGAGGGGTTATAAGCGCACAAGGGTTGTTCAACCATTTTTACAACGTGTCATCCAGATCGAGGATATAGAAGTATTTAGAGATCATTCAGTTATGCACATGGGGGTACAGCAGGTTCTGACATCCGGTTAATAAGTATGATCTTAAGAAGGTTTAATTAATTGCCTAATCATCACAATTGTGGTAGGGTCACGGGGTGGATGTAGATCTGAAATAGTTGGTGGTATTAGAGACTATGTAGTTCGTATGGGATTTCTATTTAGGGAAGGGTACATACGCAGCCAAGGCACTGGAGGAAGCGAGTTTAACTGTCACGAGGGTGACATGCGCCAAATAAATGGCCTGAGGTGTCTTATGACCGGTGTCCTACGAGCGATGAAGATTAGTAATGTGGATCATCAGAATGTGTCCTATGGCTTCGCGCCAAGTGAGGGAGTCCACTATCAACGATAAGATTGCGGGGTCATATGTTATATGAGTTTTGGCCTGAGATGTATTTATGTGGTATTGAAAGGTTCTCCAAAACTTGCATATGATTAAGAGCTGAGATTTGTATGGGATGATGCTGGGACTTGCGGTATTCCCGCGTCCTTAATAATTCTACATTTCAGAATACTCGAGGTGTTCCAGTAAGTTCTTTTAATGCACTACCGGCATGGGATTCCTATAATGGTTATTCCAGTTATCCAGCACAGACTCAGTGTGAGCAGCCGAACCCGTAGAGGGGTTGTTTTGAGTGTGGTGATACTAGGCACATCAAGAGAAATTGTCCCAGACTTGGGAGGGGTGGATTTCATCAGAACACTCAGGCTACAAGCTTTATTCCAGTTAACACTCCACGTGCATAGCCAGTTAGGGGTGGAGGACAGGCGGGTAGAGGGCGCCTAAGAGGTGGAGGCCCGACCCGTTGATATAATTGCTATGAATTGGTTGAGGCCGATGCACTAGATGGTGTAGTTACATGTATGATTTAATTTATAATAAAAGGAGCACCATTCTTATTTTTGATTCGATTCTGATTATCGAGGTGAGAACTCCTTTCATGATCCTTACATATGGTGGATTAGTGAATTTGTACTCCACTCCCGTGTTTACCCCTGTTGGAAGATTTGATGATGTTAGCCCGTGTTTATCATTTTTATTTTTGTTCACTATTGGGGGCTATAAGTCCAAAAATGACTTTTTATTGCTCAATACAGTGGATTTTGATGTGATTTCGGAATAATGGATTTTAATTTTATGAATTATATACCCTACCGGGATGAGGGTTCATTATGTGTTATGAAAACTGTTTACGAAATATATCGAAAAGAAGAAAGAAAGGAACTTGAAAATTTCAGTTGGCACAATGTGCAAAACACTTGCGATTCGGAGTTGAGGACGAGATCCTCGTATTTTTTATATGATGTGAAATATTTAAACCGGGCTACAAGCCACGGTGGAAGTTATATAAGGACGGAGTCCTTATGGTCAAATATTTATGAGTTTAAAATTCTCCCTTTGTGAAATTTAAATTTGTACTACCGTATTAATAGGGAGTCATGCCTGATGGGTTTATTTGATAATTCTTGTATATCTTTCTGTGCATATTTAGCCATAATTGTGCTGTAATTATTGAGTTTTAACCTACGAGGTGAGTGCCCGGGTGACGTTAAATGTGACTCGTTAATTCGGGTAAATAATTATGAGGTATTCATGCCTCGCGTGTTGCTGTCAGTGTTACGAGAAGTTGAAATGAGATTTTAGTTAATACAAGGTTAATTGGCGATGTTGTAATCGATTATGAACAACTACTAGGACCAGAGATGTGGTGATGGGCATACATATGTTGTGCTTCATGTCCTGATATCATTATGATAATGCAGTGCTTGTAATGTTGAGATTAGTGTTATTGATATATACATTGTGGTGTTTTGTTGGGTTGTGGATGTGTTGTTAGGAGTTATTTTGGTGTTACTCTAACAGGTGGATAGGCCCATTTATATGGGAGACTCTGCCGAAATATTTGGAAAAAAAATAAATAAATAAAAATTTGGGAGGTTATTATGTGCGAAAGAAGAGAAAAGTTATGTGTTTGAGGGCGGGCTCTGCTTCTCATTCAAGGGCGAATGATCCTAAGCGGGGGAGAATGTAACACCCTGGAGTACTTCAACACTATCAAGAAAGTTGATGTGTGCGTAGGCATGAGTTGTTATAGCTAGTTGAGACTAATATCATGCGTCAAAGTAAAAATTAGGCATTTTGGAAATGATTGGAGAGTTAGGGATTTTTTTTAAAGCTTATAAGAATGGAGAAAAGCAATAATCTCAATGGAGATGGTGTTGTCGGACCCGTGTTAAATTGCGGGAACGTAGAATCACCCACAAGTATGTGTGTAAGAATACACTCAGTAATTTAAAACCCTCAGAAAGATTTTTAGCACGTACGAGGACGAACGTTTGTTTAAGAGGTGGAGAATCTAACAACCCGACTTATCGTTTTAAGAATTAACGCTCCATTCAACGACTTAAGGTCTTGAGTAGCTTCGTATTATGTGTATTGACTTGCGTGCGCGGTTGAATTCAGTTACCGGATGATTCGGGGTGATTTGGGACACTTGGTCCCTAAAACGGAAGCTTAAATCTTAGGATTTTGACCATAGTCGGAAATGTGTGAAGACGACTCCGGAATGGAGTTCCGTCTATTCCGTTAGCTCAGTTGGGTGATTTTGGACTTAAGAGTCTGTCTGAAAAATTATTTGGAGGTCCATAGTGGAATTAAGCTTGAAATGACAAAAGTCGAATTTTTTGGAAAGTTTGACCGGGGGGTTGACTTTTTAATATCGGGGCCGAAATCCGATTATGAAAATTGGAATAGCTTCGTTATGTCAATTATGACTTGTGTGCAAAATTTGAAGTCATTCTAGATTGATTTGATGTGTTTCGGCACAAGATATAGAATTTGAAATTTCAAAGTTCATTAGGCTTGAATTGGGATATGATTCGTGGCTTTGATATTATTTGATGTGATTTGAGGCCTCGAGCAGGTTCGTGTTATGTATTGGGACTGGTTGGTACGATTGGACGGGGTCCCGGGGGCCTCGGGTTTGATTCGGGGTGGTTCCGGACCAAGTTTGGGTGTTTTGATGCTGCTGGTTGCTGGTTCTGGTGTTGTTCTTCGCGTTCGCGAAGAAGGATTTTGCTGTTAGGACTTTGTTTTTCGCGTTCGCGAAGAACCTCTTCGCGAACGCGAGAGGTTCCTCGTGAACGCGATGAACAACACTAGAACCAGCAACCACCAGCATCAAAACACCCAAACTTGGTCCGGAACCACCCCGAATCAAACCCGAGGCCCCCGGGACCCCGTCCAATCATACCAACCAGTCCCAATACATAACACGAACCTGCTCGAGGCCTCAAATCACATCAAACAACATCAAATCCACGAATCATACCCCAATTCAAGCCTAATGAACTTTAAAATTTCAAATTCTATATCTTGTGCCGAAACACATCAAATCAATCTGGAATGACTTCAAATTTTGCACACAAGTCATCATTGACATAACGAAGCTATTCCAATTTTCAGAGTCGGATTTCGGCCCCGATATCAAAAAGTCAACCCCCCGGTCAAACTTTTCAAAAAATTCGACTTTCGCTATTTCAAGCTTAATTCCACTACGGACCTCCAAATAATTTTCCGGACACAATCCTAAGTTCAAAATCACCCAACGGAGCTAACGGAACCGACGTAACTCCATTCCGGAGTCGTCTTCACACATTTTCGATTATGGTCAAAATCTTAAGACTTAAGCTTCGGTTTTAGGGACCAAGTGTCCCAAATCACCCCGAATCATCCGGTAACTGAATTAAACCGCGCACGCAAGTCAATACACATAATACGAAGCTGCTCAAGACCTTAAGTCGTTGAACGGGGCTTTAATTCTTAAAACAATAAGTCGGGTCGTTACATTCTCCACCACATACGTCGTGATGACACCTAGTCTCTAAGACTAGGTAAGCCGATTTTCATTACATTTCGAAGCCATTTTTTTAATATGAATTAAATAGGTAATCAAAACCAACATCGGAACAAATATGAATATAACAACCTCCCAAGACTGGTAGTACTGAGTGACGAAATCTAACTGAATACATGAAATTATCTCGAGGAGCGAATATACAGTACTGATCGAATAAAAAATTAACAGTACAATAAAATGGAAAGACTCCAAGGGACTGCGATGACCAAGCAGTCCTACCTTGAATCCTTGCGATCATACTCTAATCTCTGTCTGAATCTGATTTCTTCAATACCTGGCTCTGCACAAAAATATGTAGAAGTGTAGTATAAGTACACCACGGTCGGTACCCAGTAAGTATCAAGACTAACCTCAGTGGAGTAGTGACGAGGTACAGTCAAGACACTCACTAGTCAAATAATCTGTGCAATATAGCATACAAAAATAATTGAAAATAAATAGCAGTGATAGCAACACCAATCAACTAATGATTTAAATAATAAAGCAACAAGAATACCATAAATATTACTCAAACGAATAATAAACACAGGTACAACCAATTAATCAAGTCCCTTTAACATACATCTTTTATCTATAAGTTTTTCAATAAAAGTCTCTAGAAATAATCCTTTTCAATAAATATATTTCGAATATACTTTCTTCAAATAAATATCCTTCAATTAAAATTCTTTCACATAAATATCTTTCGAATATAATTCTTTCAAGTAAATATCTTTCAAATATAATTCTTCCAAGTAAATATCTTTCAAATATACTTCTTTCAAGTAAATATCTTTCTAATATAATTCTTTCAAATAGATATCTTTCTAATATAATTCTTTCAAATAAAAGTCACCATGTGACACCTCATTTAACTTTTCTGGCGTGAGAAATATATTCAACATATCACATCAAATGGCACGGCAATACCTTCGTGCACTTGTCTCATTCTCACCCAATATATATATGTAGATTAAATCAATTGGCACGGTTATACCCTTCGTGCATTTATATCTTTCTCACCGTGTATATATATAACAGTACCAACTAGATGGGAGAAATGGCAATAACAATAAAAGAAATAAAGTGGAGGCACACATGAAGCAACAACGACTACAAGTCACATAGAAAACATAGGTGCACAATAACATCTCAAGATAAAGGTATGAATGTATACACAACAAAACGATATCACAATATAATGTATGTCTCTCATCCTCGCCTGCACGGAAACACCCTTCATGCCATGAATATATGATAATATCAAAATAATTGCACGGCATCACCCTTCGTGCTTTTACTCTCATCCTCACGTGATAATATAAATGAAATAGCACGGCATCACCCTTCGTGCTTTTACTCTCATCCTCACCTGATGATATAAATGAAATGGCACGGCATCACCCTTCGTGCTTTACACTCTCAATGGCACGGCATCACCCTTCGTGCTTTACACTCTCAAATGGCACGGCATCACCCTTCGTGCTTTATACTCTCAAATGGCACGGCATCACCCTTCGTGCTTTACACTCTCAAATGGTACGACATCACCTTTTGTGCTTTACACTCTTCCTTAAGAATTTTTTCATCGCGAACGCAAGGGGAGTCTCGCGAATGTGAAGAACAAACCCCTGGGCAGTAGCATAAAGTCCAATTTCGTGTCATTCTTTCATTTTTGGACCAAGGAAGCTCGGGTGACGCAATTTTTCGAGAGTTTTTCAAGGAAAACATTGGGGGTAAGAATTTCTAACTTGATTTTGGTTAAATTATATGAATCTATTGTTGTTTTTATCACTAAATTAGTGAATTGGGTTGAAAAATTTAGAAAACCCTCTTGGTTTAAATTTAAGATTTGGAGGTCGATTTGTTATTGGAATTCGATAAAATTGGTGTGGTTGAACTCTTATCGGAATGGGTGTTCGGATTTCATGAAAATTATGTCGTGTTCCGAGAGGCGGGTCCTGCGTTAATTTTTGTTGACTTTTTGGAATAAATTTTTAAGTCGACGTATTATTATTCGAAAGTGTTTCCGATGAATTTTAATGAAGTTATACAATTAATTTGGATAGATTTGGGTGGTCTGGAGGTCAATTCAAGAAAGAATGCAATTTTGGAATATCGGCATAACTTCAAAAAGGTAAGTGTCTTGCTTAACCTCGAGTGGAAAAATTACCCCTTAGACATCGAGTCTTATGTGCCATTTGTAAAATGTAAAAAGCCGAGTACGCGAGGTGACGAGTACGTACTCAGGCTTATATGTGCAAATTTTCTTGGTTTAAAGTTTTAGGCATTCTTATGTATTAAATTAGATAATTGTTGGCATTAGTAAATCCTTGAATTATCACGCCTCGTTCCTTGTTTATCAAATTTGTATTTTATATAATAAATTCAGTGTTATTGTCACTTGGATTTTACGTGAATTCCATGTGTTTATTGATTTGATATTTTCTTGGAATTAAATCCATGATGGAACCCTTATCTGCAAATATTTATTAATTAGTTTAAATTGAGGAGTTAATATAATTATCAAGAATTTGGATTAATGAAGGCGTTGCCCTATACTGCGTATTTTTCACCTCTATTGATTGTTTTGAGGTTTGTTATACGTTTGTGTGGAGCCTTGGGCTATTTTTTGACAAATTTATTCATTCTGCTACATATTTAGAATTTGGTTGTGGTCAGTGAAAATTGCGATATGAATTATTGTATTGTGTTGTGGTTTAGACACTCTCCTTGATGTTATTTATGCTTCCTACCTTGCTTGTTAATGATATACATGTGCTTGGTAAGGAAGAGTGTAAAGCACGAAAGGTGATGCCGTGCCATTTGAGAGTGTAAAGCACGAAGGGTGATGTCGTGCCATTTGAGAGTGTAAAGCACGAAGGGTGATGCCGTGCCATTGAGAGTGCAAAAGCACGAAGGGTGATGCCGTGCCATTGAGAGTGTAAAAGCACGAAGGGTGATGCCGTGCCATTGAGAGTGTAAAAGCACGAAGGGTGATGCCATGCTATTTCATTTATATTATCAGGTGAGGATGAGAGTAAAAGCACGAAGGGTGATGACGTGCAATTATTTTTATGTTATCATATATTCATGGCACGAAGGGTATTTCCGTGCAGGCGAGGACGAGAGACATACATTATATTGTGATATCGTTTTGTTGTGTATACATTCATGACTTTATCTTGAGATCTTATTGTGAACCTATGTTTTCTGTGTGACTTGTAGTCGTTGTTGCTTCATGTATGCCTCCACTTTATTTCTTTTATTTTTATTGGTATTTCTCCTATCTAGTTGGTACTCTCCTATCTAGTTGGTACTATTATATGTATGCACAGTGAGGAAGATATAAATGCACGAAGGGTGTTGCCGTGCCAATTGATTTGAATCAAATATATATATATTGGGTGAGAATGAGCTAAGTGCACGAAGGTATTGCCGTGCCATTTGATGTGATATGTTGAATGTATTCCTCACGCCAGGAAAGTTAAATGAGGCGTCACATGGTGACTTTTATTCGAAAGAATTATATTAGAAAGATATTTATTTGAAAGAATTATATTATAAAGATATTTACTTGAGAGAAGTATATTTGAAAGATATTTATTCGAAAGAATTATATTAGAAAGATATTTATTTGAAAGAATTATATTATAAAGATATTTATTTGAGAGAAGTATATTTGAAAGATATTTATTCGAAAGAATTATATTAGAAAAATATTTATTTAAAATAATTATATTATAAAGATAACTACTGGAAAGAAGTATATTTGAAAGATATTTACTTGAAAGAATTATATTCGAAAGATATTTACTTGAAAGAATTATATTTGAAAGATATTTACTTGAAAGAATTACATTCGAAAGATATTTACTTGAAGAAATTATATTCGAAAGATATTTACTTGAAAGAATTATATTCGAAAATATATTTATTGAAAATGATTATATTCCAGAGATTTTTATTGAATAACTTAGATAAAAGATGTATATTTTGAAGGACCTGATTAATTGGCTGTACCTGTGTTTATTACTCGTTTGAGCAATATTTATGGTGTTCTTATTACCTTATTGTTTAAATCACTAGTTGATTGATGTTGCTATTACTGCTATTTGTTTTCTATTATTTTTGCATGATATATTGCACATGTTATTAGACTAGTGAGTGTCTTGACTGCACCTCGTCTCTACTCCATTGAGGTTAGTCTTGATACTTACTGGGTACCGACCGTGGTGTACTCATACTATACTTTTGCATATTTTTGTGCAGAACCAGGTATTGGAGATATCGGACTTGAGCAGAGTTAAAGCGGGATCGTAAGAATTCAAGGTAGAGCTGCTTGGTCGTCGCAGTCCCTTGGAGTCTTTTCATTTCATTGTACTGTTAATTTTTAATCAAACAATATTGTATATTCGGTCCTCGTGATCATTCCATGTATTCAGTTAGAGTTCGTCACTTAGTACTACCAGTCTTGGGAGGTTGTACATTCATATTTGTTCCGCTGTTAGTTTTGGTTATTTATTTAATTTTAAAAAATGGCTTCAAAATGTGATAAAAATCGGCTTACCTAGTTTTAGAGACTAGGTGCCATCACGGCGCCCGTGGTGGGATTTTGGGTCGTGACAGGTACTTCTTCAAGTCCTTGGTGATAATAGCTATTTCATCATCTTCTAGATTAGAACCTTCAGTGATTCTGAGTGCCAAGCTCCTTTATTTCTTAGGTACATCCATTTTTATGGTTTGTCTCCTAAGTTCATAGGCAGTAAGATTTCCAATTAATTCATCCAGTGGGAGAGTGACAATGTTCTTTGATTCTTGAATGGCAGTGATTTTGCTTTCCCAAGTTTAGGCAAAACCCTTGTCAGTATCTTCTCGACTCTATCTTCTTTAGGAATATTCCTTCCAAGGGACTTTAGCTCATTTGTCAAAGTAGTAAACCTTGTGTACATCTCTTGGATGGTTTCTCCTTCCTTCATAGTAAAGTTCTCATATTGAGAATACAGTAGAGTTCCTATGGATCTCTTCACCTGAGGTGTTCCTTCATGAGCCACTTGCAATGTGTCCCAAATTTGCTTAGCAGTGGTACAACTTTGGATTCTGCTGTACTCATCTGGACCAAGTCCACAAACAAGCTATTTCTTGGCTTTAGCATTCTTCTCCCATTTCTTCAAGTCCTCAGCGGTGCAATCCGCTCTTGTCTTTGGTACCTCTACTCCTTCAGCATTTATCTTCAAGGTAGCCAGTGGACCATCGTTGACAATGTCCCATACCTTATAGTCGTCTCCTATAATGTGATCTCTCATCTTGTTTTTCCACCAAGAGTAGTACTGGCCGTTAAAGAGTGGCGGCCTAGCAGTGGATTGCCCTTCCCAGTTTTCAAGTGGTGCACTCATATTGATCTTATCCTAAGGTGTAAGCCTCTTCAAGGAGAACCCGCTCTGATACCAATTGATGTTTAATACTTCAATGCCACACAAGGGGGGAGGGATGATTTGTGTGGTATCCAATTTTCGTGTGCACTGATTATAGAAGGACCTGGTTCTTTTATGTGTTCCTTATACTACTGTTGCAGAAATAGTAAATGCGAAAAGTAAAGAACACAAGTGTTTTTACGTGGAAAACACCCGGTTCAAAAGGTGAAAAAATCACGACCTACTACTCAGTAGGATTTCCCCCAACACTTCACTAAATCACTGAGCCAAAACAACATTTACAAAACTCTTTCTAAACCTAAGGATTAACTCTAATCCCGTTGTGGAAACCAGCCTCTAACTGTTGCGACAATTTCAAATTAACTCTAACTTGAATACTCAGAGTACCTAATATAATCGCCTCTAGATAAAGCTAAAAGGTATAATTTAAAAAGCCCTACTACAAATGAACTAGAATAAAAAACAGACACTTGGAACTGGTTCTTCTATCTGGTTCATGTAGCTTCTGGTTCGCACACTTGAATCACACAAGAATTATTTGCAAAATGCCTTGCTATTTTGCTCTCAACTCACGTTTAGCTTCAGCGTTTGTACGTGTCTGTAGAATGAGAACATCCTGCAATATATAGAGTTAGTAGAATAAGAAATAACTAGAGTTCTAATGCTATACTCTTCCTCGGTGGAAGAGTTCTAGTTATCTTCAACTTCTAACTCCTCCCTTATCTTGGATACACTTCTCTTCGAGTAAGGAGTCCTTCTCCTTATCATTTATGAAACCTTGTCGATAAGGAGATATCAGATATAACAACTTAAGCTTATCTCCTTCACGTGCATCCCTTATGCTCGAATCTGCCCGTGTCTGTGTACACTGTGTATGGGCCTGGTTCATGCTTGAGTTCCTTTGTTAATCATCAAAACAAACTTCACTTGGGCCAACAAATATTCACTCACTCAAAATCATGTTAGTCTATGTCTGAAATGAGTGATAAAGAGAAGTAACAATTAAAGATTAAAGATTGGAAAGTTTTCATGAGTTCACTCTTTGACTTTGCAAAAGCTGAACCAAAATTTTAACATCAGCAAGTTGCTAATTAACCAACAACTCCTAATCCTTATCCGTTACTAATTTATTGTATTAGCTGAAGTTAATCATTTTCAATATATGTCCGTCGTTTTATAGGCTGGGAGTTCAGAGTTGTTAGTAGCGACTAAATGTTCATAATCTGTTATTTTAGTAGAATTGCATAAGTTCGTGTTATAAGGGTTTAGGGGATGGGTGATGCCTGAATCCAACTTGCAAGCCTGCTGCATGACAAGTTCCTTTAACGAGTTCACTTAAAGCTTATACGGAAAAATTTATTTGCACTCGATATTTTACACGAGCTCAGTGAATATATATATGACAAGTGTTTTTGCTTATACTATTATCATAGTTAATTAATACGTATTCTCGCTTCAATTTGTTATTTATCCATGTTAGATAAATTAATATATTTGAAAGTAAACATCGAGTAAGAATAAATTTGACTAACCTAATAGAGTCGGTGAGAATTTTGTAATTGCCATTGTTGATACAAATTAAATAATTCTTGCAAGTAACCTCAATAAGAGATTAGTAATATGCTATAGGTTGCCACTTTCTTTCTTGCAAGTTCTCCCACTTTTTCTTTGTATTTTCTATAGATGAACATTTGACAAGCTCTTGTTCGTTTGACCAATAACTAAAAATGCTTGTTTGACAAGTCTTTTATCGGGGTCTTTTTACAAATACTCACATTTGAAGTCGTCATTGAAGTTATTTCCGAAGTACTATTTAAAAGGCATAAATAATAATAACTTCACCCTTTTGCCTATTGGATTAATTACCTGATTAGAGCACGCATTTGAGTCACATGAGTAGTTCAACCTCTTCGATTCAATTTCAGAAATCAAATATGAAATTCTTCTATCTTTCAAATACAACTCCAAAAATATGAAATTTAAGTAGTTCAATATCTTCAATGTAACTTTAGAAATCAAATATGGAGTTCTTCAATCTTTCAAATACTATTTCAGAAATTCGAATTTTAAGTAGTTTAATCTCTTCAATGCAACTTCAAATTTCGAATCTTAAGTTCTGAAGCATAAAGTTGCTTCGAACTTCAACAATCCAACACACAATTGAACGCCCAAATCTATTGCAAATGAGCTCAAACTTGAAACATAACTTTCAAATATTATAAAAAAAAAACCCCAATCATCAAATTTTAAAAACAATAATAAATTTAACAAACTAATTTGGCAACTAAGAAAAAAGAAAGAAACTCTAAGCACAAAGACGAAAGAAGCAACAAAGAAGACGAGAAAAGTGTGTATCTAAAATTGCCCAAAAATTGTGTATCACTTAAACTTTCTTTTAAAAATAGGTATAAATTCTATGGGTGACCCAAAACTGTGCCACATGAATATTTTACGTTAAAACTGTATACCAATATCTCAGAGAAATAAAAAAATTTATTCTCCACTAAAATAAAAATAAAAAAGAAGAAGAGGAGAAGCCTTTTATTATTCTATCCCGCATGTTTAATACGTTGATATAAAACACTGGCGCTAGCTAATATACTCTGTATATATAGAGAGGTATAATTAAAAGGCAAGTAAGTTGTCAGTTCTCAAACTGTCGCTACATTTTCCACTTTGTATATATTCAAAATGTTGAGCAAGAACTTGGTTTCCATGGCGGTTCTTTCATTCTTGGTTGAAATTCTTCATCTGTTGCATCATGGCCTTTTAATTCTTCATATGAACTTGTGCGTTCTTACTTTTCTGCAATTTCTTACTCTGTTAATTCCAGGGCTGCGATGCATCTGTTCTGCTTGTGGATAATAGTAAGAATGAGACTGTTGAACGCGAGGCAATCCCAAATAGGACACTGAAAGGGTTCAATTTCATCGACATGATAAAGGATGAAATTGAGGCGACATGTCCTGGGATGGTCTCTTGTTCTGATATCCTTGTCCTTGCAACAAGAGATGGCATCGTTATGGTATGAGTCTGGCCCTTGTTCTTTGTTTCTTGTAGTAACTACCTGAGGTTTCTTTTTAAAAAAAATCTTTTTCTTTTACTGATTTGTAAGTGTAATTCATATGATCTTGTTGTGCATATTCAGATGTTCCTAGTACATAACAAAAACTTTTGATACCTTCATCATTTGTTAACAGTGTAGTTCTGAAAATATATATAGTTATTTAAAAACTACTCATCATGGGAAGTTTCTTCTAGCTTTTTGAGCCAAATGGCTATTATCTGTGTCTATTTCACAAGCTCCATTGGACCTATCATTTGTTGTCTGTCACCTTCCATATTCCTATCTTCACTAAGAAAGTAAAATGTGAAAAATACTCTTCTCACTCGAACGAATCTCTTTCCACTGAAAACTACATCAATCATCTTATTTTTAATTAGAATGTCTATATATTCTTTGTTTTCATATGCATACCTACACTAACCATTAGCTGGCCAATTCAATCCTTAATTACCTTCATTCAGTAACTCTTTACGAACAAAAATCTATCCAAGAAGCTTATAGCAGATTCGTAAAGCTATATTATTTTAAATAAAATATGATAAGTGCTGCCACTTCTTCCTAAGTGACCACTGACAAATATATGTTGTATGCAGTAAAAATAAAGCTGCAGTTACAGCCCCCATACAGTAACAAAGATTGGAGATGCAGCCAAAGTAGCTCTCGTATTTCATCCCAAGAAACTATTTATCATAATGTGATTAATTCTCAACATAATGTGATTGATTAAGGAAGTTGCATCATATATTTTAATAATTTTCATTCCAAAAATGAAATAAGCCTCACCTAGATCCTTCATGTTAAAATGGCTACCAAGTATGCTTTTAGTTTTTCCAATAACATGGTGATCCTTCATGTCAAAATGGCTACCAAGTATGCTTTTAGTTTTTCCAATAACATTCATGTTAGAGCTAAATATTAACAAATTATCAACATAAAGACAAACAATAATATATGAATTATTCCAAGACTTATGATCAGTCCACTTATCACACTCTTTTGGATTTAATTTAATCAACTTTCACTCATGCACGAATATTTAAAATTTTCATGCAAGAATTTTTATTTCTTTTACCCTCACTATTTCTAGAATTATGAAAATTCATAATCATAAATAATATAATCACATGGTCAGGTAAAAAGTTTTTATCTTTCCTCCGCTTGAATTAACCAAGTAGAAAAGTTTTTATCTTTTCATCTCATAAAGAGAGTATACTTCTACCTTGATATCCGTTATTTTTTCAACTGCATAAAAGATGGTTCTCCTTAAAATTCTTGGTGAAAATACAATTAATTACAGTTGAAAAATAAATAAATACTCTTTATGCTGAGGCGCAGATATCTCGCTTTCTTTAAGGAGATTCAAACCCACTCTGGTAGATCTATACTGGTCCAGCAGTAACACTCTTGGCTTGTCTCCTCAAGGATACAACAGCCCGACAATGTCATATGACTCAAATAAACTCTGGACAAGCTTTTGAGTCCAAAGCTCCACCAAAATGAACACCTTTCTTAAATAAAATAATATTCTCTTTTTCACTACACCAACCATACTTTTTTCATTTACATTACAACACTTTCCCATCCAATAACACAAGGAAGAAACACCACTATTTATAGGTGTTAAAATTTCTTCTATATAATAAATAACAAAATAGTGGGATAATAAAATTATAGAACATGGTTGGTGATTACAAAATTTAACCTGTAGTGGGTAATTAGTGGTAGATCATGGTACTAGTGGTTTCATGAATTACACCATAGATAATGATCACTTTCTTGCCAATTTATAGCTCATTGCCTCACAAAAAATAATGCACTTTAATAGTAAAATGCACATAACACCAATATAATAAATCCCCCGTTTACTAGTTTCATTTCTAGTGCATTATGGATATTAAAAAAATATGACAATCTATATTTTCAAAACCATCATGAATATAGACATTTTCATACCTTTTACCTGGGAGGATTATTTTACATGTCTCATCTTCAATAGCACAACCTGTTTTCTTGAACTTTACTTCATACCCTGAGTCGCATAGCTGACTTATACTCAGAAGATTGTAGTTAAGTCCGTCAACAAGATAAACCTCAATGATATCACAGTTATTATTGAAAGGAACTGTTCCGGTACCGGCTATTTTTTCTTTTGAGTCATCACAAAATTTGACACTTCCTCCATCTATTTTTGTAACTTCTTTAAACAGATTTTTGTCACCTGTTATGTGACTGGAACACGCACTATCTAAGTACCATTTTCCTTTGCGACTCCTTCTGTGGTGTTCCTGCAAAACATAATTATCACTTCCTTTTAGGTACCCAAACTTGCTTGGGTCCTTGTTGGTTAGTATTACTGGACTCAAGATTATTTTTGGGTTTCCAAATCCATCCCGAGACATTTGATTTACGAAATCGACAAAAAGAATATTTATTTATACTTTTGTTACAGTAGTGACACGTAAGTCCTGATCCATTTTTGGATCTTTTATTTGTGTTAGTACTAGTGGACTCTGTTCTGGCTGGTCCTTCTCCAGTTGACTTGTAAGTCGCCTGGTTCGACTTGACAGAACTATGACTGGCGGATTTGCGCATGCCATTGAGTTGCATTTGCAATTCCTGAAACTCATCTTGAAGTACTTCTTTTTCAATTTCGCATACTTCAAGCTTGAGTTTCCTGTCTTTTACTTCTTTGTTGAGTCTCTTTAGTTCATTCATCATTTTTTGAGACTCTTTCAAAGTAAGGTCAAGAATATCCTGCAATTCATTACATCTTTCACAGTTATAAGATCTTACCTCGCTTGTTTCACCTCGCGCCATGTAACAGTTCTCATTGTCATCTTTGCATTCGTCATCTGAAGTGTTCTCATCTGTCCAGCACCCTGATAGTTTGTTCATGTCGTTTTTCAAAATTGTCATGAAATATATATATTTGCTATCTCTTCGTGTTCTGAACTGTCTTCATCACTCCAGCTTCCAAATGATTTGTTCTTGTTAAAACCTCTGGAAACCTTTCTTTTAAGATCAGGACACTTAGCTTGAACATGCCCAAATCTTCCACACTCATAGCATTTGCCATCATTTTTGTCTTGTTCGTTATATTGTCTAGTTCGCCTGAGTGTTATCCTGCCTCTTCTTGTATTCCTGTATCTCCTCATTAAACCATCCATGTTCCTTGATACCATGACAATTTCTTCTTGAAGAGCTTCAGGGTCGTCATCAATATTATTGTCTGCTCTTTCAGTTGTAGCCTTGAAAGCAACTGTTTTCTTCTTTTCTTCTTGGTTTGTTTTCTTAAGATGAGTTTTCTCGAAGGTTATAAGTTCTCCTCGAAGTTAATCGTATGATAATTTGTTCAAATCCTGTGATTCAAGTCTAACCGCTTTTGTCTGCCAAGTAGTGGGTAGACTTCTCAAAATTTTTCTAACTTGATCACCACTTGAGTATGTTTGCCAAAAGCTTTTAGATCGCTAATGATTTTGCTAAATCTGGCAAACATCTCTTCAATGGATTCCCCTTCTTTCATCTGGAAGAGTTCGTAGTCATGAACCAACATGTTGATATGAGTTACTTTCACTTTACTGGTTCCTTCATAAGTAACTTCAAGTTTATCCCATATCTCTTTGGCTGTATCGCAACTGGAGATTTTCTCATATTCCTCACCACTTATAGCATTATAAAGCAATTCCTTGCTTTAGCATTAACTTGCACAACTGCCATTTGTTCATCAGTATATTCATCTATATCTTCAGGATCAGCAGGTGGTTGAGCAGTATCAGGTAGAGGATAGTTCCCCTTTTTGATAACTCGCCAGACCTTGACATTATAAGAGTTTGCGTATATTTCCATATGCACTTTCCAGTGAGAGAAATGTTGTCCATTGAAATATAGTGGCCTTACTTGCGATGTTCCTTCTTGGAAGAGTGCTCCGACAATAACTTGATTAGCCATGATCTTTTCTCACAAGCTGTTAAGCAAAAAAAAAATGTGAGCCTTGCTCTGATACCAATTGAAAGTACAAGATATTGGGGGGGGGGGGGAGGGGGGATGAATTGCTTATTTTAAAATTAATTATTATAAGTTGATTGGTTTTCTAATTAGTCGACTAGATGTAATAGCGAGATAATAAGAAGTGCAGAATTGAGAGTTTTCTTTCAGTGATTGAGTTTCTTGAGTACAAAGTGAATGATGTAGTTTACACCAACAACTCAGTTTCTATGTCATTCGTCTTTTCTTGATACAATGCCTCACCAGTATTTTTCTCTCTTTCTTCTCTAACTTGTTACACAGTAGATCTAGTTGAGCTACAATGTTTGTTTGAAGTAGAACAAAGAGAGGGTAATTGGTTTGATCAAAGTATATCTCTCTAAGACTTAAGGTTGCGTATAAATACTTTGTAGGAGACCGTTACTGAAGAGATTTACCAACTCAAGAGATTTGATCCTTAGAAAGAAATTGATTCTTTCCAAGAATAAGGTTAATTCCCGTTACTCTTCCTTGATGTGTGGACTTTGACAGCTTTCTATTTTTAAGTCTTGATAGCGCCAGATTTGCTCCTTAATTCTGGGTCCTTCCAGTAATAGCTACTGATTGATTATCTTGCCGGATCTTCGATGCTTCTTTTCCTTTTTAACTCTTCAATCAATCTCGGATTAATTATCTCGCCGGATCATCAGTACTTCTTTTCCTTTTGAATGCTTCAATCAATCTTTGATTGATTTCTTCCTTCAGCTTTGATTGTTTCTCTCTGTGCACTTCGATCTTGGTTGATTTTCTTTAGTCCCTATACCAAAAGAATTTATATATATATATTTTTTTATCATTACGAACAAAAATCTATCCAAGAAGCTTATAGCAGATTCGTAAAGCTATATTATTTTAAATAAAATATGATAAGTGCTGCCACTTCTTCCTAAGTGACCTCTGACAATTATATGTTGTATGCAGTAAAAAATAAAGCTGCAGTTACAGCCCCCATACAGTAACAAAGATTGGAGATGCAGCCAAAGTAGCTCTCGTATTTCATCCCAAGAAACTATTTCTTCTCTTCTATGCCTTTGTTCTTTTTAATCCAAGTCTTCTCAAGTTACAACTATCCAAAAACATTTTTGTTTTGAACAAAATTTGCTTTAAAAGTACCTCTCTAATATTTATTTTACTTTTTGTTATTTCAGAATATTGTCCAAACGAAACTATTGACAATTATGTTAGCTTGTCTCCTCGTTATTGATTTTTTTGGATAAATGTTTCTCTCGTTACTGAATTCGTTTTTCCTTTACCTTTTAGTCTCTGACCCCCCCTTTTTTTTTTTTATATATATTATTTTTCTGGGAACTGTGGGTACTGTGACTCTGAGGCTATGCTGCTCTTAACTGTCTATTTTACTGAATTTTCCACAAGGATATATTGATATGACTTAACAAAACAACTATAACCCACTTCACCATCTCCTAGAAAAGATAAAACGATCTCATACAAAATAGTATATACTATATAGAAGTGACCACTTAGCTAGAGACGTATTTCTTATTTTTCTTTCCACTTCATAGATTGCATAGTTTTGCCAGTTGCACCTTGACAAGGCGGCAATGCGATGTTCAGGCTGATAAGAATATAGGCTACTCGTGAAAGATGGTTATGGCGATTCAGATGATCCGGTGACAGTGTGGGTGGGAAGGAGAAAAAGAAATTCTTAGTGGAGCCATTTTTGTTGGAAGAAAGTTCATTTATGATTTTATTGAAATGGTGAGGAACCAGTCGTTAGAAGAAAGTCCATGCTAGAAATTCAAAAGGTTATTTTTGCAAGTGTGTGAGCTAGTTGCAAAGAATTGATTAATTAGAAGTCTTTATAACTCTTTAGCTAGTTCATTTAGTATAGCCCAAGTATACAAGGTTTTGATACACCAACCTGCGCACAGTATGAGTTGCATAAGTTCCCATATACCATTACATACTCTTGGATATTTTAAGAATGAGATGGTTGAACTATCACTTTGATATAAACATAAAGAGAAGACAGCATAAGCATTAAATGATTAAGCACTTTAGAAGAGAACTACTTTTATGTGCTGGAAAACAGCTGACTTTCAGAGTCATTGGCCATAAATTTAGACAGAGTCAATAAGTTTAAAACCTACACCAGGAAACTAAAACAGTTTGCCTCAAAACTGACAGTTATTTTATACAAGTTGAACATCGAAAAGATGCATTCAAGCATGAAGCAGAAACCAAAGATTGCAAAGTATAAACAAGGTCATCAAACATTTAAGACAAAAAGGCTCATCAAATTCTCTTTCAAGATAGTAATTTGATTTTTGACGCTTTCAAGCTTGAGTTTGATAGAGACCTGAAGTTAGGATCATTGGTCTTTATTTATTTTTGTTTGAAAATTCTGCAATCTTTCCTTATTACGTGTTGTTTTCCTACATCTTAGGCTGGTGGACCATATTATCCTGTGTTAACGGGCAGAAGGGATAGTAATTAAGGAGTCATTCTTTGATGAGGCCATGGCTGAAATTCCGCGTGTTTACCCGAAAAACGGATGGAGTTGACTTTGTACGTAGTTCTAAGGATATGTGATATAGATTAATACAAATCGTAAGGATAAATAGAAATATCAAATATGGATTGCAAAGAATGCAAAATAAACAAGGTTGTAAAGAAGATGATTTTTAGGACTAAGCAAGATGAATCAATTTATGAAGTTTAAAAGAGTAACTCTTGAATATAGGAGAATATGGTGCTTGAATAACAATGTAAGCCAAAAACTGTCCTTTACAAAATGTAGTCATCCTCTTTATAGTGGAGGATCCTACTTTAGATATAGTTAAAAATATATAATGAAAAACTCATGATAAATCAGCTTTTCCCTAATTTCCGCCGAGATTCTCTCTCTTAGTATGTTTGCAACGGCTCTTGTCTGTGAGCTCGAGCTCGATCGGCCTTGGTGCTGGTCGGTATTGCTTCTAGAACTTGATATGGACTCGAGATCAGGTGATGATTCAGACTCGATCCTGGTTGGCCTCTGCCCCTTAAGCTCGAAATTATCTCATCATAGTTCGATTCGGACCCGAGCTCGATAATGACTTCGAACTCAGTGTTTGGTCTATACCCGAAATTTGAAGCTTTATTTGTACCACCTTCGGAATCCATCTCGATATTACGAAGTCTTTCTTTGATCCATTATGTTTTGACCCCGATCAATCGTACGAAGGCCGAAATCTATTTTGACCGTAGACACCGCGGCCAAATGGGAATATCAGCGAAACTCTTAGGTTGATTTCCCTTAGACAAGAGTCGTTGCAATCCCACTAGAGGAGAGAATCCTGGCATGAATTATGGGAAAGTTGATTTATCATGGGGCTCCCACTATGTATTTTTAATTATATCTAAAGTAAGATCCCTTTTCTATAAAGGGAATGGTTATTATTTCTGTAAGGGGCAAGTTTTTATTTACATTGTAATTCAAGCACCATATTCTCATATTGTCACGCCCCGAACCTAGGAGCGAGACCAGCACCCGGTGCCTCACCTAACCTGGCGTACCAAATTGCGACTAAGGGACTCTGAACATATAATGTCATACTTTGGCCATGGGGCCACCTTGCAAGACAATTTGCGAAGCAAAATATAAAACTGAATGGAAACTAGCGCTAACTAAACATCAATATAAAGCTAGGCCGACAAGACCGTCATAGCTACTACAGCTGACAAACCATCAAATATACATACCAGGCCTACAAACCCAACATACTGCACTAACCAACAGGATATGTCTACAAGCCTTCTACTGATAGATGTACTATGATCGGAACAGGGCCCCGACCTACCCATAACATATATACAGATATACATAAGATGTACACAAAAACTCTAGACCTGGCAACTCCGAAAGACGTGGAGCTTACCGATCAGGCTGAACTCGAGAAACACCTACTGAGGAGGTCTACCCGTCTGTCTGTCTGAACCTGCACGCATAAAATGTAGCGCCCCCAGAAAAGGGACGTCAGTACGAAATAATGTACCGAGTATGTAAGGCAATAAAATAACTGAAAGCTGAAACTGAATTGATAATATGATAACTGAAATTAACTGGGAGTCAAAGATGGTCTGGAGATATACTTACCTGCTGATACTGACTCAACTCTCTCAATATATTAAGTAAAATAAATGTCCGGCCCTATAAGGCTCGGTACGTGTAAATGCTCGGCCGTAGTAGGCTCGCTCATAGGCGCTCGGCCATACTGGGCTCTGTATCTCGGCCATCCTGGGCTCGCTCATAGGCGCTCGGCCACAGTAGGCTCGGTATATATAACTTACCATCTGATCAGAGGTTGCCCAATAGGGGCCTGCCCACCGATTATAGCTCGATGGTGGTGAAAATAGTGTAATACTGTATATATATATAGACCCTCTATATATATATATATATATATATATATATATATAGACCCTCTGCTCTCTTGACTGAATAAAGACAAAACTAAACTGAATATGAAGTCCCGATAAGGAATAATATTGTAACTTATGAGACTAGAATAATGTGAATGAATTCATGAATACGAACTTCTCTTTATGTCTCATTATTAACACATGTAGCTACGAGATCATGCCAAAATGAAGGAAGGGCTTAGCCTTAACATACCTTATCACAATCTTTCTAATCACCAAGTTGAACTCACCTCTTCGCACCTTAATCTACAAGAATGATAATAATACTATCGTTAAGTTACGAAAGGTACAACTATCGCACAACGAACGACAAACTTATTTTGTATTAAAACGGGCAGCATCTCCCCTATAATTCTTACTTCCTCCAAATTCAAGATAACACCAACAATACAAGAACAGAACAATAACAACATATATACATCATTTTCCAGCCCTATATACGCCATCAAATACTACAAAACAGCCCAACACACCCTAATCTCTTCATACACAAAACGACCACCGTAGTAGTGTCAAACGACCCGGAAATGTTATGACGAACGACCAGCCAACCACCCTACATTTATATGGTGTTTCTACACCCCATTCCTCCTCCAAAACTCCACAAAACAGTAGTAAAACACGCAGCCCAACAGCAACACAAAATAGTCCACAAAATAGTCCGCTACAAGTGAATAACTCGAACTCACGGCTTCCGATCACCGTCCCGTGAGTTCTTACAAGTATAGAACTACTTACCATGAATTTACAGCAGAGAAAATGGATGAAAGAGATCAGTAAACTCACCTTATTTGTTGGATAACTCAGCTCCTATCTTGGTTCTTCAAACTCTAGGTTTTACCTCCAATTAGAACTTGAAAGGGAGAGAAAATCAATTAGGGTTTGTGGGAAATATTTGGGAGGATTCTTTGTAGAGCTTATGTCTGGTTATTATGCTCTATTTTAAGTCTAATATATGAAGAAAATAGGCCTTTAAAAGGCCTCTTTGGACGACCCGAAATGGCCCATTTTTGGGCTTTCATTTAAGCAAGTAGGTGACACACCTACTTGTCACCTAGCAGCTTGCGCAGTATCGCAAAAATGCCCATATCTCTCTACTCCGATGTCGTATTGACAAACGGTTTAATGCATTGGAAAATAAACTTATAGATCTTTAATTTGATGGGTGGAACACCCCATAACGCTAAGTATATTGGGAGAAAATTGCAGTTACATTTGACCCAAAGTTTCAGTAAAACTTATGAGTGTAACTTGTGATGACTTTCATCGACTTTTGTTCCACAACTCGCTTGAAATTAAAACATAACACACGGATGTCATACGACTAATATAAATCATAACATAATCTCCTTATCATGTTAATTACCCTAGTCTCACCCCAAAGGTACATGTTCTAACATTCCCAACTTGTCGACTTTCGACGAAACATTATTTTATTCAATTGCTTTAGCTTCTGAACTGTCCAACCCTCTTTGTACTTGTTGTTCATGATCTTCAATATTTGTAACCTCAGAGGTAACATGATTAACTTACTTTATATACTTTTAAATATTATCTCATTTTTGGTCCTACATTAGTTTGCTTACGATGCATTTTTACGTACGAAAATATAGGGTGTAACATCACTCCCCCTTGGGAACATTCGTCCTCGAATGTTTACTCTTAGAGACTTTGGAAAATTTTGCCAGAGTATCCTTCGTACACTAGGTTAAAACCAACCTGCACGCAGCTAGAAAACATACTATGCATGCCACACATGGCCAATCTTTATAAATAGCAACAATTTGCCTCACCGACCGTAAATCATAAATATTGAAAGTGAAAAATAAAAGTTTACCTGATGACCTGCTAGCCTAAATAGAGCTAGGTTGTAGCGTCCCATCTCGAACCATATCTTCAGTTTGAAATAGGTGGGGGTATTTAGACTTCATTTCTCTCTCCGATTCCTACGTCATCTCTTCTACATTCTTGCTCCTCCATAAAACCTTCACGGAAGCTACCTCCTTATTTCGTAGCTTGAGGATTTGTCGGTCTAGGATGGCAATTGGAATTTCCTCGTATGACAAGTCCTCTGTAATCTGTACATCATCCGTGGGCACCACTCGGGTAGGATCGCCAATGCACTTCCGTAGCATAGATACGTGAAAAACCGGATGGACAGACTCCAATTCTAAGGGCAACTCTAACTCATAAGCTACTTGGCCCACTCTCCGAATGATCCTATAAGGCCCAATATACCGTGGGCTAAGCTTGCCTTTCTTGCCAAACCTCATCACGCCCTTCATAGGTGATACCTTTAAGAATACCCATTCATTAATCCTGAACTCTAAGTCTCATCGCTGCACATCAGAATATGTCTTATGATGACTCTGAGCTGTCAACAGTCGCTCCCGGATAAGCTTTACTTTCTCTATGGCCTGCTGAACCAGGTCTGGCCCATGTAACCCAGATTCTCCAACATCAAACCACCCTATAGGAGATCTGCACTTACGCCCATACAAAGCCTCGTACGGAGCCATCTGGATACTGGAGTGGTAACTGTTATTATATGCAAACTCGATAAGAGGTAGATGTTCATCCCAACTTCTTTTAAAATCCAACACACATACTCGTAACATATCCTCGAGCGTCTGAATTGTGCGCTCGGCTTGTCCATCAGTCTGTGGATGAAAAGCTGTGCTGAGATTCACCTGAGTCCCTAGACCTCTCTGAAATGACCTCCAAAAATGTGCTGTAAACTGAGCCCCACGGTCAGATATAATAGAAACCGGTACTCCGTGTAGCCGCACTATCTCCTTAATATATAACTTTGCATAATCTTCTGCTGTATATGTAGATCTGACCGGTAGGAAGTGAGCTAATTTCGTGAGCCTATCGACTATCACCCATATGGAATCGAACTTACGATTAGAACGAGGTAAACCCGTGATAAAGTCCATGTTTATCGCCTCCCATTTCCATGTCGGGATCTCTATAGTCTGCATTAGCCCTCCGGGCTTCTGGTGCTCTACCTTCACTTGCTGGCAACTAGTACATTGGGCGACAAACTCAGCAATGTTCTTCTTCATATCGTTCCACCAGTACATATCCTTAATGTCATGATACATCTTCGTCGATCCAGGATGGATGGAATACCATGAATAATGTGCCTCTGACATAATCTTGTCTCGTAGCCCTGCTACATCTGGAACACACAAACGACCCATGTATCTGAGAACCCCATCTCCCTTGAGCTCTAACAATGGCTTCTTCTGCTGCGGAACTCGCTCTCTCAACTCGACCAACTCTGGGTCCTCGTACTGCCTTTCCTTGACTTCAGCTATGAGGGATGATTTTGCAGTGTTTTGGAGTACAACTCCACCATCCTCAGAATCTACTAACTGAACCCCCAACGAAGCCAATTGATGAATCTCTCTAGCTAATTGTCTTTTCTCAGTCTCTACATATGCTAAGCTACCCATAGATCGGCGACTTAAGGCATCTGCTACAACATTAGCTTTCCCTGGATGGTAGAGAATGTTAACATCGTAATATTTCAATAACTCAAGCCATCGCCTCTATCACAAATTCAACTCTTTCTGCTTGAAGATATATTGTAGGCTTTTATGATCAGTAAATACATCAACATGAACACCATATAAATAATGCCGCCATATCTTAAGTGCATGGACAACCGCAGCTAACTCGAGGTCGTGGATCGGATAATTCCTCTCGTGCTTCCTCAACTGCCTTGAAGCATACGCAATTACCTTCCCATGTTGTATCAGGACACATCCTAACCCGACACCTGATGCATCACAATACACGACATAACCCTCTAGACCCTCTGGAAGTGTTAGAACTGGAGCTGAGGTCAACCTGTTCTTAAGCTCTTAGAAACTCCGCTCACAAGCCTCTGTCCATTGAAACTTAGTTTCTTTCTGTGTCAACTTCGTCAATGGTGCCGAAAGGGAAGAAAAACCCTTTACGAACCTCCAATAGTATCCTGCTAAGCCTAGAAAGCTACGAACCTCTGTCGGAGTGGTGGGTCTAGGCCAAGATTTCACGGCCTCAATCTTCTGAGTGTCCACCTTTATACCTTCATCTGATACAATATGCCCCAAGAATGCTACAGACTTCAACCAGAACTCACATTTAGAAAACTTAGCATACAACTTACGATCACGGAGGGTTTGGAGTACCGCTCGCAAGTGGTCCGCATGCTCATCCTCTGAACGGGAATAAACCAGAATATCATCAATAAATACTATCACGAACAGATCTAAAAATGGCCGGAATAGGCTATTCATCAAGTCCATAAATATGGCGGGTGCATTAGTCAACCCGAAGGACATGACAAGGAACTCGAAGTGGCCATATCGGGTCCTGAAGGCTGTCTTCGGAATATCTTTTTCCCGAACTCTGACCTGGTGGTACCCCGACCTCAAATCTATCTTTGAAAAGCATCTAGCCCCTGCAACTGATCAAACAAGTCATCGATCCTTGGAGGTGGATACTTATTCTTAATAGTTACCTTGTTCAGCTGCCTATAATCGATACACATCCTCAGTGAGCCGTCTTTCTTCCGCACAAATAGTACCGGTGCACCCCAAGGTGAGGTACCGGGCCTGATGTAACCTTTCTCCAGCAAATCTTTTAACTGCTCCTTCAACTCCTTCAATTCGGCAGGTGCCATTCTATACGGAGGGACGGATATTGGTTGAGTTCCTGGAAGCAAATCGATGCTAAAATCAATCTCTCGCTCTGGAGGAATACCTGGAAGCTCATCTGGAAACACATCTGCATACTCTTTGACTACAGGAATAGACTGAAGTGTAGGTATCTCAGCATCTGCATCTCTAACTCGCACAATATGATAAATGCACCCTTTTGCGATCATTTTCCTCGCCTTCAGATAGGAAATAAACCTACCTCTGGGTGTTGGTGTATTACCTACCCATTCAAGGACTGGCTCACCCGGAAAATGAAATCTGGCTGCCTTTGCTCGGCAATCAACTGTGGCATAGCAAGCTGCCAACCAGTCCATGCCCATGATAGCATCAAAATCCATCATCTCTAGCTCAACTAGGTCAGCTGAGGTCTGACGACTACAAATTGTCACCGTACAACCTCGGTAAACCCGTCTAGCAATAATCGATTCTTCGACCGGTGTAGATACCGCAAAAGGATCACTTAGTATTTCAGGCACTATACCAAACTTCCTCGCGACAAATGGGGTAATATGCGATAAAGTAGATCCTGGGTCTATCAAAGCATAAGCATCGTGAGAGCAAATGGTTAATATACCTGTCACAACGTCTGGTGAAGACTCCTGGTCCTGTCGATCCACTAAAGCATAGATACGGTTCTGATTACCACCTGAACTGGAACCTCTACCTCTTCCTCGACCTCTACCAGCCGAAGACTGAGACTCGCGCCCTGAAGGATGCACGGACATAGATGATCCTGTTGCTGAACTCGCTGGTTGTGCCATTCCCCCAGAATCTCTATTTAGGCAATCTCGCATCATATGCCCTGGACGCCCACATGTATAACAAGCATCAGAACCTGCTCGGCATTGGCCCAAGTGTCCTCTACCACATATGTCACACCGCGGAGGAAATGACAATGTCTGCGCAGAACCTCGCTGTCGCTGCAAACCCGACACCCGTGAGCTCTCACCTGGTCCTGACTGAGTATAGCGGTCATACCTGTAACCCTGTAACTGAGGTGGCAGAGGCCTAGGTGGCCGTCCGAAGTACTGGGCCCTGTAAATAACCTGAGATTGCTCCTGAGACCTGGGAAATCTCATCCTCTTATGTTGCCCTTGCTCAGCCCTCTCTGTACCCTGCTGCCGACGCCTACCCCTTTCTATATTCTGGGCGAATGCCTGAATCCAGGAGATATCCATACTATCCTGCAATGCAGCGGTGGCACATGCCTCGGTTAACTCTAGGGCTAACCCTGCTATAAACCTGTGAATCCCGTCCCGCATAGTAGCAACTATGGATGGTGCATATCTGGCCAATGAGTCAAAACGGAGACTATACTCTCGAACACTCATATTACCCTGCTTGAGGGCTAGAAACTGATCGACTCGAGCCTGTCGGATCTCCCGTGGTAAGTACTGGTCAAGGAAGGTATCTGAAAAATTCTCCCAAATAGCTGGAGGTGCATCACGTCCCCTGGACCTCTCCCATCCCTCGTACCAAAGGATGGCTATATCTCGGAGTCGGAAAGCTGCTAGCTCAAGTTCCTCTTTCTCCGTGGCATGCATAACACGAAAGATCCTGTAAAGTTGATCTATGAAATCCTGCGGGTCCTCCCTCTGATCTGTCCCCGTGAACTCTGGGGGACTCAAAGCAATAAACTCTCGGACCCTTGAACTCCCAGACCCCTCAGAAGTTCCTGCACTAGCTGATGCCCTAGCCTGTTGCTGGGTAGCTACCAACTGTGTCAACAAATGCACCGCACCTTCTCAAGTCCTGATCTAATGGAAGTTGGGGGGGGGGGGAACTGGATGTGCGGTTTCCCTAGGAATCTCTGCAGTTGGTGGAGGAGCCGGTAATGGCTGAGTAGGGGTCTCACCTTGAGCCTCAGACTAGACCCCATCTACTGGGGGTACCCTGCTGGTCCCCTCACCTACTGCTGTATCTCTCCTCTGGCTAGCCGTAGTCTTCCTAGTCACCGTCATCTGTGCATGCAAACACCAACACATAAGTTTAATTCAAATTTCCTATAACTCAGTTCTATAGCACGATTTAGATTTCAAAGAAGGGTAACCAACTCCTAAATGCCCTGTAGTTCCCTGCTTATATAATGTGGTGCACAACACATCTATAAACAAGACCCTACTAGACACGGCTTGTAGACTCCCTAGGACAGAACTGCTCTGATACCAAGTTTGTCACGCCCCGAACCTAGGAGCGAGACCATCACCCGGTGCCTCACCTAACCTGGCGTACCAAATTGCGACTAAGGGACTCTGAACATATAATGTCATACTTTGGCCATGGGGCCACCTTGCAAGACAATTTGCGAAGCAAAATATAAAACTGAATGGAAACTAGCGCTAACTAAACATCAATATAAAGCTAGGCCGACAAGACCGTCATAGCTACTACAGCTGACAAACCATCAAATATACATACCAGGCCTACAAACCCAACATACTGCACTAACCAACAGGATATGTCTACAAGCCTCTACTGATAGATGTACTATGATCGGAACAGGGCCCCGACCTACCCATAACATATATACAGATATACATAAGATGTACACAAAAACTCTAGACCTGGCAACTCCGAAAGACGTGGAGCTTACCGATCAGGCTGAACTCGGGAAACACCTACTGAGGAGGTCTACCCGTCTGTCTGTCTGAACCTGCACGCATGAAATGCAGCGCCCCCAGAAAAGGGACGTCAGTACGAAATAATGTACCGAGTATGTAAGGCAATAAAATAACTGAAAGCTGAAACTGAACTGATAATATAATAACTGAAATTAACTGGGAGTCAAAGATGGTCTGGAGATATACTTACCTGCTGATACTGACTCAACTCTCTCAATATATTAAGTAAAATAAATGTCCGGCCCTATAAGGCTCGGTACGTGTAAATGCTCGGCCGTAGTAGGCTCGCTCATAGGCGCTCGGCCATACTGGGCTCTGTATCTCGGCCATCCTGGGCTCGCTCATAGGCGCTCGGCCACAGTAGGCTCGGTATATATAACTTACCATCTGATCAGAGGTTGCCCAATAGGGGCCTGCCCACCGATTATAGCTCGATGGTGGTGAAAATAGTGTAATACTGTATATATATATATATAGACATATATATATATATATATATATATATATATAGACCCTCTGCTCTCTTGACTGAATAAAGACAAAACTAAACTGAATATGAAGTCCCGATAAGGAATAATATTGTAACTTATGAGACTAGAATAATGTGAATGAATTCATGAATACGAACTTCTCTTTATGTCTCATTATTAACACATGTAGCTACGAGATCATGCCAAAATGAAGGAAGGGCTTAGCCTTAACATACCTTATCACAATCTTTCTAATCACCAAGTTGAACTCACCTCTTCGCACCTTAATCTACAAGAATGATAATAATACTATCGTTAAGTTACGAAAGGTACAACTATCGCACAACGAACGACAAACTTATTTTGTATTAAAATGGGCAGCATCTCCCCTCTAATCCTTACTTCCTCCAAATTCAAGATAACACCAACAATACAAGAACAGAACAATAACAACATATATACATCATTTTCCAGCCCTATATACGCCATCAAATACTACAAAACAGCCCAATACACCCCAATCTCTTCATACACAAAACGACCACCGTAGTAGTGTCAAACGACCCGGAAATGTTATGACGAACAACCAGCCAACAACCCTACATATATATGGTGTTTATACACCCCATTCCTCCTCCAAAACTCCACAAAACAGTAGTAAAACACGCAGCCCAACAGCAACACAAAATAGTCCACAAAACAGTCCGCTACAAGTGAATAACTCGAACTCACGGCTTCCGATCACCGTCCCGTGAGTTCTTACAAGTATAGAACGACTTACCATGAATTTACAGCAGAAAAAATGGATGAAAGAGATCAGTAAACTCACCTTATTTGTTGGATAGCTCAGCTCCTATCTTGGTTCTTCAAACTCTAGGTTTTACCTCCAATTAGAACTTGAAAGGGAGAGAAAATCAATTAGGGTTTGTGGAAAATATTTGGGGGGATTCTTTGCAGAGCTTATGTCTGGTTATTATGCTCTATTTTAAGTCTAATATATGAAGAAAATAGGCCTTTAAAATGCCTCTTTGGACTACCCGAAATGGCCCATTTTTGGGCTTTCATTTAAGCAAGTAGGTGACACACCTACTTGTCACCTAGCAGCTTGCGCAGTATTGCAAAAATGCCCATATCTCTCTACTCCGATGTCGTATTGACAAACGGTTTAATGCATTGGAAAATAAACTTATAGATCTTTAATTTGATGGGTGGAACACCCCATAACGCTAAGTATATTGGGAGAAAATTGCAGTTACATTTGACCCAAAGTTTCAGTAAAACTTATGAGTGTAACTTGTGATGACTTTCATCGCCTTTGTTCTACAACTCGCTTGACATTTAAACATAACACACGGATGTCAAAAGACTAATATAAATCATAACATAATCTCCTTATCATGTTAATCACCCTAGTCTCACCCCAAAGGTACATGTTCTAACATTCCCAACTTGTCGACTTTCGACGAAATATTGTTTTATTCAATTGCTTTAGCTTCTGAACTGCCCAACCCTCTTTGTACTTGTTGTTCATGATCTTCAATATTTGTAACCTCAGAGGTAACATGATTAACTTATTTTATATACTTTTAAATATTATCTCATTTTTGATCCTACATTAGTTTGCTTACGACGCATTTTTACGTACGAAAATATAGGGTGTAACACATATAGAGAAGAGTTGTTCTTCTAAGGTTCATAAATTGCTTCAACCCGTTCAATCCTAAAAGATCATCTTCTTTACAACCGTGTTTACTTTGTACTCTTTGCAATCCATATTTGATATTTCTATTTATCCTTACAGTTTGTATTAAGTTATACCACATATCCTTAGAACTACGTACAAATTTAACTATATCCGTTTTTTGGGTAAACAGTTTGACGCCCACCGTGGGGCTAAGGATAACAGTGTTTGTTTGATACAAATCTGCAACACACACCAGTTTACGCTCGTCTTTTGAGGGTGTCTCTAACTTCGAACTAGCAACGGCAAACCCTCTATTAATGGCTTTACCTACCGACAACGAAACCGGCCTTTAAGACGAAACCAATAACTTGATGCCCAGGGCCGGAAGGCCGCTTATCGATGTCATTGAAGCTCGAGTCGAAGTACCTGAAGCTCGAGCCGAAGTACCGCTAGATGTCAACTCGCATATGGCCTTTGAGGCAGACCAACGTTCCGAGCCTGAAAATAGCATTCATGGCGGTACTCGATCTGCAGCTCGAGACTCCCATAACGTCGAGGAGAACGGAGTCAGCTTGCGTATGATCTTTGAAATGTTGCAAGCCCAGCAGGTAGCGATAGCTCAATTGCAGAGCCAAACCCAGCTACCAAGCAGACCGGAACCCAGTCCACCTCGAGAAATTGCCCCCCGAACGGAGCCAGCCGTAGTAAGGTCGAACGAGCAAGAATCGGGGACTACTCCCGAAATTGCTAAAATACTTGAGGAGCTCACAAAGCCAATCAAAGCCAACGATAAAAAAGTAGAAACATATAATTCCTAGGTCGATAAAATCCCAGGGGCTCCGCCCATGATAAAAGGGTTGGATTCCTAGAAATTCATACAAAAGCCTTTTCCCTTGAGTGCAGCCCCAAAACCAATCCCCAAAGAATTTCGTATGCCCGAAATCCCCAAATATAACGGTACGACCGATCCTAACAAACCCGTCACCTATTACACGTGTGCCATCAATGGTAACGATTTGGAAGACGATGAAATCGAATCCGTGTTGTTTAAAAAATTCGGAGAGACCCTCTCGAAGGGGGCAATGATTTGGTATCATAACCTGCCACCAAATTCCATCGATTCATTTGCCATATTAGCAGATTTATTTGTAAAGGAACACGCCGGTGCCATAAAGGTAGCAACGAGGAAATCGAACCTTTTCAAAGTAAAAAAAAGGGATACTGAAATGCTAAGGGAGTTCGTGCCCCGATTTTAAATGGAACACATAGAATTGCCACCGGTCACAAACGATTGGGCTGTCCAAAATTTTACTCAAGGGTTGAACGAGCGAAATTCGATGGCATCATATCGGCTGAAACAAAATTTGATCGAGTATCCGGTAATAACTTGGGCAGATGTGCACAATCGATATCAATCAAAGATTAGGGTCGAAGATGACCAATTAGGAACTCCTTACGGGTCCGCACATCCAAACAAATCGGCTATTAAAAACCAGAGGGACATAGGTAGAGAACCGAGGTCGAACAGAGACCGATATCAACCATACGTCACAGATCGAATGAATAATGGCTCGACACACAATGCCGCCCGAAATAATCGAAGGAGCGATCGAAGATAGAATTCTTGGGGACTGATGAGAAAGAATGGCTTTGACAAACATACCGATCCTAGAGAAGCACCTCGGTTATCGGAGTATAACTTCAGCGTCAATGCATCGAGTACTGTATCGGCAATCGAAAGAATCAAAGATGCTAGGTGGCCCAGACCCATGCAAATCGATCCTTCCCAAAGAAACCCAAATTCTATGTGCAAATATCATGGTACGCATAGCCACAGGACCGAGGACTACAGACAGTTAAGGGAGGAGGTAGCCCGTCTATTCAATGAAGGCCACCTTCGAGAATTCCTCAGTGAGCGAGCCAAGAATCACTTTAGAGAAAGGGACTCCAACATAAAAGACAAATAAGAGGAACCTCAACATATAATTCACATGATCATCGGTGGGGACGACACTCCACAGAGACCCGCACTCAAACGCATTAAGGTATCGGCCACAGAGGAAAAATGAACCCCAGGTTATGTGTCCGAAGGCACTTTATCATTCGAAAACGAAGAAGCAGAAGGCATCTCTCAGACCCACAACGACGCTCTGGTAATTTCTATCCTATTAAATAAAGTTCAGGTTAAGTATGTTTTAGTGGATCCAGGTAGCTCTGCGAATATCATCCGATCAAGGGTCATGGAGTAGCTCGGTCTGCAGAATCAAGTCGTGCCCGCAGCTCGGGTCTTAAACGGCTTCAATATGGCCAGCGAAACGACAAAAGGGGAAAATATTCTACTAGTGAACGTGGTTGGAACCATCCAAAATACAAAGTTCCACATAATCGAAGGCGAAATGAGATATAATGCCCTACTCGGAAGGCCTTGGATCCACAACATGAGGGCAGTACCTTCGACTCTCCACCAAGTAATGAAATTCCCAACGTCGGACGGCGTGAAAACAGTGTACGGGGAGCAGCATGCGGCGAAGGAAATATTTGCAGTCGATGAGGTAACACCTATATCAACATTATCAGCCTCAGAAAGATCGAGCATTAAAAATGTACGAGAGGCCAAATAGCAATCACAGCGCCAGTCTCGACCAAATCGGTGAAGCAGGAAACAGAAGATGACGAGGAAGATTTCCTGATCCCCCAAACCTTTATCATCCCCGAGGATTCTAACGCCACCAAATCGACGGTCGAAGAGCTGGAACAGGTTATATTGATCGAACATTTGCCAGAAAGAAAGGTATACCTGGGAACGGGATTGACCCCCGAACTCAGGAAAAAACTTATTCGATTTATTATTGATAATATAGATTGCTTTGCTTGGTCCCACGTAGACATGACAGGAATCCCACCATTGATAACAACGCACCGGCTGAGCTTGGACCCTAGGTTCAGGCTGGTGAAGCAAAAAGAAGACCTCAGTCCGAGTTAAAGCGCGCGTTCGTGAAGGACGAGGTAAGTAAACTTCTCAAAATAGGGTCGATTCAGGAAGTAAAATATCTTGAATGGTTAGCTAATGTAGTTGTAGTCCCTAAAAAAGGGAACAAACTCAGAATGTGTGTAGACTATAAAGATCTAAACAAAGCATGCCCCAAAGATTCTTTTCCATTGCCTAACATCGATCGGATGATCGATGCCACAACCGGCCACGAGATCCTTACTTTTCTCGATGCCTATTCCGGGTACAATCAAATTCGAATGAACCCGGAAGACCAAGAAAAAACTTAGTTTATCACCAAGTATGGAACATACTATTATAATGTAATGCCCTTTGGGCTAAAAAACGCAGGAGCTACTTATCAACGCCTAGTGAATAAAATGTTTGAAAAACAAATAGGTGAATTGATGGAAGTTTATATTGATGACATGCTAGTCAAGTCCCTGTGCGCAGAGGACCATTTAACTCATTTCCAGGAGACGTTCGAGATTTTAAGGAAATACAACATGAAGCTCAACCCCGAGAAATGTGCTTTCGGGGTTGGCTCGGGCAAATTCCTTGGCTTCATGGTATCAAATTAGAGAATCAAGATCAACCCCGATAAAATCAAGGCCATCGAAGACATCACCATTGTGGATAGTGTGAAAGCAGTGCAAAGGATAACTAGACGGATAGATGCCCTAGGCCGATTCATTTCAAGGTCATCGGATCGAAGCCACAGATTCTTCTCTCTACTCAAAAAGAAGAACGATTTCGCTTGGACCCCGGAATGCCAACAAGCCTTAGAACAATTGAAGAAATACCTGTCGAGCCCGCCACTGCTTCACACTCCGAAGGCAGATGAAAGACTTTACTTATACTTGGCCGTATCGGATATCGCGGTAAGTGGCGTCCTAGTTCGAGAAGAGCAAGGCACACAATTTCCTGTTTATTACGTAAGTCGGACCTTAGGAGAAGCAGAGACTAGATATCCACACTTAGAGAAATTAGCACTTGCACTGATAAGCACTTTTAGGAAATTAAGACCATACTTTCAATGTTACCCCATATGCGTGTTGACGACTTACCCATTACGTAATATTTTACACAAGCCCGAATTATCGGGCCGATTGGCCAAATGGGCCGTTGAGCTTAGCGGGTACGATATCAAATATCAACCCCGTACGACCATCAAGTCTCAAATTTTAGCAGACTTCGTGGCCGATTTCACGCCAGCCCTCGTACCCGAAGTTGAAAAAGAACTCTTGTTAAAATCATGTACATCATTGGGGGGTTGGACCCTTTTCACAGATGGTGCTTCGAATGTGAAAGGGTCCGGGCTTGGTATCGTGTTGAAACCCCCCACGGGTGGCATCATTAGGCAGTCTATCAAAACTTCTAGGTTGACTAACAATGAGACCGAGTACGAGACCATGATTGCAGGTCTCGAGCTGTCCAAAAGCTTGGGAGCAGAAATGATTGAAGCTAAATGTGACTCTTTACTGGTAGTAAACCAAGTAAACAAAACCTTCGAGGTTCGAGAAGGCAGAATCTAGATATATTTGGACAAATTACAGGTAACTTTGCACCATTTTAAGGAATGGACTTTGCAACATGTGCCTCGAGAACAAAACGTCGAGGCCGGTGCACTTGCAAATTTGGGGTCATCGGTCGAGGAAGATAAGATCGATTCGGGGACTGTCTTTCAACTTTCGAGGTCCGTAATCGAGGAGGGGCATGCCGATATGAACTCCACAAGCTTAACCTGGGATTGGTGGAATAAGTATATTGAATATTTGGGAAACGGAAAACTCCCATCGAACCCTAAAGAGTCAAGGGCCCTACGAACCAAAGCTGCTCGATTTACGTTGGCTGAAGATGGAACATTGTACAGAAGGACGTTCGATGGACCATTGGCAGTATGCTTGGGACCAGGAGACACCGATTATGTTTTACAAGAGGTCCGTGAAGGCACTTGTGGGAACCACTCTGGCGCCGAATCACTGATTCACAAAATCATCAGTGCAGGATATTACTGGGATAGCATGGAAAGGGACACTAAGGAGTTTGTTCGAAGATGTGATAAATGTCAAAGGTTTGCACCGATGATCCATCAACCCGGGGAGCAACTTCATTCAGTCCTATCTCCATGGCCATTCATGAAATGGGGGATGGATATCATCGGCCCCCTACCATTGGCCCCAGGTAAGGCTAAATTCATTTTATTTATGACTGACTATTTCTCTAAATGGGTTGAAGCACAGACGTTCGAGAAAGTAAGAGAAAAAGAGGTTATAGATTTCATCTAGGATCACATCGTGTGTCGATTCGGGATACCCACAGAAATAACATGCGATAATGGTAAGCAATTTATCGGCAGTAAAGTAACAAAATTTCTCGAAGATCATATAATAAAAAGGATATTATCGACACCGTATCACCCCAGCGGGAATGGACAAGCCGAATTAACAAACAAGACTATCATCCAAAGCTTGAAGAAAAGGTTGAACAAAGCCAAAGGGAAATGGAGAGAAATTCTGCCCGAAGTCCTATGGGCATATCGAACAACATCGAAGTCCAGTACATGAGCAACTCCGTTTTCCTTAGTGTATGGCTCCGAAGCCTTAATTCCAGTCGAAGTCGGAGAACCCAGCTCAAGGTTTAGACATGTATCGGTGGAATCAAACCATGAGGCAATGAACACTAGCCTCGGATTATTAGATGAAAAATAAGAAGCGGCACTCGTTCGAATGGCTGCACAAAAACAACGAATCGAAAGGTACTACAATTGAAGAACCAACCTCCGCCACTTCAGGATCAAGAACTTACTCCTAAGGAAGGTCACCATCAATACTCGAGATCCTAATGAAGGGAAGCTCGGCCCAAATTGGAAAGGACCCTATCAGGTCCTCGATATAATCAGAAATGGATCTTATAAACTCTGAATGATGGATGGCAAACCATTATCGAACAACTGGAACATATCACTCCTCAAACGATATTATTGTTAAGGTATGATTCTCTATTTTCTTTCGCCCATATATACATATTCGAAGCTAACCCATCGCAGGAGTTCGATCAAAGATGTCGAGACCTTAGGTTTTAAAGCACGCATTGCACTCCTTTTCCCCTTAGATCGGCTTTTATCTCAAATGGGTTTTCCCGGCGAGGTCTTTAGCAAGGCAACAACCATGTGCTACCTGAGGGCAATTCAACAGTATCCTAGGCTTCTTCATAATCATCCTCGAATACTGGGGGGCATTAGACCTCAAATATATCAAGTTCTGATGCAAGAAAGATATTTCGTAACAACAGGGTCTCAATAGGAAAAGTTATAAGAGCCAAATGGTCAAAACGAACCATGCTTATGTAGTTGGCCCGAGCCCTGACGCAAAACATGAACACATGTATAATGACTTGCAAAGAAAGGTTCTCTTCTATACCGATATCTTATATCCAAGAAAAACTCCTCTATTTCGAGATTTAT